>NC_083234.1:72729799-73035424 GCF_032191835.1 Heteronotia binoei
AAGGAGACTGTAAGCAGCTCTGAGTCTCTGATTCAGAGAGAAGGGCGGGGTATAAATCTGCAGTCTTCTTCTCATAATTGATATTCCTTTTTAATTAGGACCCCTCCTGACGCCATGCACTCATCATTAAGAGATTCTTTGCTCTCTAATTCTTACTTTTGCTTTTCTTCTTTCTTATAGCGGTGGATGGAAGAAAGAGGTTTTGAATCCAGCAGAGATTCTCAAAAGTGATCTGGAAATTGAGAAACTACCCCCCAAAAGACAATGGAGAAAGAGAAAAATGGATAATCCAACTTCACCTGGACAAACCAAAATAAAAATCCATCTTCCAGATCCACAAGTGTTAAGAATGAAGGAGAAGGCTCTAGACTTCAAAGTCTAGATCTACAAGATCTAAAGGCCTTAAAACGGACAAGAAAAACACGCAGCCCAAGAAGACCCAAGCACCTAAACATACAACTGCAAGATATAAGTTGCAGGCCAAGCCAAGAACAGAACCATTAAAACCAGTGCCCAAGAGCAATCTGGCTTGGCGCATGATGGAGTCTGTGAAAAGTCTTCCATCCACTGCGGAAAAGCAGTGTTTCCACTGTGCCTGCTCAGAAAGCTCCCTCAAGGACTTCTTCCACCCTTCTTCCAGTGAAGCCAACCTCTACATCTGCCAGGCCTGTTCCAAATGCTCTGCCTAAGCCAGTCCCCAAACCATTGGGAAACCCATCGGCCAGCACCCTGAGCAAAGCCAAGCCAGCAGCCTCACTGCCCAAACCACCACCCTCCTCATTGGCTAAACCATCCTGATCCCCGTGCTGGTACCTCAGCCAGTTCTCAGACTTAAGCCTCAGCCAACATCGTTGAAGAGGAGCCTGCCTAGTGCTGCTGGGAGAATATCCACTCTTGACTCGAGATACGGTATTTCACAGCAAAAGAATCAGAGGCTGAGCCCTAATCAACATAATGGACCCATGAGGACAATACCCAGCTTTTACCCACAAACACTCCCAAGAGATCATGGTCTAGGTCTTAACTATTATCCACCTCCTCATGTCTTACCCTTTGAATTAGCCTTCAGAAGCTGGAGACCTCCCCCAAGGACCTGGAAGTCTCAATCCCCATCACAGAGGAAGAACGACCCAGAGGGAGATGATGAAGCACCAAGCTCAAAAAGAGAGCGAGGAGGCAGCACAGTGGACTTTTTGGGGCGTGTCCAGTTTTTTGAGGAGCAGCAGAAAGAAATGGAGACATCAATTGTTTGGCTACCCTTAACATCTGCCAGAGGTCTCCGGGCCACACTAGATGTGACGGTGTCCTCATGGCTGCCACAAGACTGCAAGGAGGTGCACCATGGCAGGCTGAGGCAGTCTCGGGGGGCCCTGCAGCTTGTGTATATATGTAATTTCCATCTTTGTATATAAATTTCCATCTTTGGGATGTTGCTTGATTTTAAAACACCTGCATTCACAAACACCCTTCAAGGACTTTCAGAGTCTGGATTTTATGTTTGATTGTTATTATGTTTGTAACATTTCAGAAAAATATCACAGAATGTATTTATTCTAAGCTTTGTGATACATGTGTTGCAGATTTTTTTCTTTGTTAAAACATATGAGATGTCTTCATTTTAGAGTGTGCAAAATTTGTATATTTGTGTGGCGTCTTTTAATTTTACATCTCACCATTGCGCATCTTTATTATAATTTATATTAGGTTTTTTGTTGGCAATGAAAGAATAACAAGCAAAATGAAAACAAGGGAGTTTCAATCTCACCCAGTTTATTCAAGCAAATACCCAGTCCAATCCAAATTCAATTCCTGTTCTCCCCCCCCCCCCGCAAGTTTTATTTAATTAAAAACTTCAACGTAACCAAAATAAAATACAAATATCAAAATAACTTAATACCCGAGATACATAAAATTATAAAACAGGAAGAACTGAGGTGTAAATATAAAAATAAAACTCAATTTAAAATATAATAACTATACAATAATCTGTATTCAGACACCAAATCAATACAGAACAAAACCAAGATATTTAGATGGTACTTTACATTCAACAGAATTATTAATGTTTACATATTCTAAAAAGGGGAAGCATTTCTCCACAAAGTTGTTAGTAAGATTCAGATTTTCCATCACGTTTTAATTGTAGGTATTTTGTAGGGTTCCTTCTGCTAGGGTTGCCACAGGTCCAACTCAAGAAATATCTGAGGACTGGGGGTGGAGCCAGGAGACTTCGGGGGTGGAGCCAGGAGCCAGTGTGTGAGCAGAGCTTTTTTTTTTTTTTTAGCAGGAACACACAGGAACACAGTTCTGGCTGGCTTGGCATCAAAAGGTGTGGCCTAATATGCAAATGAGTTCCTGCTGAGCTTTTCTACCAAAAAAGCCCTCGGTGTGACAATCATAAGAACTCCAAATGGAGTTCTGGCCATAACTCGTCCAATCTTTTTGAAACTTGATGGGTGTTTTGAGGAAAGACACGAGGTGCTTTGCAAAAACATTGGAGCCTCTATGTCAAACACTACCCACCCAAGAGCTCCCAATATCCATGGATCAATTCTCCATTATGGCCTTAGGGAACTGGTCTCAATAGGGTATAATGGAGTGCCCAGCAGAAAATTAGATTTATTAATTTATTATTTATTACCTTTAATTTATACCCCACTCTTTCCGCAAGCGGACTCAGGGCGACTAACAGTCAGTTCCAAATTTCAGACAATAAATAAAATTAAACAATCAAACTTCAAACAATAAACACTATTAAAACATTTTTAAAACCATTTTACGGTGCTGTTAAATAACTACCTAGGCGGGATTGTCCTTTACTAACAGTTAAACCCGTAGTAGTTCCAACATCTCAGTAGTGTAGTTGGCAGATGAAGTGGCTTTGGGAGGCATGTCCCAAAAAGGGGGCGGGGCTTCCCTATGCCCATTTCTTTACCAGAGATTAGAGGTGAGGCTTTTTATGCCCTGGGTTCAGTAATCAACAGTGCCTTTTCCCCAGGAGAACTGGTCTCAAGAAGTCTGTAAATCACTTTTAATTCCCAGAGAACTAGTCCAGTCCCCACCTGGAGGCTGGCAACCAGATCAGTCTCCTAGATAAGGTGATTGGCTCCTGCTTGTCCTTCCCTTTTCCTCCAGCCCAATCAGGAAACTTGGAGGGCACTTGGGAACTCTCGGCCTGCTGGGAAATGAACACAAGGCCTGGGGCCCTTAATAATAATAATATTTTATTTATATTCCGCCCTCCCCGCCGAAGCAGGCTCAGGACAGCTAACAACATCGATCCATACAATAAATTATACAACCGTTTTAAAATCAAATTCACTTAAAAACATCCAATTAAAATTAACATTGCTAGTGCAACTCTGTAAGATGTAAATACTATGGCGGAATCACTTATGGCGAATCATCAGTTGTTCAATCAGGTAAAGGCCATCCCAAAAAGGAAGGTCTTGCAGGCCCTGCGGAATTGTTCGAGGCTTCGCAGGGCCCGCACTTCTTCCGGGAGCTGGTTCCATAGGTGCGGAGCTGCAATGGAGAAGGCTCGTGTACGGGTGTTCTTTAATTTTGCCTCCTTCGGCCCGGGGATAGTCAGCTGGTTCTTCCTCAGTGCTCTCGGTGCTCCCTGGGGTTCATATGGGGAGAGACGGTCCTTCAGGCACGCAGGTCCTCGGCCATATAGGGCTTTAAAGGTGATAACCAGCACTTTGTAATGAACCCGGCATATAACTGGCAGCCAGTACAGTCCACGCAGCCCCGGCTGTATGTGCTCCCATTTCGGGAGCCCTAATAACATCCTAGCTGCCGCGTTCTGCACCAGCTGCAGCTTCCGGGTTCGGCACAAAGGCAGCCCCATGCAGACGGCATTACAGTAATCCAGACTTGAGGTGATGGTTGCATGGATCACTTCTTGAAGGAGAGGCTAACAGGACAGGGCACTCCTTCTGCTAGGGTTGCCGAGTCCAGCGCAAGAAATATCTGGGGACTGGGGGTGGAGCCAGGAGACGTTGGGTTGTGGAGCCAGGAGCAAGGGTGTGACTATGACTGAATTCCAAAGGGAGGTCTAGCCATTACATTTTAAATGTCTTCCCTCCATTTGGAAATAGGGAAGGATAGGGGGACCTTCTTTGGGGGCTTGGAGAATTAGACCCGCAGGTCCAATCTTTTTGAAACTTGGTGGGTGTTTTGAGGAAAGGCACCAGATGCTATGTGAAACATTTGGTGCCTCTACGTCAAAAACGACCCACCCCAGAGGTCCCAATACCTAATTTTCCATTATACCCTTAGGGAACCGGTTTCCCAGCAGATATTTCCCTCCCCGCTTTCTGATAACCTAAAGTGGGGGGAGGGACTCCAAATCAGGGGATCCCCTGCCCCCAACTGGAGATTGGCAACACTACCTTCTGTAGCCTCAGACCCAGCATCAAGACTCATTCTTCAAAGCGCCTTCTAAAGTGGGTGACCCCTTAGAGCACTACGAATTTGGCCTAGAATATTCAGAGGTGCCTTCCTGGCATGGAAAGCTCACATCTACTGTAGAAACCTGATGGAAAAGTGCATACTAAACATAACATTTTAAGACACTCAGAAGAAGATACAAGAGGTACAAGATGGCCATGCAGCCATCTTCTCCTCCATCCAATGAGTAAAGGAGCTGCCATTCAACAGCAATTAGCTCTCCCTGAAACAATGTGGAATTGGGCTTTGGAGGACCTGAAGGGATAACAAGATGGGCTTCCGCTCAGATATCGAATCCTGTGGCATCCTTGAAAAGATATGTGTCTCTGGCAGTTTCCCTTCTCTAAATCAAAAGGGTGGATGAATGGATGGCTATAGGGAGTGTACATGATGTTTGTCTAGGGTTGGCAAAATAGAGTTCAGAAATTCCTAAAGATTTGGGTTACAGCCTGGGAGGGGCATGTGGGGAGGGGAGGGACCTCTGTGGGATATAATGCCAGAAATTATGAGCTCCAGAGCACCTATTTTCTCAGATGAGTTGTAATTCTGGGAGATCCCCAACCTTGTCCTAGAACTAGATCACCCCAGAAGTGTCTGCCAAGCCACTAGAACAAATCCCCCACCACCTTCCTTCCCCCTTCCTCGCTGCCCCCAGTCACTTCTTCTGCATTCCATGATGACATCATTTTTCATCATCATGTTCTTCTCCAAAGGTTCTTTTTCTCCCTCCCCCTTCACAACCTGCAGGGTTACCGTAGGGATGGAAATAAACAATTTTGAATCCTAACCATTCTCTGCGGTATTGCTTTACCGGACACAATTTTGAATCCTAACCATTCTCTGGGTTATTTCTTACCGGACACTTGGTCTCTTGCCAGGATCAGAGGTGGTCCCTCACTCCAGTGAGTGGTGAAAGACCTTGTTTAGCCTTCTGAACAGTGACTTGTTCATTCATCATGGCAGGTAAAGAAGGCCAACGCCATGCTGGGAATTATTAGGAAGGGAATTGAAAACAAATCAGCCAGCATCATAATGCCCCTGTATAAATCGATGGTGCGGTCTCATTTGGAATACTGTGTACAATTCTGGTCACCGCACCTCAAAAAGGATATTATAGTATTGGAAAAAGTGCAGAAAAGGGCAACTAGAATGATTAAAGGTTTGGAACACTTTCCCTATGAAGAAAGGTTAAAACGCTTGGGGCTCTTTAGCTTGGAGAAACGTCGACTACGGGGTGATATGATAGAGTATTACAAGATTATGCATGGGATGGAGAAAGTAGAGAAATAAGTACTTTTCTCCCTTTCTCACAATACAAGAACTCGTGGGCATTTAATGAAATCGCTGAGCAGTCAGGTTAAAACGGATAAAAAGAAGTACTTCTTCACCCAAAGGGTGATTAACATGTGGATTCACTGCCGCAGGAAGTGGTGGTGGCTACAAACATAGCCAGCTTTAAGAGGGGATTGGTTGAAAATATGGAGCAGAGGTCCATCAGTGGATATTAGCCACAGTATATATGTGCGTGTGTGTATATGTGTGTGTGTGTATATGTGTATGTGTGTATACACACACGCACATATATTGGCCACTGTGTGACACAGAGTGTTGGACTGGATGGGCCATTGGCCTGATCCAACATGGCTTCTCTTATGTTCTTATGTTCCACTTCCCAAGATTTTTATCAGAGTGCCATCTTGAGGTCATAAATTCATAGCAGGATGACTTCGGTGGCAGGTTAAAGGAGATGAAACAAATTACTGGAGAAATTATTGGAGATAGAGCAGAGAAAAAAAACATTCAGAGTGCAACTTGGAAGATACCAGGTCTAATGCAGCCAAACATGTCCCACTAAGTCTCAGCCTATGAGGAAAGGACCTACCATTCAACAGCAATTAGCTCTTCCTGAAACATTGTGGAACTGGACTTTGGGGGACCTGAAGGGATAATAAGATGGGCTTCTGCTCAGATATCAAATCCTAGGGCATCCTTGAAAAGATCAGTGTCTCTGGCAATTTCCCTTCTATAAATCAAAGGGAGGGAGGGAGGGATACA
Organism: Heteronotia binoei; assembly: GCF_032191835.1. Taxonomy (NCBI): domain Eukaryota; kingdom Metazoa; phylum Chordata; class Lepidosauria; order Squamata; family Gekkonidae; genus Heteronotia; species Heteronotia binoei. The sequence goes on from NC_083234.1 coordinate 72,736,310, forward strand.
TGGATGGATGGATACATGGGATGGATGGATACATGGATGGATGGGCGGACGGATGGATATAGGAAGTCTGTACATAATGTTTGTCTAGAGATGGCAAATTGGCGTTCAGAAATTCCTAAAGATTTGGGTTACAGCCTGGGAGGGGAGTTTGGGGAGGGAAGGGACCTCTATGGGATATAATGCCAGAAAATATGAGCTCCAGAGCAGCCATTTTCTCCAGCTGAATTGTAATTCTTGGTGATCCCCAGCCTTCACCTAGAAGTAGACCACCTCAGAAGTGTCTGCCAGGCCACCTGAACAAAGCCACCTGTGCCTTCCCTCCCCCTCTCTCGCTTGCAGCCCCCGGTCACTTCGTCTGCATTCTATGATGACATCATCTTTCATCATCACGTTCTTCTCCAAAGGTTCTTTTTCTCCCTCCCCCTTCACAACCTGCAGAGTTACCATAGGGATGGCAATAAACAATTTTGAATCCTAACCATTCTCTGGGTTATTCCTTACCGGACACTTGGTCTCTTGCCAGGATCAGAGGTGGTCCCTCACTCCAGTGAGTGGTGAAAGACCTTGTTTAGCCTTCTGAACAGTGACTTGTTCATTCATCATGGCAGGTAGGAAATCCTTAGAATTAGACATTCAAAAGGCTTCTCCAGTTTTCCACTTCCCAATGTATTTAGAGGAGTGCCATCTTGAGGTCATAAATTCATAGCTGCATGACTTTGGTGGCAGGCTAAAGAAGGCTAAAGAAGGCGAAACAAATTATTGGAGATAGAGCAGGGGAAAAGAAAATTCAGAATGCAACTTGAAAGCCACTAGGTCTAATGCAGCCAAACAAGTCCCAACTAAGTTTCACTCAACTCCATGGCACTATGTTAACTGAAGGATTAGATGCTCAAAAAAGGCCTTTCCAGAATTCCACTTCCCAATGTAGTGAGCAGAGCGTCACCTTGAGGTCATAAATTCATAGAGGGATGACTTTGGTGGCAGGTTAAAGGAGATGAACCAAAGTACCATTTGCTTGATTTGCTTTATGCTAATAGATACCAGCATGGAGATATCCTGATTGGTCCAAGAGTGTTTTGTGCCCAAGCCCCCTGCCCAGGACCTAGTCTTCTCATCCCTGGGGGTCAGGAGGTCACCCTGCAGGTCGGGAGGGAGGGAGAGAGGGCACACACCGTCCCTGATGTAAAGAACAAAAGGGTTCTTTAGATAGCTTTCCCATTCAAAACTGCCAGCAACGCAAAGAGGAGATGGTGTAGCACAGTGTCTGAGACCTGAGCCCTGAACAGGAAATGCGGGGTCCAGATCTGGCCAGAGACAGGAACTCACCAAGAGATCTTGAGCAAGCTGGTATTAATCCAGCCTCCACTATTGCTGCTGTTCAAGAGGGCTTTAATGCAGTGAGACAAGGCCCTTGCATGGTCTGCAGAGACCAGTTATCTTAGCATGGCAGAATGCAGACAATTAAAGCTGCTTGGGGTTTCTCTGTCAGATGGTTCTGGTTGCGGAAGTCCTTTCAAGGTTCACAAACTGAATGCCCAATCCATTACATTTGTAATTTCTAGATGAGGCTTATAACTCACATCAGCCAGAAGGGTCGAATCCCCAGCCTCAGAGAACACCTGCAGAGCCTTCTCACTGGTTCTTCAGAACATTTGCACCATGTCTGAGGGCAGCTTGGCTCCAGCCTTTGGTTCCCACCCTGGTGGTCCAGCCAACGTTGAGAACAACAGTCACATTCAACTATCTGCCGCCGAACGTCACCGTATTGCAGCCAACATCACTCAGGAGGGAGGACCCACCGCCAATCCCCCAGTCCGTGGCTCTTCATCCTTCAGCCCATGGCTGGGGAGTGACTGGCAGTTTTCCTGGCTCCTTCACGGGACCGATGTCATCTTCATACCTTCCAGCGGAACAGTGGCCTGCACATCTGCAGCCTGTGGCTAGTCACCAGAGGACCAAAGGTTTGTGTTAGTCTGACTTTCCAAAGGGCACACGAGGCTTTATGCGGGATTGCAGGCATTCCGGGGGTCCTGGCTGCATTCTACTTCAGGTTCATTGGAGACTGGTTTTCAAAGAGTCTTCCCGGATTCCTTGATGCTGCTAACGAGAGTCATCAAGCAGAAGGAGGTCAACAGTGGCCCTCCTCCTGCAGGCACCAAATATATCCAGCCCCATAAATAAGGCCCCACAGGCAGAAGTCAGGGCTGGATGTGTCTCAGGAGCCACTGAATTTTCACTTCTTGGGAATGAGATGCCCCAACAGGCCTGGCCAGTTGTATCAGTCATGTACTCTGTGACACATCCCATATTTCCTACAAGTCACATACCTTCTGACACAGGGTTGGTTCTTTAATCCAGTCAGGCCCATTAGTTCAGAACCACTGGCCAGAGCTTGCCCAAAGGGTCTTATGAACATCTGAAGCTGCCTTATCCTGAATCAGACCCTGGGTCCATCAGAGTCAGTATTGTCTACTCAGACTGGCAGCGGCTCTCCAGGGTCTCAAGCTGAGGCGTTTCACACCTACTTGCCCGGACCCATTTTAGTTGTAAATGCCAGGGATTGAACCTGGGAACTTCTACTTACCAGCAGATGCTCTACCACTGAGCCACCTCCTTCCCAAGGTCTTCTCTCCTGCTAGAGTTGGCCGAAAGGGCCTGATCTCTTCATTAAGAACCTTCCTGACCTCTTGCACTCATCACCAAGAAGAGATTCTTTGTTTTCTAATCATTATTTTTGCTTTTATTCTTTCTTATAGTGGCAGATGGTCCCGCTGATACTCAGAAAGCCAGAGGAACTGCCATAGTTCAAACTGGTGGAGGACAGCGTCAGGACAACAACATGCCTCTGCTCGATGTTCAAAGCAGAACCAACACAGCCTTGTCATCTTTGGCATCCATTCAGTCTCGAAGTGAAGGGCCAATCCTGGACCTGTGTGCATCAGAGGATGAAGGCTCAGGGACATTAGGAGCTCACAAAACTGATTTCCCTGGTCCAGTCCAGAGTGGTCAGCTGATGGAGACCAAAATCCTTCCAGTGGCAAGAGGGGAAACTACAGAGGAATCAAAGGAAGGGATTCTTAATACATCAATGACTCTGAAAAGACATCTGGAAATGGAGAAACTGCCCCCAAAGAAACGATGGAGGAAGAGAAAAATGGACGATTCAACTTCACCTACACAGCCCAAAATAAAAATCCATCTTCCAGATCCACAAATATTAAGAACGAAGGAGAAGACTCTAGACATCAAAGAGAGTGGCCCAAAATCAAAAGACCTGCCAACTGACAAGAAAAACACGCAGCCTAAGAAGGCACAGGCACCTAGACGACCGACTGCAAGAAATAAGATGCAGGCCAAAGCAAGCACAGAGCCTTTACAACCTGTGCCCAAGAGCAATCTGGCTTGGCGGATGATGGAGTCTGTGAAGGTCTTCCATCCCCTGGGGAAAAACAGCATTTCCACCACAGCTGCTCCAAAGGCTCCCTCAAGGACTTCTTCCACCTTTCCCGTGAAGCCAGCCTCTACATGTGCAAGGCCTGATTCAAAAGCTCTGGCTAAACCAGTCCCCAAGCCACTGCCGAAACCACCGCCATCCTCATTGGCAAAGCCATCCCATATCCCTGTGCTGGTGCCACAGCCAATTCCCAGATTGAAGCCTCAGCTGACATCATTAAAGAGGAGCCACCCCAGTAGTGTTGCTATGAGACCACCAACTCTTCACTCGGGGCAGGGCATTTCGAGGCCACCGAACCAGAGGCCCATCCACAGCCAACCCAGGGAACCGATGAAGACAATACCCAGATTCTGCCCACAGACCCTCCCTAGAGATCATGGCCTGGGTCTTCGCTGTTATCCCTGTCCACCAGTCCTACCCTTTGAGGTCGCCTTCAGAAACTGGAGGCCTCCCCCCAGGGATTTGGAAGTCTCCACCCCCATCACTGAAGAACAACGCCCCGGAAGGGAGATGATGAAAAGGCTAGCTCAGAAACAGAGAGAGGACGCAGCAAAATGGACTTCTTTGGGGCGGGTCCATTATTTTGAGGAGCGGCAGAAGGAGATGGAGATCTCTGTGAAGTTTGGCTATCCCTAACGTCTCTATGAAATCTCAGTCCAAACTAGACTTGATGGGGTCTTCATGGCTGCCGCTGGTATTTTGAAGTCACGTCAAAATGCTCTTAGTAGCAGGCTGAGGTACTCTTGGTGGGCCCCTGCAGTGTATTTTATTAACTCTGCATATATGTGTGTGTGAAATTTTCATTTCTTTTTTTTTACACAATTTTTTTTGTATTTTTGTTAAAAATTGCAAAAACACATTCCATATTCATTAACACTGCTTGATATTGTTCCTTTAGCTAGGTTAATGTTGAATATTTTCATATAGCTTTTCCGGATATAGCTTCTATGACCATTTCCTTTACTTTGTCAATAAAAAGAAAACTTTATATATTTTTCTTAATATATTAAACATCTTAATTGTAGAGAGTGTCAAATGTTTGTATTTATGTGGTGTCATTTAATATTAAATCTCACCATCACTCATATCTATTATCATAGGTTTTTTATTTTGTCAATGACAGAATTCGAAGAAGAAGGAGAGTGCAGATTTATACTCCGCCTTTTTCTCTGAATCAGAGACTTAGAGCGGCTTACAATCTCCTTTATCTCCCCCCCCGCCTCCCGCAACAGACACCCTGTGAGGTAGGTGGGGCTGAGAGGGCTCTCACAGCAGCTGCCCTTTCAAGGACAACCTCTGCCAGAGCTATGGCTGACCATTCCAGCAGGTGCATGTGGAGGAGTGGGGAATCAAACCTGGTTCTCTCAGATAAGAGTCTGCACGCTTAACCACTACACCAAAATGACTCTCAAGAGAGTTTCATTCTCACGCAGGATATTCAAGAACAGGTCCAGTGCAGTCCAAATCCAATTACAATTCTTTTGACCCTTGTCATTAACAGAAGCACACAATCAGGAAAAACAAAGCGGCCAGATGGTTCTTTAAATACTCTGTGCTATAACTGTTGCTGACTGTCTGTTCAGTAACTTGATCTTCTACGTCTCCAAATAGTGAAGAAATAGGCTGTACTGGGGAATCAAAACCAGCTGCAAATAATGGGGAAATTAAGCCTGATCTGAAATCTGAAAATACAGGACAATCAAATAGTATATGGGCCATAGCCGGGGGTGGGGTGGTGGTGGTGGTTAAGCAGGAACGCACAGGAATGCAATTCTGGCTGGCTTGATGTCAGGAGGTGTGGCCCATTATGCAAATGAGTCCCTGCTGGGCTTTTTCTACGGAAGAAACCCTGGGCCTTCTGAGCCACACGTACATCACCTATCAGGAAATGGTATGCCTTGGTATCTTCCCACTAAAATTGCTAACATAAATGGCTCTTCTGGACCTTGGTACTGGCAGCGGAAGAAAATCTCTTGCCATTGTAATTGGAGGGGGGAATACCCACAGTAGAAGTAGAAAATGCTCTCGGGGCTCTAATGGTCACGCTTCTGCAGTCAAAAATTGTTCCGATCCCGTCTTCCCAGTGCAACCATCATCTAATTTCTTCGATTCGGTTGTGTAACAGCTTACTCTCTCCAGCATATCCCAATTGGATTGATAAGGATGACACACAACTCGATTCAGAAAGCCTGTGTCCGTGCTAGATTTTGAAATGTTGTTTTTTAAATGAAATCCTCTCTGCCACGTTTTAGCCGCCAAGATTTTTCTCCTCATTCTGCACACAAAAGTATCCTAGCAACACACGTTGGGACTCCTGGGATGCAACATCAAAAGTTTAACAAAGAGTGACCAGTATTTTCTCTTATCACATTATGTCTTCTCATCAGTTACTTCCTGCAACTCTGCTGTTTGTTGCTTCCTCTTCCCCACTACTCTTTCTACTCTTCTTTCCCTTTCTTCCTCTACTTTCATCAACCCCTCTTCCTTTCCTTTCCCTTCCCTCCTTCACCCCCACTAACCCACCCACCCTCACTAACTTATCCACCCCTGTCCCCGTTGTATCTGTCCCCAGGGCTTTTTTTGTAGCAGGAACTCCTTTGCATATTAGGCCACACATCCCTGATGTAGCCAATCCTCCAAGAGCTTACAGGGCTCTTAGTACAGGGCCTGCTGTAAGCTCCAGGAGGATTGGCTACTAGGGTTGCCAAGTCCTATTCAAGAAATATCTGGGGACTTTGGGGGTGGAGCCAGGAGACATTGGGGGTGGCGCGGGGAGCAAGGGTGTGACAAGCATCATTGAACTCCAGAGTTCTGGCTATCACATTTAAAGGGACAGCACACCTTTTAAAATGCCTTCCTTCCATAGGAAATCATGAAGTAGAGGGGCACATTCTTTGAGGGCTCATAGAATTGGACCCCCTGGTCCAATCCTTTTGAAACTTGGGGGGTATTTTGGGGAGAGGCACTGGATGCTATACTGAAAATTGGGTGCCTCTACCTCAAACGACAGCCCCCCCCAGAGCCCCGGATACTCACAGATCAATTCTCCATTATTTCCTATGGGAATAAGTCTCCGAAGGGAGTAATAGAGTTCCCAGCAGACATTTCCCTCCCCTCCCCCCGCTTTCTGATGACCCTGAAGCGGGGGGAGGGCCTCCAAATCAGGGAATCCCCTGCCCCCACCTGGGGATTGGCAACCCTACTGGCTACATCAGGGGTGTGTGGCCTAATATGCAAAGGAGTTCCTGTTACAAAAAAAGCCCCGCGTCCCCCATTCCCTCCATTGGTTGAGGCGACAGAGGGAATGCAATAGGCAACTGTGGGGCTAGTGGAGGGAACGGAACAGGGATTGGTAGGGGGCGTTGTAGGAAGGGAAACAGGTACATGACAGCTACAGACCTCCTGTTCCATTCTTAAAATGGGCTAGAAGACACGGCGGGCGTGGTCAAAAGAGAGCCAGTGGGAGCAATAGGGGATGGTGAAAGAAAGGGAAACAGGTACAAGACAGCTACAAACCTCCCAATCCATTGTTGGAAGGGGTTAGAAGACGTGGCGGAGGTGGTCAAAAAGGAGGGAAGCAGGGCTTTTCTTTTGAGCAGGAATGCCCAGGAATGCAGTTCCGGCTGGCTTGGTGTCAGGGGGTGTAGCCTAATATGCAAACAAGTTCCTGCTAGGCATTTTCTACAAAAAAGCCCTGTGTGAAACAATGGTGCTGTCAGGGGGTGTGGCCTAATACGCAAATGAGTTCCTGCTGGGCTTTTTCTACAAAGAAAGCCCTGGAGGAAAGAGGGATAGAGTCAGTGCAGGAAGGTTAGCAGAGGAGGGAGTTCCAGTGAGCTGGGGAGGGGACGGAGTGGGGCGGTGGAGGGAATGGAATAAGGAGCAGTAGGGGGTGGTGAAGGTAAGGGAAACAGGTATTGCTAGGGTTGCCAAGTCCAATTCCAGAAATATCTGGGGACTTTGGGGGTGGAGCCAGGAGACTTTGGGGGTGGAGCCAGGAGACACTGGGGTGGAGCTAGGAGCAAGGGTGTGACAAGCACAATTGAACTCCAAAGGGAGTTCTGTCCATCACAATTAAAGGGACCTCACAACTTTTTAAATGCCTTCCTTCCCTCCACCCTCCCCTTCTCTGATTTCACCTCAGAGGTGAAGCGGGCACCGCCGCCGCACTGCCGCCGCCTCTTCTCCGCTTCACCGTAGCTGCTCCTCCGAGATGGGCTCAGGCTGAGCCCATCTCGGAGGAGCAGCTACGGTGAAGCGGAGAAAAGGCAGCAGCGCAGCGGCGTCGCCCGCTCCGCCCCGCCTCTGAGGTGAAATCAGAGAAGGGGAGGGTGGAGGCAGGCCAGGAGCGTGGCAAGCCGCGAGTCCGGGTCCTAGAAGGACCCAGATTTGCAGCTCGCCATGCTCCTGGCCTGCCTCCACCCTCCCCTTCTCTGATTTTACCTCAGAGGCGGAGCGGAGCGGGCGATGCCGCTGCACTGCCGCCGCCTTTTCTCCGCTTCATCTTAGCTGCTCCTCTGAGATGGGCTCAGCCTGAGCCCATCTCGGAGGAGCAGCTACGGTGAAGCGGAGAAGAGGCGGCAGCAGCGCAGCGGCGTCGCCCGCTCCAAGATGGAGCGGCTCGCCACACTCCTTGGTGCCGTTTTGCCCCCCTCCCCCCGCTTCCGTTTTTTTGGGGAGCGGGGGAAGAGGCTGGAAATTCTGGGGTCCCCCGCCAGGGCGGGAGGGTTGGGAAGCCTAGGTACTGCCAGCTACTGACCCCCCAGAGGAACCAAAGGATGGGAGGCCTGAGGCTGACCCCATCTTCTTCCTACCCCCCTCCAACCCCAGGGAACTCCACAGTTGCTGTGCTGTGCAGCCCTTTGCTAGAGAAGTCTTCCACCAAAGCCAGTGAGGAAAGTAGCTTCCTTGGTACTGTGTTCAGTCTCATAAGCCAATCTGCATGATCCATTTTGTTGCTAAAATTAACACTGGGACACCACTGATCCAGTTCGAAAGTGTACGAAACAATGTGAACCCTTCTTTCACAGAGTTATAGCTTTAAGCTCTTTTTAGGGTTTCCAATCCCCATTTGCGATAGCAGAAATATCCATGCTGGATTACTAACGCAATTCAAATGCTCTTTTCCAGTATTTCATAGCCAATTTTTAAAGTATCAAATAACATATGAAAATTAAAGTCACATAAGCAGCATACCAAATCTTGTAAATAACTATACGTTCCACATTGGTTTTCAACGATTGCTGTAAGCTTCACAATAATTTTAGACAATGACAAAGTGCTAGTGCAAAAAAAAAATAATAATTTTTTTTATGCTTTAAAGTCCACAAATTTTCAATGGTGTTGTACAGACGTCCCAATGCATCCTCAGTGTGGATTGCCAGCATATTCTGCACGTTTCAAGGAGCCCCGTGGCACAGAGTGGTAAAGCTGAAGTACCGCAGTCCGAGCTCTCTGCTCGCAACCTGAGTTTGATCCCTGCGGGAGCTAGGTTCAAGTAGCCAGCTCAAGGTTGACTCAGCCTTCTGAAGTCAGTAAAATGAGTACCCAGCTTGCTGGGGGGCGTGGGGGATGTGGATGACTGGGGAAGGCAATGGCAAACCATCCCACAAAAAGTCTGCCATGAAAATGCCATGTTGCGATGTCACCCCAGAGATGGAAACGACTGGTGCTTGAACAGGGGACTACCTTTTTTCCTGCATGTTTCAATCATCCAACATCTTTGTCAGGAAGGGGTGATGGACGGTCCACCATAACCATCCTGCATACAATACAAGCAGGGCTTTTTTTGAGCAGGAATGCAAAGGAATGCAGTTCCCGCTGGCTTGGCTTCAGGGGATGTAGCCTAACATGCAAATAAGTTCCTGCTGGGCTTTTTCTACCAAAAACTTTGTGTGATACAATGATGATGTCAGAGGGTGTGGCCTAATATGCAAATGATTTCCTGCTGGGCTTGTTCTACAAAGAAAGCCCTGAATACAAGTATAGGATACACCATAGAGCTTTTTTCTCCCAAAATGCTAGAGCGTCCGGGAAAACAATAGAGTTTCCCCAGAAATGCCTAGAGCAGCTGGTGCACTACGTCACTGGCATGATAATGTCACTTGTGGGTGACATCATTGCGCTGCGCACACAAAATGTGTGCGAAACAAGTCCCCCACTGGAGGCTGTGGGGGACTTGGCAACCCTAGTGGTGGGTCTGACATAGGGTTGCCAAGTCCAATTTAAGAAATATCTGGGGACTTTGGGGGTGGAGCCAGGAGACTTTGGTTGTGGAGCCAAGATCAAGGCTGTGACAAGCATAATTGAACTCCAAAGTGAGTTCTGGCCATCACATTTAAAGGGACAGCACACCTTTTCAATGCCTTCCTTCCATAGGAAATAATGAAGGATAGGGGCACCTTCTTTGGGGGCTCATAGCATTGGACCCCTTGGTCCAATCTTTTTGAAACTTGGGGGGTATTTTAGGGAGAGCTACTAGATGCTATACTGAAAATATGGTGCCTCTATCTCAAAAAACAGCCCCCCAGAGCCCCAGATACCCGCGGATCAATTCTCCATTATTTTCTATGGGAATAAATCTCTATAGGGAATAACAGAGTTCCCAGCAGACATTTCCCTCCCCTCCCCCCCCCCCGCTTTCTGACGACCCTGAAGCGGGGGGAGGGCCTCCAAACCAGGGGATCCCCTGCCCCCACCTGGGGATTGGCAACCCTAGTCTGACATTCCCTCCTAGGCCTCATCTGCTGCCAGCCACCGTCAAGGGAAGGCGCTGCTGCAGGGGCAAGCTGGCTTCAACCTCCTTTGTGGCTGCACAGGCCAAGGAGACCAGGGGTGGGCCTTGTTTAGGCTTCCCGATCCCCAGGTCCCAGCGGGGGATTCCCTGATTTTACAGGCTTCCCCCCGCCCCCAGCCAGCTGGCCGGCGGAGGGAAGCCACACCCCCACAGCCAACAATGTGTGTGTGTGCCGCTTTAAAGTGGAGCAGGAAGCAGGATGTACTTTATGGGGAAGGGTCAGAAGCAGAGCCTCTGTTTGTTCTGCTTTCGTTTCACAGCAAGTAAGAGTGTGTGCGTGTGTGAGAGAGAGCAGCGTAGCCCCTGTAATTGTCAGAGGTCATTGTGGAGGAACCAGACCCAGTGAGAGAAAGAGAGTACTTTTCAGAAGCTTGTGTAGGGGAGGCAGTAATAGCGTGTGTCTGTCTCTGTGCTTTTTGCATTGTTTTCAGCAGTTCCTGCGAGTAAAGCCCCAGTGAGATCCCAAAAATGTGAGCTTGCAAACTCTGTGCATTTGGGCTGTTTTTTGTGTGTTTACACTTTCATTAACTAGAATTGCAGCTATTGGAGGATGAGGAAATGATGACTATTCAGGTGAACCGCACTGCTGTATTTTTATGCATTTATTTTGAAAATAGGAAAGTCTGGCTCTGCCCCAAAGTCTCCTGGCTCCACCCACAAAGTCCCCAGATATTTTCTGAATTAGACTTGGCAACCCTAGCCTTGTTTGGGATGACAAGATGACTCAAACCAGTCCTGCTGAAATGAAAGGGGGGGGGGCTTGATCCTTTATTGAAATTCATTGTTAGCAGCCAAATCTCTCCGCAGGACAGCTTGTAGCGATGGCAAATGCAGGGCACGTCTGTGCTCCAGGAACATGGAACCAATTCAGTACCCAGGCCGTGTGCCAAAATAAACGCCTTGTCCTCATTCGAGTGGTACCAGCAGGTCACTGCAGGCTTTGGAGACTCAGCACCGGCTCTGAATGACCATGTTAAGAAGAGGACAACGGAAGCAAACTTCTGTGAGATCAGGCTGCGACAACACCGGTATTTTCCTTTTCTCAACAGCTAGCTGGATGCCTCCAGCAAGAAGGCAATAGCCCTTCCATTGTGCTTGCCCCCTCCGACTCATCCTCTGAGGCTGACATCCTCTGAGTATGGAGGTTCCACTTATTATTTAGCCCAGGTGTCCCCAGCTTGGTGCCCGTGGGCGTCATGGTGCCCGCCAGCACCTTTCCTGCCATCCGCTGAGTGTTACTCTTCGAAAGTGAGTGCAGCGCCCTGCCCTGGATGGCCCAGGCGACCCTGATCTCATCAGCTCTCAGAAGTGAAATACCAGCAGTTGGGAGGTGGGGGCAGGCAATACGAGGCACCTCTCTGAAAAATGTCCTAGCCCCATTAGGGGTCACCAGAAGTCACCATGACTTCCAGGCACGCAAGACGCATGCGCACACATAAAAGGATAGATCCGGGTGGCTAGCCGTGTCGGTTTGAAGCAATAGGACAAAGTAGGAGTCCAGGAGCACCTTTAAGACCAACCAAGTTTTATTCAGAATGCAAGCTTTCGTATGCATGCAGACTTCTTCAGACGAAGGAATGGTGTACAGTGAGCACAGTTACATATAGCTGGTGGGCAGTGGTACCGTTTTGCACGCTTAACCTAATGCACACAAAAAGTGAGTGGGGCCAAGTGGGGTTTTTGCCCAGCAAGGCTTCTGATTGGCCATTGGAGATTTGATTGGCTGTGTAGTAGGGTTGCCAGGTCCTTCCTGGCTGCTGGCTGGGGGACTTTCCTCACGCATGCAAAGCACACGCGGTGTGATGGCGTCACCTGGAAGTGCTGTAATTGCGCCAGGCACATTGTGTGGGGACGCTTTTGCAACAGAGCTTTGTACCAAAATGCTAGAGCGTCCCCACGCGATGTGCCCGCCGTGACGATGTCACTTCCGGGGCATGTCATCGCTCCGAGCACATTGTGTGTGTCAGAGCTCTTCGAGGGCGGGCTGGTCGGAAGTCCTGAGATTGGGAGAAAACCCGCCCCCCGTGGGAGCTTGGCAGCCCTACTGTTCTGCAGTACAAGGATCTACATAACGTCAGCCATTTTGTGGCTCGCTTTGCCTCCTGCAGCAGCTGTTCTGTGGCAGCCATTTTGTGGCTCGCTTTGCCTCCTGCAGCAGCTGTTCTGCGGCAGCCATTTTGTGGCTGCGCCCAGCACGCTTGTCGCAAAATTCCAAAAATGCTTGTAGGCTCAAAAAGGTTGGGGGTTCCTGGTTTAGCCCTTGACAAACCTAGGACTACTCACCTTTCTAACCTTGAAATCTGCCTAACCTTTTGTCTACAGGGGGCCCAGAACTGCCTCAGAATGAAGGTGGTAGCAGAAGCCTGGTTGGTAATCGGAGTAGGAGCCTGCATAGGTCTGCCAACCTCAGAGAGCATATGCAGTGTTATGTATTTGCTGTGTTAGTAGGCCTGAGTTTGATGCATGCTTTCATCGCTCTTAGGACTGCCGAGCTCCCAGGTAGGATTGCCAAGTCCAATTCAAGAAATATCTGGGGACTTTGGGGGTGGAGCCAGGAGCCTTTGGGGGTGGGGCCAGGAGACATTGGGGGTGGAGTCATGAGCAAGGTTGGAACAAGTACAATTGAACTCCAAAGGGAGTCCCGGCCATCACATTGAAAGGGACTGCACACCTTTTCAATGCCTTCCCTCCATTGGAAATAATGAAGGATAGGGGCACCTTCTTTGGGGGCTCATAGAATTGGCCCCCCTGGTCCAATACTTTTGAAACTTGGAGGGTGTTTTGAGGAAAGGCATCAGATGCTATGCTGCAAATTTGGTGCCTCTACCTCAAAGAACATCACCCCTCAGAGCCCCAGATACCCGCGGATCAATTCCCCATTATTTCCTATGGGAATCATTCTCCATAGGGAATAATAGAGTGCCCAGTAGACATTTCCCTCACCCCCCACTTTCTAAAGCTTTCTAAAGCGGGGGGAGGGCCTCCAAACTGGGGGATCCCCTGCCCCCTCCCTCTCTCTCTCACACACACTTATTGGGTCTGGTTCCTCCACAGCTTTACTTGCTGAAAACGAAAGCAAAACAAACGGAGGGCCTGCGCTCTGATGAAACTGCTGCTGACCCTTCCCCATGAAGGGCTTCCTGTTTCCTGCTCAACTTTAAAGGCACACATTTTTAAAACAGACCTGTTTGCAGGTTTCTAAACCTGCCCGAGCTCTAGAGATACATGGTGACTGTGGGGGCGGGTCTTCCCCCTGTCGGCCAGCTGGGTGGAGGTGGGGGGGGGAGCCTGTAAAACTGTGGGATCCCCTGCTGGGACCTGGGGATTGGGAAGCCTACTCCCAGGCCAGGCAGGGATTCTCCTGCTTGGGAGGTCCCCAAACCATTGGGCTGCTGGTGGGATCCCCTCACAATGTTGCCGGCGCGATGACATCGCTCACAAGTGACACCACCACACCAGCGATGTCGTGCACCAGCTTTATGGTTTTTCCGGACTCTTTAGCAATTTGGGAGGGAAACTCTATGGCACCAAATTGCTAGAGCGTCTGGGAAAACCATAGCGTTTTCCTGGATGTTCCTAGAGCGACTGGCGCACGACATCACCAGTGTGATGATGTCACTTGCGAGTGACGTCATCACACCACGCGCACTACACGCACACGAAAAAAAAATCCCCTAATTGCTCTCCAGGACCCTGATGCCTGAATTCCAATTGGCCGTTCTCTTAGAACTGGCCAATCAGGACATGAGGCATTTCTTCCATGAAATGCAAATGAGAGACCAATAGGAGGGATTGCCGCTAAAGGGGGCATGTTTAACTCAGCCACAGTGTCTATAATGAGTGAAGTGACTGTAGGTGACTGTTTCTTCTTGCAATAAAGTGTTCTTGGTTGACTCAGAGCTGGTTGAACTCACAGTATTTCATGCAGCACTTCTGATCTTACCAGAGCAGCTGACCAAAGATTCCTTGCCTGCTTCTGGAGCCTGCAATGTCAATACTTGTGACCTCTGCAACTTCCCATCCTGTTTGCTCTCCCCAGTCCAACGATGCGGATGGATTTGACATTTTTAGAATCTTTTGAGGAAGCTGCTTCGTTCCGCGCTTCCATTCATCAAAGGCTTGACGCCTGTGACCACAAAGGAAAATCCTCTCCTCAATAAATGGAAGCTCTTAGAGAAGAATCTCACACAGAAGAAGGAAGCTCCTTCTTCCACTGCTGCAATAAGTGGGAAGTTGGAGGCTGGATTTAGGGTTGCCAGGAGACTTTGGGGGTGGAGCCAGGAGACATTAGGGGTAGAGCCAGGAGCAAGATTGTGACAAGCATAACTGAACGCCAAAGGGAGACCTGGCCATCACATTTAAAGGAACCACACACCTTTTAAATGCCTTCCCTCCATTGGAAATGGCACTTTCTTGCAGGCTCATACAATTGGACCCCCTGGCCCAAGCCTTTTGAAACTTGGAGGATATTTTGAGGAGAGGCATTGGATGCTATGCTGAAAATTTGGTGCCTCTACCTAAAAAAAAAAACAGTCCCCCCCCCAGAGCCCCAGATACTCACAGATCAATTCTCCATTATACCCTATGGGAATGTCTCCGGCATAGAGTATAATGGAGAGCCCAGCAGACATTTCCCTCTCCCCCTTGCCACTTTCTGATGACCCTGAAGCAGGGGGAAGGCCTCTAAATTGGGGGATCCCCTGCCCTCACCAGAAAATTGGCAACCCTAGCTGGGTTTGCCCTAGAAACAAAGGCAAGTTGATACTGGTGACAGATGGAATTGAACCCGACTGTCGTTTACGCATTACTCAGTGTGTACACACACACACACACATTTTTTGAAGAGTGTCAACCTGCCCTGGTGGTTGCCAGATTTATGGGGCTTTTCCTGGAGTTCTTCCAGTTGCAGGGGCGTGGGAAGGCCTTCCACGTTTGATTGGTGCTGGTGGAAAGTGCTCTCAAGCGAAGAGACAACCAGAGATGGTTTGCCATTGCCTTCCTCTGCATAGCGACCCTGGCTTTCCTTGGTGGTCACCCATCCAAGTACTAATCACTGCTTAGCTTCCCAGATCTGATGAGATCAGGCTAGCCTGGGTAGGGTTGCCAGCCTCCAGGTGGGACCTGGAAATCCCCCACTTTTTCACCTGATCGCCAGCTGGCAGAGATCAGCTCCCCTGGAGAAAATAATAAAGTCAAAAACCACTGGAATAACAATAACACTTTTACACAATATAGTGTATATGCAAGCTACATTTATCAAAACACATGCATAGCAATAGTCATCGTTAGTAGCTTATAAACCACTCCGGATACTAAACCCTCTCTCCGGAGAGCCGGAAACAGAAAGAGCAATTAACGTGCGTTGATCCAAGTTGTTAAATGTTGTACTGAGGCTCCAGGATAAAACACTGAGAGAAAAAGGCTGACGGAGGTCTGAAACTGTGAGGAATCCTGGGCTGCGGTCCGTTACTCTCTCGGAGACAAGCTGCACTGGAGATCTGAGGACTCCACCCAAGTTGCTGAACATAAGGGAGAATAGCAGGAAGGCAATTGCCTCTGAGGGACTGTACCTTACTATCTTCATACAGCAGACAGTGTGGGGGAGTGAAAAGAACTCTTTTTCCAATTGTGTTTGTATTATGAGGGTTTGTGAATTTAGTATCAGGAGTGGTTTATAAGTTACTAATGATGACTATTGCCATGCATATATTTTGATAAATGTAGCTTGCATATACACTATATTGTGTAAAAGTGGTATTGTTATTCCGGTATTTTTTGACTTTATTATTCACTCATATTGGAACCTGTTGATATTTACCCCTGGCGAAAATGGCTGCTTGGAAGGGTGGACTCTGTGGCATTGGGCCATGCTGAGCCCCCTCCCATCCCTAAACCCCGCCCTCTCCTAGCTCCATCCCCAAAATCTCCAGGTATTTTCCAACGCATGTCTGGCAACCCCAAGCCTGCACCATCCAAGTCAGGGCTTATGTTTCATTAGTCCCATTTACACCAAAAACACGAAAGCAATCCTGCCTTCAGAAAATCAATATGTTTGCAAAAAGTTTGGGCTACGGAAGTCTTCTCCCCAATTCTGTTAGTTTTCTACATGCAAGAGGTCCTTCCCCCACTTGAGAACACTTAAATATTTGATACTGAACGCCTGCTGGTTGAAGTGATCCAGCCCCTCCCAACAAAAGCCTTACTATTTAATTCTACTGATTCTATAATCCAGGGGTGGCCAAACTGCAGTTTGGGAGCCACATGTGGCTCCTTCACATAAATTGTGTGGCTCTCAAGGCCAACCCCCCCCCACCGCCCCATTGGCCAGCTTGGAGAAGGCATTTAAAGTTAAAGTTGCTTTCTTTCCACCTCTCCCTTCCCCCATCTCTTTGCGGCTCTCAAAGCATTCTGATGTTCATGTCTCGTGGCTCTCAAACATCTGACGTTTATTCTGTGTGGCTCTTACGTGAAGCAAGTTCGTCCGCCCCTGCTATAAACTGAGTCAGGCGCAGTTCGGGAGCAGACCGAACCTGCTTTTTGAAGGCAGAGTTTGTGTCCTTCTGATCAGGAAATTCGTCTCCTTCGTTTTTAGGTTGCAAAGTGTCCAGAGTGGGTTGGGGCATCTCTGCTCCCTCCCATATATTCCTCAAACTACCCTGAGGTAGATGGGGTTGCCAACTTTGGATTGGGAAATGCCTGTAGATTTTGGGGGTAGAGCCGAAGGAGGGTCCAGAGTCCACCTTCCAAAGCAGCCATTTCCCCCGAGGCGATCTAATCTCTGTTGTCTGGAGTTGGGCTGCAAATTGCAACTCCAGGAGATCTGCAGGCCTCGCTTGGAGGCTGACAATACATGAACATGGTTGGCCCAAGAAATCCAGTGTTTTTTTTTCAAACTGAATGGAAGTTTGAACTCATATTTCTCCAGTCGAAGGTCAAAATTCTAGCCTGTGCTTTTTAAACAGGGTTACCGGGTATCCCCATTCTTAGACCGAGACGCTAACCCTTGGACAATGCTGCTGCTAAACTCTGTTATTGTTAATTCACAGCATGTCCCTGTCCCACAGTGGTTACAGGTTAAAATCTGACAGTAGGGAGACAACAGAGACGTGGAGAAAGCCTGGGAGCAGTGTTCCGTCTAAGCTGAGTCAGTGTGAGCTGGCTCACAGTTTTTTAGCCTCTGGCTCACACATTTTTGTCTTACCTCAGGAGAACCGGCCCCAGAGCACACGAATTTCTGCAGCAACTGACAACTTTCATGCCAGTAGCTCACAAAGTAAAATTTTTGCTCACCAGACTCCACAACTTAGAGGGAGTATTGCCTGGGAGCGGGAGGTGACAAGGGCTTTGGGGCAGGAGATGAAGGCTGGACGAGGCCAGGACATCACAGGGGTTTTGGTGCCCCAGGCAAGTTGCCCACTAGTGCCCCCCCCCGAATTTAAAAAAAACAGAGACTTGTAAGAAAAATGAAGAAACTTGAAACTCTTTACATTTTTAATTTTCAGTTTTTTATTTGAAATTTTTCTTAAATTATGAGATGAAGCAATAAACATTGTGAGAATCCTACTTGATCCTTTTAGCTGGAGGTGCCAGGGACAAGATCTTCACATGACCATTTCGACTTGACCCTTTTAGTTGGAGGTGCCAGGGACAAGCCTTGCGCATGCGAGAAAGATGCTCTACCGCTGAGCTATGGCTCCCACCCCATGGCTCTGTTAAAGCAGAGGAAGGATGAGTGGCAGCAGACAACTTCAACAGGAGCCATTTTTGAGAAACTGCAATTGGCTGTTCTTCAGCTTTTTACAATTGGTTAATTTATCCCTGCTGGGCTCCAAGGAGCTCACTGCGCAGGCGCTGTCCGCTTTCGCGTTTACAGACCTGGGGGACACAAAACCAGCCGGGCAGCGTCTGCACTCCATGGTGCCTGCTTTCCATTGGGGAAGGCAGGCTCCAAGGCGCACACACGCTGCACGTGAGGAGAGGGGGTGCACCCTAGGCCAGGTGGCACCCTAGACAGCCGCCTACGTAGCCTACTCCCACGCACCGGCCATGCATCCCAGAAAAGATGAGCATGAGGGCTGCAGCAGACCTCCCCCCAAGTAAGGCGGACACCCTGAGCAGCCACTAAGCCAGCTACTGCTCTGGCCCCCCGATGGGGGGTGACTGTGAGGTGGTCGCTGGCACCCAGCCGGCTGCCCAAGAGCTGCAAGCGGTGGGTGTGGATGGTGGCACTTTTTGTCTTTCCCTCTCTGTCAGGTGAGGATCATGGGGGTCAGGCCCCCCTAGCCTGGGGCCCAGAGCAGGGGCTCTGATCCCATCTGGTTAAGACCACCCTTTAGGGGAGAGGAAAGAGAGGGGATCTGGCCACTGTCCGTCTCTTAGCATCACAAGATGGTTATTCTCAGGGGTCATTTCATAGAAAAAAGAGGTGCCGGATCTCATTACCACAACTCATTTGCATATGCCACACACACACACCCCCGACATCACCCGAAGGTGTACTAAATTATATCAGCGCAGCATCTACCTTAACATGCTTCTTGAATTTGAATTGCCATAATAAAACCTTACGCCCATCATGATAAAGATTTCCATCTGTCTGCTTTAAATGTTTTGGTTCTTTTCCCATATTTTTTGTGGGAAAAAATATTAGAAAGTTTGTCAGATCTTAAGAGTTCAGCAAAATTCTCACAGGGGGTTTGAACAATGGAACCCAGAACCAAGTATTTGGGGTAAGAAAGAAAGAAAGAACGCAATAAAATTTAGAGGTTCCGAAGCTCCACTCCTGTGAGCTCCTGTCCAAAATGAGGCCTAGTAATTCTAGCAGAGAGCTGCAGACCTGTGGAGAAGCAAGGAAAGAGGTGTGCTCTAAGAGAGCAGGTGCTCCAAGGGTGTCAGACCGACCAGGTGCTTACCCAGCTCTGCCACTCTCTGAACAGCTCTGATACACAGGAATGGCAAGGAACAAGTTCAGCGCCATAAAAAATGCAAGGTTGCTCTGACCTTCATGGCCTAGGCAAGCCCGATCTAGTCAGAACTCGGAAGCTAAGCAGGGCTGACCTTGGCAAGTACTTGGAAAGGAGACCTCCAAAGGAATACCAGGGCCAGGAGGCTGGGGCAGACTTTATTCAGCCACCTCTCTGAAAACGTCCAAGCCCCAGGAGGGGTGTAGGGGTTACTGGAAGTCTCCATGACTTCCAGGCATGCAAGTGCACACACACACACACACACACACACTTAAAATAAACACATAAATAAAAATACAGTCGCTGCCTCTTCCTCTAAGGAAAACGCACAGTGCTGGACTTGCGGGTCTTGTTGCTAGGGTTACCTGGGGACTTTGGGGGTGGAGCCAGGATGTGACCAGCATGATTGAACTCTGAAATGGAGTTTCTATCCATCACTTTTAAAGGGACTGCACATCTTTTAAATGCCTTCCCTCCATTGGAAATAATAGAGTATAGGGGCACCTTCTTTGGGGGCTCATGGAACTGGACCCCCCTGGTCCAATCTTTTTGAAACTTGGGGAAAAGCACCAGATGCTGTGCTGAACATTTGGTGCCTCTACCTCAAAAAACAGACCCCCCCCCCAGATACTCATGGATCAATTCTCCATTATACCCCATAGGGCAAGGGTGACCAAACTGCAGCTTGGGAGCCTCATGTGGCTCTTCGACACATATTGTGTGGCTCTTGAAGCCCCCACTGCCCCGTCAGCCGACTTGGAGAAAGCATTTGTCTCCTTAAATCCCTTCTCCAAGCCAAGCCAGCTGGTGGCTTGGAGACTGCATTTAAAGTTAAAGTTGCTTTCTTTCCACCTCTCCCTCCCGCCCTCAAGCCATTTACCTTCATTCCTTCCAGTCTTGTGGCTCTCAAACATCTGACATTCATCTCTTGGGGCTCACAACCATCTGACGTTCATTCTATGTGGCTCTTACGTTAAGCAAGTTTGGCCCTCCTGCTATAGGGATTGGTCTCCATAGGCTATAATGGAGTGCCCAATGTAAACACTCCCCCCTACCCACTGATGTGGGGCAGGGCCTCCAAACTAGAGGATCTCCTGCTCCCAACTGGGGATTGGCAACCCTACTTGTTGCTGTAACCAGAGTGCCTTCTGTCTCCAGCTCCTGGTGGTATGTGGCAACACAGGCCATTCCCTCAAGATAATGTGACCACGGGGCGGGGGGTGGGGTGGGGCGGTGTTGCCATATCACTGTGTCCACAGCACACCAGTGGGGATGGCTCACGGCTCCCGGTGCCATAGGAATGGCGCCTGTCACCATCCTCCTCAAAAATGCTCATCTTTGATGAAGAATACAGGCAGCCTTCCTGTTTCCATAGCAACCCCGCTCAGGCCTTCTTCCTTGCCAAAAGCTCCAACCAATTTGATCATGTGAAGAGAGTTCCAGCCCCCATTCCACCACCCCCCCCAACCCCTTCACCTCCGCAGTTTGTTCCAGCTTCGCTTTCAATAGAGCTGAAAGGCTCGGGGCGGCCAGCGCTTATGCACGGCCTCACGTGGCGCAGGCTTGTGCTAATTGGAAGAACCCTGCTGGGACCTTGGCCTGGCACCTTTGGAGGGCCCCAGCCTGAGCAGGGAGGCCTGCCATCTTTGGCATGAAGCAACGTGCTTCCCAGCTCTTGTGGCCCTTTCTTACACACCCGGGGAATGCTGTTCACCGCTTTGGGGTCAGGAAACAATTTTTCTCCATGCTGGTTTGTCCAGGGATCCTGGAGGCTTTTTGCCATCTTCTGGGCATGGAGCAGGTGTCTGTGAGGTACATGGGGAGGTTTCTGTGAATGTTCTGCATTGTGCAGGGTCCTAGACTGTCTGGCACCCTAGGCAAGGCTAACTTCTGGCACTGCATGGATAATGTCACTGAGTCACATGAGGGGGCACCCAATTTGGTGCCCCCAGAAAGCTGGCACCCTAGGCAATTTCCTAGGTTGCCTAGGGGCAGGGGCAGGGGGTTGGACTGGATGACCCTGGAGTTCCTGTCCATGATTCTAGGATGTTACAATAACCCTGCCACTGACTGAGCCGGATGGCCCCTGCTACGTCGTTTGGCTTGGGCCTAGCCCACACTTGGGCCTAGCCTACACTTAGGGTGGCCAACTCCAGGTTGGGGAATTCCTGGAGATTTGGGCATGGTTCTTTGGAAGGCCGTGTTTCGAGAGAGGAAGGAGCACCATCCAAAGCAGCCATTTTCTTCACAGGAACTGATTGTCACCTGCAGATCGGGGTGATTTCCAGGTCCCACCTGGAGGCTGGCAACTCTACTTACACTAATTGTCATCGCTTCTGTGGCCTGCCACATCCCTCATCTCTAGAGCGGTAGGCCAGCTGGCATTTCCCGGGTAAGTTAAAGGGCCAGTTTGCCCTGGATAAGAACAGAAGCTTAGTGGGTAGGTTGGTGGGAGATTCCTCTTAGCAGCTTAAGAACATAAGAGAAGCCATGTTGGATTAGGCCAATGGCCCATCCAGTCCAACACTTTGTGTCACACAGTGTCCAAATATATATATATATATATATATATATATATACACACACACACACACTGTGGCTGATAGCCACTGATGGACCTCTGCTCCATATTTTTATCCAATCCCCTCTTGAAACTGGCTATTCTTGTAGCCGTCACCACCTCCTGTGGCAGTGAATTCCACATGTTAATCACCCTTTGGGTGAAGAAGTACTTCCTTTTATCAGTTCTAACCCGACTGCTCAGCAATTTCATTAAATGTCCATGAGTTCTCGTATTGTGAGAAAGGGAGAAAAGTACTTCTTTCTCTACTTTCTCCATCCCATGCATAATCTTGTAAACCTCTATCATGTCACCCCACAGTTTTGACATTTCTTCAAGCTAAAGAGCCCCAAGCATTTTAACTTTTCTTCATAGGGAAAGTGTTCCAAACATTTAATCATTCTAGTTGCCCTTTTCTGTACTTTTTCCAGCGTTATAATATCCTTTTTGAGGTGTGGTGACCAGAATTGTACACAGTATTCCAAATGAGACCGCACCATCGATTTATACAGGGGCATTATGATACTGGCTGATTTGTTTTCAATTCCCTTCCTAATAATTCCCAGCATGGCATTGGTCTTTTTTATTGCAATCGCACACTGTCTTGACATTTTCAGTGAGTTATCTACCACGACCCCGAGATCTCTCTCTTGGTCAGTCTCTGCCATTTCACACCCCATCAACTTGTATTTGCAGCTGGGATTCTTGGCCCCAATGTGCATTACTTTGCACTTGGCCACATTGAACCTCATCTGCCACGTTGATGCCCACTTACCCAGCCTCAACAGATCCCTTTGGAGTTCCTCACAATCCTCTCTGGTTCTCACCACCCTGAACAATTTAGTGTCATCTGCAAACTTGGCCACTTTAATGCTTACTCCCAACTCCAAATCATCAATGAACAAGTTAAAGAGCATGGGACCCAGTACTGAGCCCTGCGGCACCCCACTGCTTACCGTCCTCCACTGTGAAGACTGCCCATTTATACTCACTCTCTGCTTCCTATTAATTAGCCAGTTTTTGATCCACAACAGGACCTGTCCTTTTACTCCATGACTCTCAAGTTTACTAAGGAGCCTTTGGTGAGGAACTTTATCAAAAGCTTTCTGGAAGTCAAGGTAAACAACATCTATCGGGTCTCCTTTGTCTACATGTTTGTTCACCCTCTCAAAGAACTGTAACAGGTTAGTGAGGCAAGATCTTCCGTTACAGAACCCATGCTGAGCTTGGGGAAGGGAGGCTTCAATGGGTACCAGGGCAGAATCCCCAGAGATATCCCCCTGTATACTTGTAGAAATATAATAATAGGATCCAGACATCCAGGGCTTTTTTTTGGAGCAGGAACGCACAGGAACGCAGTTCTGGCTGGCTTGGTGTCAGGGGGTGTGGCTTAATATGCAAATTAGTCCCTGCTGGGCTTTTTTTCTACAAAAAACCCTATGTAAAACAATGGTGATATCAGGGGATGTGGCCTCTCGGCTTGGCTTCGCGAACGAAGATTTAAGAAGGGTGCAATAGTCCACGTTTGCTGCAGGCTCGCTGGTGGCTGACAAGACCAATGCGGGACAGGCAGGTCCGGCCACAGTGGCTGCAGGGAAAAGTCTGATTTGGGGTTGGTGCTGTAGCAGTGCGATTCTTCCTCAATCTCCTTTTGTCCTCAAGACCAGCTATGCGTGCGTTCTCAAAGGAAGAGACAGCCTGGTGGATGGTGTGCCTCCATGCTTTGCGATCTGAGGCTAGGTCAGACCACTGGTGATGGTTGATGTGACAGGTGCTAAGGGATTTCTTCAAGGAGTCCTTGTACCTCTTCTTTGGTGCCCCTCTATTTCGATGGCCGGTGGAGAGTTCGCCATACAGGGCAATCTTGGGAAGGCGGTGGTTTTCCATCCTAGAAATATGCCCTGCCCAGCGCAGCTGCGTCTTCAACAGCAGTGCCTCGATGCTGGTAACCTCTGCCCGCTTGAGGACTTCAGTGTTGGTCACAAAGTCACTCCAGTGGATGTTGAGGATGGTGCGAAGGCAGCGCTGATGAAAGCGCTCAAGGAGTCGCAGGTGATGACGGTATAAAACCCACGATTCGGAGCCATAGATGAGGGTTGTCATCACAACAGCTTTGTAAACATTGATCTTTGTGCCTTTTTTCAGATGCTTGTTGCTCCACACTCTTTTGTGCAGTCGGCCAAATGCACGGTTTGCCTTTGCCAGCCTGTTGTCAATCTCCTTGTCGATCTTGGCATCTGAGGAGATGATGCACCCCAGGTAGCTGAACTGCTGGACTGTCTTCAGAACTGATTCACCCACAGTGATGCAGGGAGGGTGATAATCTTCCTGGGGTGCAGGCTGGTGGAGAACTATGGATGTGGCCTAATAAGCAAATAAGTTCCTGCTGGGCTTGTTCTACAAACAAAGCCCTGCAGACATCCTTTTACATTGTTCAAAGCACTCCAGGCAGACCTCCTTGGTATTCCAAGGGCCCTGGAAAGTCGTCTTTATTTCTTCCCATCTTTAAAATACTTGCATACTGTGATTCACAACCATTAAAAAGATCAGAAGCCCAAAGAAAGGTGTAAGCTTTCCTCTTCCCTGCTTTTCTACTTCCTTTAGGAGGTGGCGGTTGGAGGGGTTGTGTGTGTGTGTGTAAGTCTTTACTATTCACTACTTTAACGGATCCTTTAAAAAGGGGAACCAATAGTCAAACGCTCCTCTCTGTGCCCACTCAGCAACAGTTTTTCCTGACCAGCTATTGTTGGTTACATCCCACGCTGGGGCTGCTTTGAGGAACTCTGCACGGGCTCAGAAGCACTGTGCTCATTGTTTCTTTTTAAACATCACCCCTTTTGTTCAGGGGGGACATATGTGTTAGGCACAGCAGGCAAAGGGCCCACGATACTTTTAGCGGCCGGTGAAAACATTTTAATTTCTTTCCGAATTACAAAAGGGGGGGGGGGATGAACGTCGGGTGTCGAAGACAATGTTTTTTCTCACATCAGGAAAAAAAACCCCGGAATTTATTTATTTATTTATACTTATATCCCGCCCTTCTCACCAAAGTGTCTCAGGGCGGCATCCATTGAGAGACATTCATCATTTGGAATATAGATAGATAGATAAATTTATTGTCATTGTTCTCAAAAAAGAAAATGAGAGCAACGAAATGAGGCGCTCTTCCACAAACATACCAACGCATCAACACCCACAAAAGGACATATACATAGACCATTTAAATGCATCTAAAAACAAATGATCATTCATAACACACCAGGATTACATGGGAAAGCTGGACAATTTTACCATATAAAGGAAAAGAACTCTTGGTGTAAATGCTTCCTTCTGTTCAAAGGACTGAGTATTATGGTTGTTTTGATGAAAGCAATATATGTGGGTTAAACACAATTATTTATATTTGAATGGTTCTTCTTACGTAATTGGCTATAGAAGCTGGTTCACGTGGGGCTTTTTGCTTTTTGTTTCGTCGGTCTGCTCAGGAGCAAAAACACTTTGCACATGCTCAGAGGAGCCATTAATACCCCCCCCCCCCGGTATTCGCTTAGGAAAGCAAAGGGCCGCAACCAGGGGGCCTTCGAGATCCCTTGGGGAGGGGAGGGGAGGGGACTCTTCGAGCTGGCTTGACTCCCGGGGCTCCCTCCTCCCTTTGCAAATTGTTGCAAGCAGCCTTTGCAACGTGCGCGGCGCGCCGCCGCCGCCGCTCCCTCTTCCCGCCAGCCGCGAGCAAAGGTGGCTTCGCTCCTCCGCCGTCTCCTCCTCCCCCTGGCCGGAGCAGGAGGAGGAAGCCGGCCGAAGAAGGGCCGCCGCCGCCGCCGGGCGAGCTGGGCGCAAGGAGCAGACAATAGGCGGCTGGAGCGAGCGGCTTTCATGGAGCCGGCGGCGGCGGGGAAGCGCCCCAGCTCCGCCCGGGGGAGAAGCCGGCCCCAGCCTCCAGGAGGGCTCTGCAAGCGGATCGGGGCGGCGGCGGCGTTGCCAGGCGGCCAGCGGCAGGGCGCGCTGGAGCTGCGCCCCCTTGCCTAGCCGCCAGGGCTCGGTTGGCGAGGCGAAAGGGAAGCCCTCGGCCGGCTGGCGCGGCATTGCCATCCCTCCCCCCCCCCTTCCTCCTGCAAGAGCCTCTGGAGACAATGAGCGGCAGGTGATGATGATGATGCTGGACTGCCAGGTAAGCGCGGCGGCTGGGCGGCCAGGTGTGCGGGGAGGGGGTGTTGATGCCGGCGAAAGCGCAGCTCCCCGCCCCGAGGAGCTTAAGCGGGCCAGGGAAGGGTGCTGGAAGCCTTTGGCCTCATCCAGAAAGGTGCTGGAGGGGAAGGGCTGACTGATGCCCAAAGAAGCGGGCCAAAGGAGGGTGCTGGAAGCCTTTGGCCTGATCCAGAAAGGTGCTGGAGGGAGGGATGGCTGACGGATGGCCAAAAAGTGGGGCAAAGAAGGGTGCTGGAAGCCTTTGGCCTGATCCAGAAAGGTGCTGGAGGGAGGGATGGCTGACGGATGGCCAAAGAAGCTGGAAGGGCTGACTGATAGCCAAAGAAGGGTGCTGGAAGCCTTTGGCCTGATCCAGAAAGGTGCTGAGAAAGGGGAGGGCTGACTGATGCATGGAACCTCCATGGATGGGAGCAGAAGACTGGTGGTGGGGGGATATAGACCCGGGCTGTTGCCTTTCTGCCCTTGTCGGTGGGGCTCCTGAAGGCTGCCCCCTGTTGGAGGCAGGATGCTGGGCTACGCGGACAGAGACTGAGGCCTCTGCTTTGCAAACTGGTATGTGGAAGCAAATGAAGGGGGACGGTGCCTCTGATCATGTACAGAATGCTCCCCAGGTTCAGACTGAGGGGTCAGGAGGCAAGATTTGCCCTCCCTTCTCTGGCTTTCGAGGCTTCTTTTTAGGAGACAAGCACGTGAGGGGCTTACTCTTGAAAAGGGGTGCTGAGGATTGGTGCCTCAGCCCTCCTAGCAGGTTCTGAATAGCACACCGCCCGCACAAGGATGACTTCACCCGTGCTGAATAATGCAAGTTTCAGTCCAATTCAGCGACTGTTGGCGAGTGGGTTTTTCCATTTCACGCAGTAAAATCCAGTGCATTGAAAAGTGTATTGGAAGTGTGTTATTGAGTGTGTGGGAAAGCACCCCATAATTACAGTTGCTGAGCTCCAAGTGGGGCCTGGAGAACTGGAGTTATAGCTGATCTCCAGACGGCATGGATCATTCTTCCCTGGGGAAAATGGCTGCTTTGGATGGTGGACTCCGTGGCTTTGTATCCTGCTGAGGCCACCCGCCCTCCTGAAACTCCACCTCCAAATCTCTAGGACTTTCTTAACCCAGAATCTGCAACCCTAGCAGGGGTGGAATTCTAGCAGGAGCTCCTTTACATATTAGGCCACACTCCCCTGATGTAGCCAATCCTCCTAGAGCTTACAAAAAAGAGCCTTGTAAGCTCTTGGATGATTGGCTACAGCAGGGGTGTGTGTGGCCTAATATGCAAAGGAGCTCCTGCTAGAATTCCACCCCTGAACCCTAGTAAGAAGTCTTATGTCAAGAGTGCCTCTGAACACGTGCTATGTGTCTCTCTCTAGCCACAGTTCGCCTGTCTGGCGCAGGGCCAGGGAAACGGGAGCGTTGACCCCTCTTCTGCTTTTCAAAGGAGCTGCACAAAAGCGGCCTCTGGAGTGGAGGTGGCTGGGTGGCACGGTGATGCTTTTGTGGCTTTCCCAAATTGGCACCTTGGCTGCTGACGCAGGGTGGCTGGGAACTCAGCGTGCCTGTCATGGCCTGCCCGGAGCTGCGTGCCTCGGCCTGCTATGGGGGAACGAGGCCTGGGATGAAGAGGCTGGCCTCCTGGAGTATTGTGTTCAGTTTTGGGCACCACATTTTAAGAAGGATATAGACAAGTTGGAAGGGAGAGCAATGAAGATGCGGAGCAATGAGGAGAGCAATGAAGCGATGAAGATGGTGAGAGCAATGAAGATGGTGAGGGGTCTGGGGACCAAGTCCTAGGAAGAAAGGTTGAAGGAGCTGGGCATGTTTAGCCTGGAGAGGAGGCGGCTGAGAGGTGATACGATCACCGTCTTCAAGTACTTGAAGGGCTGTCATATAGAGGATGGGGTGGAATTGTTTTCTGTGGCCCCAGAAGGTAGGACCAGAACCAATAGGTTGAAATTAAATCAAAAGAGATTCTGGCTCAAGATTAGGAAGAACTTCCTGACTATTAAAGTGGTTCCTCAGTGGAACAGGCTTCCTCAGGAGGTGGTGGGCTCTCCTTCCTTGGAGGTTTTGAAACAGAGGCTAGATGGCCATCTGACAGCAATGAAGGTCCTGTGAATTTAGGCGGAGGTATCTGTGAGCTTCCTGCATTGTGCAGGGGGTTGGACTGGAGGTCCCTTCCAACTGTATGATGTTTTGATTCCTGGTTGTGTCTGGGAATGCAACTCCCAACAGAGGGCCCTATGAGAGCTGCATCGCCCACTTGCGATGTTCCGGGTGGGGTGACTGAAGTTGATTTCCATCGTTTGCGGAAAGTTTGCAAGGGATGAGAGGGTAGGATGCTGCTTGGACAATGTTTTACCTGGGTCTCAAAACTCTCCTCCCCATATGTGTGTATTTGCTGTTGATGTTCAGGAGGGCAGGGCTTTTTTTGTAGCAGGAGCTCCTTTGCATATTAGGCCACACACCCCACGATGTAGCCAATCCTCCAAGCGCTTACAGGGCTCTTCTTGCAGGGCCTACTGGAAGCTCCGAGAGGATTGGCTACATCTGGGGTGTGCGGCCTAATATGCAAAGGAGTTCCTGCTACAAAAAAAGCTTTGGCGAGCAACACGCTGTGCATGCTCAGCGACCCTCTGTTCCTGGGAATTGCATCCTGGGGCAAAGCCCTAGCAATCAGAATGAAATTCTGGGACTGAGTTTTGCTTCATGTTAGCCCCGGTTGACTCTCCAAAGAACTGCATTGCTGGATTAGGCACAAAATGTGTTTCCGCCTGTTGCCAAGCAGAGATCTCTGGGGATCCCGGGAGCCAGGCCCAGAGTTGCTTCTCTCCAGCATGAGCCTCTATTCATGGAGGTTTTCTTTAGCTTCAGAGGAGAGCCTCTGGCTTTCCCCACGGTGTCGAATCCTGACAGGATGGTTTCTCTTTCTTGCTATCTACGAGGGTAAAAGGTCAAGCTATCTAGGAGGGTAAAAGGTGTGCAAGCACCAGTCGTTTCCGACTCTGGGGCGACGTTGCTTTCACAACGTTTTCACAGCAGACTTTTTACGGGGTGGTTTGCCACTGCCTTCTCCAGTCATCTACGCTTCCCTTCCAGCAAGCTCACTTTTCACTTTACGGACCTCGGAAGGATGGAAGGCTGAGTCAGCCTCGAGCCGGCTACCTGAAAACCCAGCATTTGCCGGGAATTGAACTCAGGTCATGAGCAGAGCTTAGGACTGCAGTAATGCAGCTTTACCACTCTGCGCCACAGGGCTCTTAGGTACCTAGGATAAGGGGGTGTGTTTCAGTAAGAAATGACAAACCGCTGGCCTTTTACAAACTGCCCCCCCCCCGAAACCATCTGGCCCTTGAACAGGTGAGCTGCCTCTGCAGCCACAAGTGTTGGATTGCAAAATGGTCATCCAAAGGGGCCACCTGTTCAGATGGGATGGGATCCCTGCAGGTGGACTGACCATTAACCTTTTCCTTGCTACCCACGGGACTGGTTTATATCCTCTGCCCCCGGGCTAGGGAGGCAATTCTGTCATAAGAACATAAGAGAAGCCATGTTGGATTAGGCCAGTGGCCCATCCAGCCCAACACCCTGTGTCATACAGTGGCCAGAAAAACCAGGTGCCATCAGGAGGTCCATCAGTGGGGCCAGGACACTAGAAATCCTCCCACTGTGCCCCTCCAGCACCAAGAATGCAGAGCATCGCTGCCCCAGAGAGAGAGTTAAGAACATAAGAGAAGCCATGTGGGATTAGGCCAATGGCCCATCCAGTCCAACACTCGGTGTCACACGGGACAAAAAACCCAGGTGCCATCAGGAGGTCCATCAGGGGAGCCAGGACACTAGAAGCCCTCCTACCGTGCCCCCCCAAGCACCAAGAATACAGAGCATCACTGCCCCAGACAGAGAGTTAAAAACATAAGAGAAGCCATGTTGTATTAGGCCAATGGCCCATCCAGTCCAAAACTCTGTGTCACACGGGGCAAAACACCCAAGTGCCATCAGGAGGTCCACCAGCGGGGCTGGGACACTAGAAGCCCTCCCACCGTGCCCCCCCCCCCCCCAAGCACCAAGAATACAGAGCATCACGTGCCCCAACATTACGCTTTGGCTAATAGCCACTGATGGGCCTCTGCTCCATAGGCTGAAGCTGCCTATGTCATCTTCTGCTGGCTCTTGTGATACCAGTGGAAGGGGTGGGTGAGCAAATAAAATTTCCAGGAAGCTTGAAAAGGAACGGGCAGCGTTTGGTAAAACTTTGGAAGGCATTGAGCCATTGGAAGCAGGGCTTCGTGGGCCCGTGACTGAGCATGCCTAACAAGTAATCGGATGCGAACGAGTTCGCTTTATGTAACTTCCGCAAACCTCAGTCAGAAGCCCCGGTTTCATGATGGCGGATTTTTGCTTTTGCTTTTAGAGGCGGCGTGGCTCTTTCCTTCGCCCTCTTTGCCCCAGAGGCTAGCAAGCTCCTTAGTGAGGCTTCTAGGATTCTAAGTCCTGAGCCATCTTTGCAGAGTTGCCACAGATTCTATGCTGCCCTGATGGGAATCTTCGCAGGGATAAGGAGAGCCAGATGGCAGCTTTAAAAAAAAAAATCAGATCCGATCAAAGGAATCTTATGTGGCCTGGGACCAACATACTTACGGGACTGCATATGCCCCGGAGGTCGCTTCGTTAGGCCTCCCAAGATAGGTTCCCGGCCCAAGAGATGCCCGTCTTGCCTCTACCAGGGCCGGGACCTTTTTGGTCTTGGCCCAGCCTGTTGGAATCAGCTCCCTATGGAGATCTGGGCCTTACCTGGCTTGTTAGCCTTCTGTAGGGCCTGTAAAATGGAGCTGTTCCGTAAGATTTTTGGGTCTATCCATTAGATTGGTTGACCTCCCCTATTGTACTACCCTACTGCGCTGATTTGCTGTACTGCTTGGACTATCCTGTTATACTGAATATTGTAATTCGTTTTTATGATGATGTGATTTTGTTGTGATTTGATTATTTATGATATACTTTGCTCTGAGCCCCTACGGGGGAATCGGCAGAATATAAATAAGCAAATAATAATAATAACAGTTGACATTTTGGGAAGTATTGTCTGGAGTAAATTTGGGCAGGTGTGGCATCTGGCATCTTAGTCGGGCTTTTTTTCCCCCCAATGTATATTTTTATTATTATTATAAATTATACATTTCTCTACATGATTTCTGATATCCATTTTACATTTTCCCCCAACCCACCCCCCTTAGTCTATACATCCTTTTCTTCTTCCAGCCAGGGACAAAGGACTTGAAGCTTCCACTGAATGTCCACTCTCCTTTCTTCCTTCGCCCATTTCAGATAGGTCTGCCACTTTTCTTTGATTCTTGATCTTCTTTCCTCCCATGATTCTTCTTGCGACATTGTAGCAGCTATATCTGACTGGACAAAATCAAAGAGATAGTTATGCCAAGTTCTTTCCTTCCATTTACTTTTATCCTTCCATCCTGCCGCTATTACCGCTTTACCCGCTGATATCATTGCTTTTAGTAAATCTTGATTATTCTTCCCTATTTTTTCATTCCCTAATAAACTCATCTGCATTAGTTCAAAGTTAATTCTCGGCTCTACCTGAAAGAATTTCTTTATCATTCCCACTACCATATCCCATAGTTTCTTGGCCTCAGGGCACTCCCACCACATGTGGGTATACCATTCCTTCTCTTTCTTACAGTGCCAACACTTAGGGCTCAACCCAGGAAACATATTGGCTAAGGTAGCCGGAGTTCTATACCATTTGGTAAAAAATTTCAATTCCATTTCTCTAACCTTATGTATCTTAACTTTTTTTAAACCTTCCATTATCTTCTCCCCTGTTCGTTTCGTTATTTGGCCTTCTAAACTCCATGACCGTTGAAGGTATCGTATTGCTCCTTCGTTGCCTGAATTCATACTCCTGTATAGGATGCCTACTAATCCTTTTTTTGTTTTGCCCATTAATTTGTAAAACTTTTCCATAGGTTCTTCTTCGCAGTCGGGCTTTTTTTTGTAGCAGGAACTCCTTTGCATATTAGGCCACACACCCCTGCTGTAGCCAATCCTCCTGGCACTTACAATAGGCCCTGTACGAAAAGTCCTGTAAGCTCTTGGAGGATTGGCTGCATCAGGGGTGTGTGGCCTAATATGCCAAGGAGTTCCTGCTACAAAAAAGCCCTGCATCACAGTATTACAAAGGGAAGAAAGCCGATTGTCAGAACTTGCTCGGGTGCACATCCATCCAAGGAAGAAGCGGCTGCCTTCCTTTGCTTCTGGTTTTTGTATAGCATGGTTGGCCAAACTTGCTTAACATAAGAGCCACATAGAATAAATGTCAGATGTTTGAGAGCCACAAGGGAGGGAGGGAAGGAAGGAAAAATGGAAAGAAAGGTGGAAAGAGAGCAAAGGTATGGGCGAGGGAGAAGGGAAGGAGAGGTGGAAAGAAAGAAACTTTAAATACATTCACCAAGCCGCCAACTGGCTTGGTTTGGAGAAGTGATTTAAAGAAACAAATGCTTCTCCAAACCAGCTGACGGGGCAATGGGAGCTTTGAGAGCCACACAATATGTTTGAAAGAGCCGCACGTGGTTCCCGAGCCACAGTTTGGCCACCTCTGTTCTATAGGCTGCACTTGGGGCCTGTGATTCAGACAATCCAATCCACTCAGGCAGGGAGGGAGGGGAGAGAAGGAGGCACCTGTGAATTAGAACCGCTGTACTCTTACTGGCCAGCAGGTGGCACCGGTTACTTTGTTTAGGTGAACAATCCTCATACGCAGGTTGTGCTTCTGGGTTGCCTAAAGCCACAAGTCCAGCCGGTGCTGCTCTGTTCAAGGCCTGCAGCTGCGACTGACGCAGAGCTGCTCCCCATTTTGAAACCTGGCAACATTTCACATCTGACTTGACTTGGCTGCCGCTTGGTTTTGCGCTAGGATACCGGCCCTTGACACGCTTTGTGTTCTCCGTTTCCGGGAAAGCAGGTGCAAACGTTTCAACATCAGTGTGAGTTGTATGGGGCGTGTTTTCTATCTGTTGCAAAAGGATGGTAACTCTTTGGATCCTTTTCTGTGTGGGCAAGTGAGCACGTGGTGGAGACTGCTAGAGACCTGGCAACGGCCGGTTAGCCGGAGTGCCCTGCTGTGAGGAGCCTCGGGGACCTCCATCAAGGTACCATCCCTGCATCTGTTTTGTAGCTGTAAAGCTGTGTCTGGTAGCCAGTTTTGCAGGCCAGTTGGAGGAGGGAATGGAGCAAAGATGGGAGTCTGGGCCAGGCCCGCTTCTTGGCTTCTTCGCACTAAGTCCTTTGCTCAACCCTCCGAGTCTTCAGAGAAGAGGAAGAGTGATGTACGAAGATGTGGTCCATTGCACCCCAAGTTTCTTCTGGCTGTGGCCCTTTCACGAAAGGCGTTTCTGCCAGGGGAGAGGGAAAGGAAGAGGGGGTATTCTGGAGAGAGAGGCAATGAGAGAATGTGCGTGTGTGTGTGTTAAATGCTGTCGAGTTGCCTCCAACTTTAGCGGTCCTCAGGCTTGCAAAGTGAGGACAGTAGCTTCTCAGTATGCTGTCTCATCTTCCTTCCCACTTGCTCATATGCTCACCCTTCTCTTTGCTGTCCGCAGGGCTTTTTTTGTAGCTGGAACTCCTTTGCATATTAGGCCATACACCCCTGATGTAGCCTGTCCTCCTGGAGCTTACCGTAGGCCCTTGGAGGACTGGCTACATCAGGGGCGTGTGACCTAATATGCAAAGGAGTTCCTGCTGCAAAAAAAGCCCTGGCTGTCTGAAATGTATGCTTTTGGGCAGGGGTGGCCAAACTGTGGCTTCACATATTGTGGCTGCACACATATTGTGCAGCTCTCGAAGCCCCCACCACCCCATTGGCTGGCTTAGAGAAGGGATTTGTCTCTTTAAATCACTTTTCCAAGTCAAGTCAGCCGGTGGCTTGGAGAATGCATTTAAAGTTGCTTTCTTTCCACCTCCCCATCTTCCTTCCTTCCTTCCTCTCAGACATCTGATGTTTATTCTCTGTGACTTTTATGTTAAGCAAGTTTGGCCACCCCTGCTTTTGGGCAAGAGGAGAGGGGAATCCTGGACTGGCCAGTAGGGGTCCTTGTAGCATCCTTTAGGCCGGGGCCTCCGTTTGGCACCCACTCCATTCGCTGCCCCCTCTGCCACAGCCACCAAGGGGAGGGTTGTGTGCCTTCCCGCCATCTTGCCACAAGGCGTCTCCTCCGTCTTCTCTCTCTCTCTCTCTCTCTCTCTCTCTCTCTCTCTCTCTCTCTCTCTCTCTCTCTCTCTCGGTGTCCTCCGTTTGTCTCCTCTGCCTTTTGTTCGTCTTCCTCCTCATAGTTTGGCTGGGGCTCCAAGAAAATGTTTATCGGTCGTGGCCTTGACGTCAGGGCTTGTGGGTTGCTGGAGCACAAAACATCCAGGAGAAGTTTAATTTCCCCCAAGGGGGAAGGGGCAGGAGGAGTCCACAGAATCGTTCAGATTTCTGGCGCCCTCTGAAGGGAAGTTTGACATCAGCCACGCATAGCCGAACTCACCGAGATGGACCAGACTTCTCTGAAGTCCCTCTGATTTGTGGCTGGAGGAGTCGGTCATCTTTCTGGCTCCGTGACCGTGTCTGCTGGCCGCAGCTCTCCCCTCTTCTGCGGGAGGCCGGGGGCTCCTTCCCTTACTTTCCAACGCAGCGCCTGTCTCCCTTTTGTCTGGAAAGACCCAGTTTAGGCTGGAGACAGGAAATGGAGATTAAGGTTGTGTCTGAATCCTTGAGCGTGGAAGCCAAAACGAATAGCGCAATCTGACACACGGCTGAGTCCCAGGAGAGGTTTAAGGCCTGGGTCCAGAAACTGTCTTTCCCTGTCAGAAAATTCAGCATGTGGTTCGAGGCCAGTCCCTGGCTTCCCAGAATGGATCTGAGTTTTCACAGAACTGTGACTTCTTCCATCTCCTTCCCCCTTCTTCTAAGTCTTCCTCAGGGGATGGGCTGGACTGTCCGTCAGAGGCTGAGAAGGCAATTCAGGCAAGCAGAAATGAGAAGATGCAAATATTTTGAAGATGGCGATTTCTTCTCCCTCCAATTCAGGCACTGCTGACTTTGGGATTCCAATTTGCATATTATAGCTATCAATCTTTATTGCATTAGCAACAAAATGCCATAGCAACTCATAACAGCAGAGAAAAACCTCAATTAAAAATTCCATACAGCAATAAAATTGTATGACTCACGATAACATTTAGGCCGAATGATCAATAATAAATTATGATTTAAAATTTGTCCAGTAACATCCCAAGAAAACAAATGAAAGCCAGTTTGGTGTAGTGGTTAAGTGGTTAAAATTGTATGACTCACGATAACATTTAAGCTGAATGATCAATAATAAATTATAAGGATTTAAAATCTGTCCAGTAACATCCCAAGAAAACAAATGAAAGCCAGTTTGGTGTAGTGGTTAAGTGAGCGGACTCTTATCTGGGAGAACCGGGTTTGATTCCCCACTCCTCCACTTGCAGCTGACTCTTATCTGGGAGAACCGAGTTTGATTCCCCACTCCTCCACTTGCAGCTGCTGGAATGGCCTTGGGTCAGCCATAGCTCTTGCAGGAGTTGTCCTTGAAAGGGCAGCTGCTGTAAGAGCTCTCTCAGCCCCACTCACCTCTCAGGGTGTCTGTTGTGGGTGGGGAAGGTAAAGGAGATTGTGACCACTCTGAGATTCAGAGTATAGGGTGGGATATAAATCCAATATCATTGTCGTCGTCTTCTTCCTCTTTTTCTTCCTCTTCCTCTTTCACCTCCTCCTGTTCCTCTTCTTCTTCCTCTTCCTTTTCTTCTTCCTCTTCTTCCTCTTCCTCCTCCTCCTGTTCCTGTTCTTCTTCCTCTTCCTTTTCTTCTTCCTCTTTCTCCTCCTCTACCTCCTCTTCCTCTTTTTCTTCTCCCCCCTCCCTCCAGAGCAGTAAAAGGAATTCAAATTTGCACATTATATCAAAAACTGAATTACTTGGATGTTGTTTCCTCTCAACTGGTTTGATTTTGACAGATGTCAGATATAAAATCACATTACCATTCAACAGGGCTGCCCGCTCTGGGTGGGGAAATACCTGGGGATTTTGGGGGCTGGAGATGTGAGGAGAGGGCAGACCTCAGCCAGTCATCATGTTCTACAGCCCATCCTCCAAAGCAGCCATTTTCTCCAGGGGGAAAGGATCTTGACCGGAGATCAACTGTAATTGCCAGATATCTCCGGGTGCCACCTGGAGGTTGGCAACCCTAGCTGTCAAGAATTAAATGCGCCTGCGTGCTGGCTATCGAGTATGAAAGATTGTTGCATCCCTCGAAGCTTGTCAAAATTCTAAGCACTACTGCCTGCCAGCTATTTGCTGTCGGATATTAGACACTGAATCCCCACAAGTAACAGGATATTTAACATCATTTTAAGCGGAGGTTTGGGAAGCAGATTTGGTTGAACGTCTAGGAGGCGCAGTACAATTGACAGCAGGATTCGCAGCAGGGAAGACAGGTTGGTGTGGGGGTCGCAGCAGTCCTTCCTTGGGCCCGTTTCACACAAGCATGAGAATGCCGGGGAAGTGAGAGAACAGAGTCTACCACTTTAGATTGCGGGCAGAGGAACCCGTTTCAGGACGGTCTCCTTTGTTAAAAACTCCAAATATTAACCCCCCCCCCCCCCACACACACACAGCGCAGCTTACCTGGATAACCCAGGCGAGCCTGATCTTGTCAGATCTCGGGTGGGAAGCAGGTTCGACTCTGGCAAGTACTTGGATGAGAGACCTCCTTGGAATCCCAGCGGCTGGGAGGCAGGGGCAGGCTCTATTCAGCCACCTCCCGGAATATCCTCCAGGCCCCCAGCAGAGGGCAATCATGATTTCGCCAGAGGAGCGCCGCTAGAATGGGCCCGATGCGGCCAGGGCATCTCCGCGTTCTCACTTAAGAGAGCACCGAGGGAGGCTTCGCTCCCCCTCCTTTGTAGAACCGAAAGTGAGGGGGGAGCAAAGCCTCATCAAGCGCTCTCTTAAGAGAGAACGCTGAGATGCCCGGGCCGTGTCGGGCCCATTCCAGCAGTGCTCCTCTGAGTGCACCGAGGGGAAGGGCGGCCGCGGAGCCGCAGAAGGGAAGGGGGAGGCAGCAGCAGCGATGGCATGGGGGGGGGGGAGAAGGGAAATGAGACATTTGTCTTGGGTGGAGGGGAAAGCCCAATTCAGCACCCCCTCCCGGCGCCCTAGGCAAATGTCTAATTTGCCTAGTGGGCAAGCCGGCCCTGACAGAGCCACGGTTCAGAGATTCTGAGATGGGAGGGAAATGCACGTGGGAGCCATGGCAGTAACAGGGTATGAGTGGGGACAGCCCAACCTATGCTGTGGGAGGATGCAAGGGTGGTTGCTGGCAAGGCGTTTCTTCTCTTGAGAGGGCGATGACTCTTTGCCAGTGGACAGCAGCTCTGTGTGGGCTGGCGGCAGCAACTGCGTGGGCGGTGTGAGCATGTGGTGAAATGAACTCTCCCGTGCGCTCTCCGTATGGCCTGCTGAGGTCAATTTTAAGCGTGGCGTCAGCAAGCGAAAAGAGATCCTGTGTGTGGCAGTGCTAACGCCTGGCATCTTGTTTAAACCGTGTTCAAAATCGAGGTGTTGCTTCACTATCTGCCTGGGGAGGTGGAGGAGGATGTTGGGTTTCTACCCCTCCCTTCACTCTGAATCTCAGAGCAGCTTATAATCTCCTTTACCTTCCTCCCCCATAACCAGGGCTTTTTTTTTTTTGAGCAGGAACACAGTTCTGTCTGGCTTGGTGTCAGGGGGTGTGGCCTAATATGGAAATGAACCCCTGTGGGCTTTCTCTACAAACAAGCCCTCTGTGAAACAATGGTGATGTCAAGGGGTGTGGCCTAAATGTGCAGATGAGTTCCTGCTGGACTTTTTCTATGAAAAAAGCCCTCCCACAACAGACACCCTGTGAGGCAGATGGGGCTAAGAGAGCTCTCACACAGGGCTGGATTAACGATTAGGCCAAGTAGGCATTGGCCTAAGGGCCCCCACACCTTTAGGGGCCCCGGGACGGTTTTCTCCATGGTTTCCCTCCCTGCTCGCAGCCCTTGGAGGCTGCCCGCATGGCCAGCGGCTGAGCTGCTCTTTGCCCAACTTGCCTGATTCAGCTGCTGCTGGTGTCGTCGCCAAGTTTGCCTCTCTCTGCCTCTCCCCCGCAGTGTTGCCAAAGGGGCTTTCGAGAAGGTGCCTGCAGGCTGCAGTGGGGGCCATGGGGTGCTCTGGCTCTGAGATAATTTGCAAGGCTCCAAGTTTTTGACTGCTTAGGGGCCTCCACAGAGTTTAATCCGGCACTGCTCTCCCAGAAGCTGTGCTTTTAAGGACAACCTCTGCCAGAGCTATGGCTGACCCAAGACCATTCCAGCAGGTGCAAGTGGAGGAGTGGGGAATCAAACCCGGTTCTCCCAGATAAGAGAGCTCTGGCTGACCCAAGGCCATTCCAGCAGGTGCAAGTGGAGGAGTAGGGAATCAAACCCGGTTCTCCCAGATAAGAGAGCTCTGGCTGACCCAAGGCCATTCCAGCAGCTGCAAGTAGAGGAGTGGGGAATCAAACCCCGTTCTCCCAGATAAGAGAGCCATGGCTAACCCAAGGCCATTCCAGCAGGTGCAAGTGGAGGAGTGGGGAATCAAACCCGGTTCTCCCAGATAAGAGTCCACGCACTTCACCACTACACCCAACTGGCTCTCAGAGCCCTGGCGCGCGTACACTGTGGGCATAGCAGCTGAGACCCAGTTTGCGTGCGACGCTGGGAGCGTGCCGGTGGGCACGTTCGTTAAATCAGGTCTAACGAGAAGGATGTGGTTGGGTACTGGGCGCTGACCTGGATAGCCCAGGCAAGCCATATCTCAGAAGCTAAGCAGTGTTGACTCTGGCGAGTACTTGGATGGGAGACCTCCAAGGAATACCAGGAGTCCGGAGGCAAAGGCAGGCTTTAATCAGCCACCTCTGTGAATATCCTCCACCCCACCCCCCGTAGGGGTCAGTCACACACACATATACACGAATACAAAAAATTTTTGGTTGGGTCCTGGAAACAAGAGGTGCACCCCTTTAGAGCAGGCCAGGGGTCCATCTGCTGCAGCGACTTGTCTTACAGAGAGCCAGGTTGGTGTCGTGGTTAAGTGTGTGGACTCTCATCTGGGAGAACCGGGTTTGATTCCCCACTCCTCCACTTGCACCTGCTGGAATGGCCTTGGGTCAGCCATAGCCCAGGCAGAGATTGTCCTTGAAAGGGCAGCTGCTGTGAGAGCCGTCTCCAGCCCCACCCACCTCACAGGGTGTCTGTCGTGGGGGAGGAAGATAAAGGAAATTGTGAGCCGCTCTGAGACTTTGAGATTCAGAGTATAGGGCGGGATATAAATCCAATATCTTCTTCTTTGGAGAGCCAGTTTGGTGTAGAACCGGGTTTGATTCCCCACTCCTCCACTTGCACCTGCTAGCATGGCCTTGGGTCAGCCATAGCTCTGGCAGAGGTTGTCCTTGAAAGGGCAGCTGCTGTGCGAGCCCTCTCCAGCCCCACCCACCTCACAGGGTGTCTGTTGTGGGGGAGGAAGGTAAAGGAGATTGTGAGCCGCTCTGAGTCTCTGATTCAGAGAGAAGGGCGGGGTATAAATCTGCAGTCTTTTTACAGGGGCCAGCTGGCTGCTCGTTGAATCAGCACTGGTCCAAGGCATTTAGATGCTCTTCCTCTCACTTCCCAGAGTTGGGGGGGGGGGGGGAGGTTAACAGTTCAGATTTCAATAACTGATAGTTTGGTGCCAAGAATCGATTTCCTGAGCTGGCTTTGTCCTCCTGCCAGCCCTGCACAGGGTCACAGTCACTGGTGATGAGTTTAGAAGGGCTTGTTTCCCAGCGGGTACCCCCCCTGCCATGCCCACCCACTGATATCAGTGTAGGGTTCCCCTGGCCACTCGTGGGGGGTGAGAGTATATGGTTGCCAGATCCAGGTTGGGAAACTTCTGGAGATTGGGGGAGGAAGCCCGGGGAGGACAAGCCTGGCTGCTTGAGGAATAAGTTTGCAGTTAGGCTGGTTACTTGGAAAAGAAACAGAAGTTCTTCACTCTTTGAGAACATACTGGATAGGAAAGGCAGACTAAAGGCTTGTGGCCAGGGCCGGCTCGCCTACTAGGCAAACTAGGTGGTTGCCTAGGGCGCTGGGAGGAGGGGACGCCGAATTGGGCTCCACCCCCCTCCCGGTGCCCACGACAACCGCCTAGTTTGCCTAGTTTCTCCTACAAAAGGCACTACCAGCCCAGGTAAGCACTGCTCCAGCAACTCCTCAAGGAAGTGAGGAGGATAAAATGTGTACCGCTCTAAAAATGTTTTAGCACAGCCTAGAGAGAGATGCTTGCTACTTTTCTTTGGGGTCCC
Source organism: Heteronotia binoei (assembly GCF_032191835.1). Lineage (NCBI taxonomy): Eukaryota > Metazoa > Chordata > Lepidosauria > Squamata > Gekkonidae > Heteronotia > Heteronotia binoei. Next base: position 72,776,707 of record NC_083234.1, read on the forward strand.
CCACCCTGAAAAACATGGTTTCTTGCTTTTGTGTATGTACTTTTAAATGTCGCTCCCAGAAAGGACATAATGATACATTTATTGTGAAGTCATCCAGATGGCACCAGCAAAACTGATAGAATGGGCACAGTGATCATTATGCAACGGTGGCATGAAATGTGTTTCCCTCAGAGTCGAAAGTTGCAAATCTGACTCAGCCTCTGACAAGATCAGGTTTGCCTGGGCCATCCAGGACGGGGAGCAATTTCAAGGTTTGTGCTTTTCATTTCCCACACACTTCATCTGTTATTGAAAATTGGTTGTGGGGTGGGGCAGAAGTTAGCTTTGCCTAGGGAGGGAGGGAAGTGACTGGAAAGAAGGAGTCCCTGAAGAAGAGGAGCATTCTGGGACAAAGGGACAGCAGCAGGAGTGGGCAAAGGAAAAAGCTGCCAGGTCACCCCTCGGCCACTGGCAGAGGTTGGGGGGCGATTTAATTTGCCAGGTCCAGGTTGAGAAACTCCTGGGCATTTGGGGGTGAAACCTGGGGAGGACAAGGACCTCTCCAAAGCAGGGGTGGCCAAATTCGGTTAACATAAGAGTCACATAGAATAAACATCAGATGTTTGAGAGCCACAAGACGTGTAAGGCAGGGAGGGAGGGAAGGAAGGAAAATAGATGGGGAAGGGAGGAAGAAGTAGAAAGAAAGCAGCTTTAAGTTTAAATGAATTCTGCAAGCCACCAGCTTGGTTTGTCTTGGAGAAGTGATATAAAGAGAGAAATGCCTTCTCTAGGCTGCTTGAAGGGGCAGTCAGGGCCTTGAGAGCCACACACTATATGTTAAAGAGCCACATGTGGCTCCCGAGCCACAGTTTGGCCACCGCTGCTCCAAAGCATCCCTTTCCTCCGGGGGAACTGATCTCTGTAATCTGGAGATGAGTTGTAATTCCTGGGGATCCCCAGCTCCCACCTGGAGGCTGGCATCCTCAGAGAGCACCCTGTCTACCCCATACTAACTGCTTGCTGCCCTCCCCTGAGACACCCAAATCTGCGCTAGCGTTCCGTGATGTCACACAGTCCATGTCTTCCAACAGTTTTCAGTGCAGTCCTATTTCTCTCAAACTGCAGGTCACATGTTCAGCCTTTTCTGGGCTGCAACTAGAATGGCCAATCCCCAGGTGGGGGCAGGGGATCCCCTGGTTTGGAGACCCTCCCCCCACTTCAGGAGTATCAGAAAATGGGACGGAGGGGGAAAAGGGAAATCTCTGCTGAGTGCTCCATTAGCACCAATGGAGACCAGTTCCCATAGGGTGTAATGGAGAATTGATCTGTGGGTATCTGGGGCTGAGGGGAGCTGTTTTTTTTTTAGAGGTGCCAAATGTGAAGAAGAAGAAGAAGATATTGGATTTATATCCTGCCCTCCACTCCGAATCTCAGTGTCTCAGAGCGGCTCACAATCTCCTTTACCTTCCCTCCCTCGCCCACAACAGTCACCCTGTGAGGTGGGTGGGGCTGAGAGGGCTCTCACAGCAGCTGCCCTTCCAAGGACAACCTCTGCCAGAGCTATGGCTGATCCAAGGCCATTCCAGCAGGTGCAAGTGGAGGAGTGGGGAGTCAAACCTGGTTCTCCCAGATAAGAGTCCACGCACTTAACCACTACACCAAACTGGCTCTCCATGTGATGGCCAGCACTCCCTTTGGAGTTCAGTCGTGGTTGTCACACCCTTGTGCCTGGCTCTGTCCCCAAAGTCTCCTGGCTCCACCCCCAAAGTCCCCAGATATTTCTTGTGTTGAACCTGGCCACCCTAGCTGTACCAGTTCAGGCTGCAGGCTGAGGTTCACCTGGCTGAATGTCCCTCTTCTTTTCTTTTTTAAATCCCCACTCACAGAGAACAAGAGATGAGGGATCAGGATTCTAGCCCCTGACATCTGGTTTTGTTTGATTGGCAGGGGTGCCTCCTCTGGGTTGGAAAAATACCTGGAGATTCTGGTGGTGAAGCCTGAAGGGAGGGGTTGGGGAGATTTGGTTTAGTTTATTTACAAAAGCCTAATAATGGAACCAAATTTGAACACCGAATGGCCAAATTATCCATGGTTCAAATAGAATAAATAAAAATGAATAAAAGTTATCAATAAAATCAAGAGATACGTGCGTTTTTAATACAGAGACAAGCGTTACAGAACGGAGCTACCTGTTTTGTAATATTCCAATGGGCATCTGAGAGGAGGTAGACTACCTGAGCAGACTCGGTTAGCCCTGGTTTAGCCTTAACTCAAGGGGAAATATATTTAGCAGGGGCTAGCCCGGGGGTGGCCAAACTGTGGCTCGAGAGCCACATGTGGCTCTTTCACACATAGTGCGTGGCTCAAAGCCCTCACCACAGCATGGAGAAGGCATTTGTTCTTTAAATCACTTCTCCAAGCCAAGCCAGCCAACAGCTTGGAGAATGCATTTAAAGTTACAGTCCTTTTCTTTCCACCACTCCCTCCTTCCTCCATCTATCTCCCTCTCTTTCTTATAGCTCTCAAGAAGAAGACGACTGCAGATTTATATCCCGCCCTTCTCTCTGAGTCAGAGAGACTCAGAGCGGCTTACAATCTCCTGTATCTTCTCCCCCCACAACAGACACCCTGTGAGGTGGGTGGGGCTGAGAGGACTCTCACAGCAGCTGCCCCTTCAAGGACAACCTCTGCCAGAGCTATGGCTGACCCGAGGCCATTCCAGCAGCTGCAAGTGGAGGAGTGGGGAATCAAACCCGGTTCTCCCGGATTAGAGTCTGCGCACTTAACCACTACACCAATCTGGCTCTCAAACATGTGCCATGAATGTCTTGTGTTTCTCAGACATCTGACATTTATTCTGTGTGGCTCTTACATTAAGCAAGTTTCGCCACCCCTAAGCTAGCCTATACGAAGAGCATCTTAGAAGCACATGTTCAATTGTTTTAATTTCTCGCAACGGGTTGGGGAAGGAAAGGACTTCAGTGGGGTAGAATGCCATAGAATCCACCTTCCAAAGCAGCTATTTTCTCTTCAGGTGATCCGACCTCTGTTGCCAGGAGATCAGTCGTAATCCCAGGAGACCTTCAGCCACTTCACGGAGGTTGGCAATTTTGGGAGAGGTTTCCACACAAACCCCTTGTAAAAAGAGGAGCATTCAGGCCTTCACTGAAGCACTGCAGTCCAGCTACAGGGTCACTACCTTATCTGCTCTGTGTGAGGCCGAGGGCCTTATCTCCCAGTGAAAAGCACAGTCCAGAAATTGGGCCTGCGCAGGCAATTGGTGGCAGTAATTCTGGAATGGCTCTCTCAATTAGTTTGGAGAATGTTGGCTCTTTTCCCACCAAAGAGGAAGTTTCCCATCTGGCGGGACAGCTGTGACGCACTCAGCCCCGTCGCCTCAGGAGACCTCAACTTAAAAATGATGACGGATTTGGACTTTTGGCTCTTGTCTCTCTGTTTTCTGCCTTTCCTTTGGAGAAAAGGCCCATTTGCCTGTTGACACTGATGGACATCTGTTTATATATGGTCCCGCTTAGGAGTAGAAAAGAGCAAGAGGCCAGTAGCATCTTAAGAAGGTAAAGGTAGCCCCCTGTGCAAGCACCAGTCCTTTCCGGCTCTGGGGTGACGTTGCTTTCACAGTGTTTTCACGGCAGACTTTTTACGGGGTGGTTTGCCATTGCCTTCCCCAGTCATCTACGCTTTCCCCCCACTCATTTTACCGATCTCGGAAGTCAACCTTGAGCCGGCTACCTGAACCAGCTTCTGCTGGGATCGAACTCAGGCCGTGAGCAGAGGGCTCTGACTGCAGTACTGCAGCTTTCCCGCTCTGTGCCACGGGGCTCTTAGTAGCATCTTAGAAACTAACAAAATTTGTGGCAGGGGATAAGCTTTCGTGAGTCACTGCTCTCTTCTTAGAAGCGTCTGCGAAAGAGGTTCATCTCTGTACTGAGGCGTTTACAATCCAGTTCACACATTTTATAGGGTTGCCAGCTCTGGATTGGGAAATTCCTGGAGATTTTGGGGGTGGGGCTTGGGGAAGGGGAGGGGCCTCGTTGAGGTATAACTCCACCGTGTCCCTGCTCTAAAGCAGCCACTGTCTGTCTGGCAATCAGGAAAGAACCCTGCACCATATTTTAAGATGGTCTGCTGAGGGGATCTGGAGCCAGCCTGGGGAGCCTAGAGTTCTGGTGTGTTCCCCATAAAGCTTTGTGCTCAGAAGACCAGAATTTACTGGTGATCCCTGGCCCAAGAGGTGCCTGGCTGTCCTCAACCAAAACCAGGGCTGAAAAGGCCTAGATGTCAAACATGGTGAAATTCCAATGATAATTAATTGTTTTAGGGTCCTCCATAAAGCTGGTCTGTGAAACATCATGGAGGGCCGAGGTACTTTGGCTCTGTTATTCTTTCTCCCTCCCCCTTCTTGCTCATTGCTTTTGAAGTAGAGTAGTGAGAAACGAAACTAGTAAGAGAAAGAATAATCAACACCTTCCCATACATTCCTGCCTGGGAGCGTGAGACATCTGGGGAAAGCAAGGACAAGACACTGATAACATTGTGAGAATGTAGACATTTATGATAGTTTATGTGTTAGAGAGCATCCCTCGCCCCCTCCTTTGAGAAGCCTTTGAAGTATGCCTTAAAAGAATTGTATCAATGTATTTTGAGTATCACTCTCAAGAACCTGTACCGGGAGAGCATATCAGTCTATCAATAAACGTAGTTTTGTATCCACTTGACTCGTTCTTGAAAACTGCATGCTTGACATTTTGAGAGTGATCCTATAAGAAGTTTAACGGCCCTGGCAACTTTGTAACCGGATGGCTGAAAAGATTCCAGTGAGAAGTGAACTTTCAGAACCTGAAGAAGGGGCGAGAGCACCAACACCACTGTGGCACGTGCTGGATGCCCGGAGAGTCGTGGGGAAAGGCTCACCTCTCCACATTCAACAACTCTTGGTCACTCTCCGTCAGTGGCAACCGTGCACGTCCACCACAACGATGGATGAGGCTCTGGCGCGCAGAGATGCCATCTTGACCAGGCACATGCGCTGGGTGAGAATGACTGCGGGGGCTGACGAGGTGGTCAAGCCTGGAGAAGAGGGGAGTGCGGCTGCAACATGCACAGAAGCCGATCCCCTCTTGTTAGAGGTGGAGACGGCCGGACCGCAGGAACTAGCAGGTCCTGGGGAAGAGGAAGATGAGATAGCCCGAGAGTTCTGCTCGATGGTGAGAAAAGAAGTCGAAGAGGTCGCCAAGGGGTTGCGGGATGAGATGCAAGCGGTGACCACCATAATGGCCGGAGAATTTAACAGGCAGGTCGACCGTATCCTGAGACCGGCGGACCCGAGAAGAGGCCCGCAACTGCCCGCGGCTAGACCCTCGGCGATACTGCCCCGAGCGCAACCGGCGGGGCCAACACCCCCACGAGAGGGAGGTCGAGGAAGGGAGTTGGAGGCAACTTTCGACGGGAACCCCAAAGAGGTGGAGTATTTCACTATCCAAGCTAACAGCTACATGCACTACTGGGAAACACCTTCCCTGATAAATTCAGCAGAGTCGACTACCTAGGGTTGAAGCTGAAGGGGGCTGCTAAACACTGGTATGTGAACCTGTACGAGGCCCTGAGCCCGGAGCTAGATGACGTGGCCACTTTCCTCCAGGCGTTACTGAACCAGTACGAGGATCCACTGCAGGAGACCCGCACGTTGGCCACCCTGAGATTGGGAATCAGAGTCATTATGAAGTACAGGAAATTTTAGATGCGAAATTTAAGCGTGGAGAGTTGTATTATTTGATCAAGTGGAAGCATTTCCCTGCCAGCCAAAATGAATGGGTGGCAGAGCAGAATGTCTTGGCCCCTGATTTGATTAATAAATTTTATAAAGCGTTTCCTCAGAAACCCCGGCATTGAGTAAAGGGGGGGGGGCAGTATGTCAAGCATGGTAAAATTCCAATGGTAATTAATTGTTTTAGGGTCCTCCATAAAGCTGATCTGTGAAACATTATGGAGGGCTGAGGTACTTTGGCTCTGTTATTCTTTCCCCCTCCCCTTCTTGCTCATTGCTTTTGAAGTAGAGTAGTGAGAAACAAAACTAGTAAGAGAAAGAATAATTAACACCTTCCCATACATTCCTGCCTGGGAGCGTGAGACATCTGGGGAAAGCAAGGACAAGACACTGATAACATTGTGAGAATGTAGACATTTATGATAGTTTATGTGTTAGAGAGCTTCCCTCGCCCCCTCCTTTGGGAAGCCTTTGAAGTATGCCTTAAAAGAATTGTATTAATGTATTTTGAGTATCACTCTCAAGAACCTGTACCAGGAGAGCATATCAGTCTATCAATAAACGTAGTTTTGTATCCACTTGACTTGTTCTTGAAAACTGCATGCTTGACACTAGCGAGTTCCATCTCTGCCTGACAACCGGGGCCGTCCCTGCCACTAGGCAAACTAGGCAGTTGCCTAGGGTGCCGGCCTTCTAGAGGCGCTAAATTGGCTGCCCCCCATGTGACTCGGTGATGTTGTCAATGCAGGGGGCGGGGCACCAAAAGATAGCCTTGCCTAGGATGCCAGACAGTTTAGGGCCGGCTGTGCTGGTGACATCCGTACCCGATGGGACTGAATACTGTTCTGAAAGGCGTACGGGACAGAGATGTTCTGCCAGGCTTACAGTTGAGGATAGCAATGCTTTTCCGCCATACTTGGCCTATGATCGACCCCCTCCCTTATAGTGGGAGAGAGATTTCTACTGAATGCCATCGCTGATTACATTGTATTTTAATGGTTTTGTTCTGTAAATTGATTCATTTAATGGTTGTCTAATTAATTGTATTCTTTAATTATGATGTACGCCGCCCTGAGCCCTTTGGGGGAGGACAGCTTATAAATCACAATGAGAACGATGATGATGATGATATGAAGGGAGGTGGGTTGCCATCTTTTGAGCTGGGAAATTCCTGGAGATTTGGGGGTGGAGCCTGTGGTGGATGGGTTTAGAGAGGGGAGGGATCTCAGCGGACTGTAATGCCATAGAGGAGGGGTGGCCAAACTGTGGTTTGGGAGTCACTTGTGGCTCTTTCACATGTATTGTGCAGCTCTTGAAGCCCCCACCACCTTAACAGCCAGCTTGGAGAAGGCATCTCTCTCTTTAAATCACTTCTTCAAGCCAAGCTTGGAGAATGCATTTAAAGTTAAAGTTCCTTCCTTCCTTCCTTCCTTCCTTCCTTCCTTCCTTCCTTCCTTCCTTCCTTCCTTCCTTCCTTCCTGCCTGCCTGCCTGCCTGCCTGCCTGCCTGCCTGCCTGCCTGCCTGCCTGCCTCCCTCCCTCCCTCTGACGTCTGACATTCATGTTTTGTGGCTCTCAGACATCTGATATTTATTCTATGTGGCTCTTACATTAAGCAAGCTTGGCCACCCCGGCCATAGAGTCTGCGCTACAAAGCAGCCATTTTCTCCAGAGAAGCTGATCTCTGTTGCCTGGAGATCTGTCGAACAAAGTTTGAGTCCAGTGGCACCTTTAAGACCAACATAGTTTGATTCTAGGTGTAAGCTTTTGTGTGCATGCACGCTTTTTCAGATAGAGTGAAACAAGACGCCCTCAACCATTAGATAGAGGTGTGGGGGGGAGTTAGTTGCCAGGAAGGGCTAGTTAGAATCAAGATGCATAAGCAGGGATGGAATTCCAGGAGGAGCTTCTTTGCATATTAGGCCACACCCCCATGATGTAGCCAATCCTCCAAGAGCTTACAAGGCTCTTTTTTGTAAGCTTTTGGAGGATTGGCTGCATCATAGGGGTGTGGCCTAATATGCAAAGGAGCTCCTGCTAGAATCCCACCCCTGTGCATAAGTAACTTAGCTACAGGCCACATCTGGAGCTTGGCAAAAAAAAAAAGAGAAGTGGATTGCCAGCAGTGCCGCTGGCTCTTGCTCCTATGCTCTTTCTAACACCAGAGCTGGCAACAGGTGAGGAAGCAAGGCTTCTCTTGCTCCTGTTTTGTGTCTCATGGTGCTCTTTAAAACACAAGAGCAGGCCAGGTTGGTTCTTTTCATCTCGGCTGGCAGAAGGTGGTTGCTGTACAGACCAGGTGGTGTTAGACCTTTGCCAGCCCTGGCTTGGGAAATTCTTGGAGATTTGGGGGAAGAACCTGGGAAGGCAGAATTTTAGGAGGGGAAAGTCCTCCGTGGCCTACAGTTCCATAGAGTCCGGCCTCCAAAGCTGCCATTTCCAAAGCTCAGCTCCTGAACCTTTCTGAAGGTTCCCCCTCTTCTTCCTTCCCACCTACCTTGTCCATTGGATAGTAGGTGCAGCTGCCTAACAATCCCTGGATTAGGAGAGCGCCAGCCAGCCAGCCACCAGGAGCTTTACCACACCCTCAGCGGCCCTCATTAATCCCCGGAGAAGCCCACACCCTTTCTCCACTTCTTATGTGATTTTGAGCGGTGGGTGGCTTGTTGGCCTTTTAACTGGGGAGCGAGGAGGCCAAGGAGAGCCCCAGGTGAGCGAGTCCTGCTTGGGCTAGCCAGCCCAAGCAGGCCTCACTCGCCTGGGGCTCTCCTTTCTTGCGTCAGGTCACTTTTGGCGTATGCTAATGAGTTATGCTAATGAACTCCACCACCTGTTTTTCTACAAAACGACCCCTGGTAACTGCCCTGCTTAATTTTGGGTCTTGCATTCTAAATTATATAAATTGCAATTATAAACAGGGTGGTTTTCTATTTTCCCTCCTTTCCGTCTCTGTGTATACCGTCAGGACAAATATGTCATGGGACTCTGTCCCACAATGCAACAGCATGGGTGTTGCCATGGCGCAGGGAAGGGTGAGGCGATCTTTGTGAAAACGGGCTTCGGCATCTCCCTCAAGGGACCCGTTTTTTGCTTGGCAGGGGCTGAAAAACTGAGCAGGGCCTCAAAGCCTGTCCTCATTTCCATGGCAACAGAGCAAGGATTTCTGAAATTTGGCAGCCATGTTCAGCATGAGGAAGCTGGAGGAGAGGGTGCCGCGTTTGGCTTTGGCTGGGCTTGCAGTTTGCCTTCCTGTTCACCCTGAATGTGGCCATGGAAGTCACACCAGCACAAGGTAGCTGGAAGAGGGCAAAATGACGAGGTTCCTTCAGTAGCGAAAGGGATGCAGTCTTCACTTGGCCACATGTAACCTCTGAAGTGCCATGCCCAAGTTTCATTGTGCCTGGGGGCAGGATTCTTTATACTTTCCGTCAGGGGTCATTTTGCAGATAAGACGCACTTTCCCCTCCCAAAAAAGTGTGTGGGGAGGAAAGTGTGTGCGTCTTATGGAGCGAAGGGACGATAGGACGTACCTTCCTCCAGGAGGGGGGGCAATCCGCTGCCTCCGCCTCCGATCCTGGCGCTTCCCCCGCGCCTGCCTGCCTGGCTCCAGCTCTGCTTCCAGCAAGTGCTGGGATCGCTCCACGCTGCCCCCACCGCAAACCCAGCGCTTCGCGAGCGCCGGCTGCAGAGGGGGCAGCGTGCTTCCTCCGTGCCTGTCTGCCTGGCTCCAGCTCTGATGCTTACAGCAAGCGCCAGGATCGCTCCCGCCGCCCTCCGATCCCGGCGCTTGCTTTAAGCATCAGAGCTGGAGCCAGGCAGACAGGCACGGAGGAAGCACCCACCCCCTCCACAGCCGGCACTCGCAAAGCGCTGGGTTTGTGGCGGGGGCAGACTTGCTGGAAGCAGAGCTGGAGCCAGGCAGGCAGGCGCGGGGGAAGCGCCGGGATTGGAGGCGGAGGCAGCGGATTGCCCCCCAGGAGGAAGGTGCGTCCTATGGTCCGGAGCGTCCTATGGACCGAAAAATACGGTAGGTGGTGGAGCTCATCCAGGGATTGTTATGCAGCTGCACATACTATTCAATGGACAAGGAGGTGGAACTCTCAGAAGAAGGAGGTGGAACTCTCAGAAAGGTTCATGAGCTGCGCTCCTGTGAGCTCCCACTGAATTTGAGGCCTGCCTTCAAGCATATTGAAGTAAAAAGAGAAAGGGGCATATTTGCAATCCCCTCGTTTTTATGCCCAAGATCCATGCTCTCCCCATCCCCATCATTACCTATCACAGGAGCTCTGCTGTGCTTGTGGTGAGTGACATTAATTTACTCTAGCTTCTCCCGCCCTCCACTGATTGAAAAGCTAAGAGGTTTGAGATAATAAAGGCAACAGAATTGTCAGTAATTATGAACTCAGCAGTTCAAAACGTACTTCTGCGGCTGCAAAGTAGCAGGTTGCTCGCTGTGTGACACCTTTAATATTCATGTGCATGCATTTAGGGGCTTGTGCACCAGGTGAAAGAGGCATCACACACACACACACACAAACACCCAAGATGGAGATCGGGAAGGAGCCAAATCCTGATGAATCAACGCAAGGTTGCCTCTTTCTGGAAAGTCAGGGAAATGGAAATTGGTCAGGGAAAGTTAGGACAATTGATCTGAAGTCAGGGAAATTGTGGTTAAAATATATTCAAACTGTGGATTTTTGACCTGTTGCTGCAAGAGCATGAACTGTTCTTGTGGCAACTGGAATGGCGAAGTAGCAGAATACAAGTAAAACTTAATGATACCCTTTCCCAGCTCCACCTTTTTCTTAGCTCCATCCCCAGCAATCAGCCTAATGTGTTTGTTGAGCTCTGTGCCTGCATGATTTCCAAGATCTGCCTGTAGCATTTGCAGAGCAAGGCTAGTTTAAAAGTTTAGCAATATACAAACGTTAAACATTCTGTTTTCATCCCTACCTGCTAGTGCTGCATTAACTTACATATAAAGATAAGCATGTTTTTGGGTATGGAATGGACGTTTTGTCTCCTGCTAAACCCCACACAGAGTTGCAAATGAGTTTTGCTGCTGTTGTAGAGTGGAACATTTCATTAAGCCTTGCATTAACGCAACACAACCTATTCATTTTTTAACTTGTGGTTATGTTTGAGTGGTGGTCGGGGAAATTGACAAATGTTGGTCAGGGAAAGTCAGGAAAGTGAAAAATAAAATTTTAGAGGCAACCCTGCAATGGCATCTCACACCAACAGCATTTATTTTTGTATTTATGTGTGCGTGTATGAGTGTGCTTGCTTGGAAATTATGGCAGCCTCTGGTTATTGACCCCTTGCTGGGGGGCTGGGGGGTGTTCAGGGAGGTGGCTGAATAAAGCCTGCCTCTGCCTCCTGACTGCTGGTATTCCAAGGAGGTCTCCCATCCAAGTACTTGCTGGAGATGACCCTGCTTTGCACCTGAGATCTGACGAGACCGGGCTTGGCTGGGCTATCCAGGTCAGGGCTCGTCAACAGCATTTTAAAGAGCATCCCACAAAGGCAAAAACAGGGACATGGATTTATGAGGGGCTAGAAATAAAGGACTGAAGAGAGACAGTTATTGTCAAGAGTCACTCCATCTTTGTTCCTCTTGCCACATGTATCCAAATGGCTAACAGTTATACAATGCTAACGTTTGTGCTTGCTATGCTGGCTGATTGTTTTGAAGCATCCCTGCTGCTTATCTAGAGGGAGGGTGGCATGTCTGGGAACTCGCACGATACTATGCAATCAAGGTCAAGAGAGCCGGTGGAGATGTGGCTGAGAGGGTAGATAACAGGCACCTGGGATGATGATAGAGTAGGAGGGAACCCGCACAAAATCCCCGCTGCAGCTTGGCGCGCTTGGCTTGAATTGTAACAGTCAGCAAGGGGTTATAAGAGCGGGGAACTGGCGGGAGAGCCAGTTCCGACAGCGCCTGTACCTGCCTATGATGCTGGAATAAGATCTTGAACTTTACTTGTCTGTTCCTTGCCTCTGGGTCTGACATTGATGACTTTTGTCTCAATAAACGTTAATCCAGGTACAGTGTTTCTTATTTTGTGTCCTGTTCCACCATTAAGGAATTTAGGGAGGATATCTTTTCACCAACTCTATAAAGCAGGTGAGACTGGAGCTATTTAAGAGCTCAAGAGCTTTGTGTCTAAGTAGAGCCTGCATCACCTCAGTCCAAATCCTGCGCTCTGACTGGCTTTGTACATCAAGCAATGCCAGGGCTTCATAAAATTCAGGAAGGCGGCTGTGTTGGTCTGAAGCAGTAGAACAAAGTGTGAGTCCAATGGCACCTTTAAGACTTGGATGGTCTTAAAGGTGCCACTGGACTCACACTTTGTTCTAGGGCAAGGGGGGCTAAACTTGCTTAACTCAAGAGCCACATAGAATAAATGAGATGTTTGAGAGCCACAAGACATGAACATCAGATGAAGGAAGGAAGGAAGGAAGGAAGGAAGGAAGGAAGGAAGGAAGGAAGGAAGGAAGGAAGGAAAATGGGGAGGAAGGGAGAGGTGGAAAGAAAGGAACTTTAAATGCATTCTCCAAGCCCCCGGCTGGCTTGGCTTGGAGAAGTGATTTAAAGAGACAAATGCAAGGGGGCTGCAAGAGCCACACAATATGTGTGAAAGAGCCACATGTGGCTCCCGAGCCGCAGTTTGGCCACCCCTGGTTTAGAGGTTCCAGAGCTCCACCCCTATGAGCTCCTGCCCGAAATGAGGCCTGCTCATGGGGTTCTTCTTTAAGGAGGGGTACAAAAGCCTTCTTGCTGCGTCCACATCATCCAGAATTGGCCTGAAGATGCAGCCACTTTGGATAGTAGAAACCTGAAAACAGGTCCCGCAGGCTGTTTCTGTTAGTGAGCAGCTGAGTTTCTTCTCTGCACAACTCGGAGGCTCTGAGCGGCTGAAGGCTGGAGTTCCATGACAGGAAACCAGGCAAGGTTCCAGCAAGAGGCCCGGGCTTGGGAGAAGCGTTCTTGACACCATCACATTAAGGGGGTCAGTGGAGGGCCTTTGCAAGACCTGGCGTGCATCCACCAAAACAGCCGAGAGCTTTCCAGGGATCCTGACCTGCTTTCATCCTTAAGCCCTCCTCCCTTCCCATTTTTCCTTCCTGTTGCGGGAGACATTGGGCAGAGGAAAACAGGCTGGTGTGGGGAGAAAGAAAGGAGGCAGGGAACTTTTCTGCTTTGATTCCCCCACTTGAAAGGGAACTTTTCTGCTTTGATTCCCCTCTCTGCATGGGGAACCTTCATGGAACCTACACAAGCCTATGGAGGTGGGGGCGGCTGCGCAGTGGCTTCCCAGGTATCAGAGGGAATGGATTTAGGGTTGGGGTTTCTAGGGAGGGGCATGAACTGGTACACAAACTAAAGTCAGCTTTGAATTTTCGCTGGTTCGTGGTTCGCAAGCAAAAGAGCTGCCACGAACTTCAACGCATTTTCAGGCAATTCGTGGCAGTTTGTGACAACCAGAAAGCTTTTCGTGGGGCTCAGAAAGTGGAGAGTTAAAAGGCTTTGAGGCACCCCTGCTTTCCGCTGCTCCCCAAAAGCAATGGGGAGTAGAAGGCAGGGTCTTGAACCAATACGTACTGGGTCAGTTCACAAAACGATGTATCAGTTCATGGTTTGGTTCGTCGTTCAGCCATGAACCGAACTGCAAAATGTGCCTCAGGCTCATCCTTAGGGGTGTCCCTCTCCAAATAAAAAGGAGGGGGGAAGATTAAGACAAAAGAATGGAAGCTTTTGTTTTTGGAGGCGTCACAGGAAAATTTCAATTTGTCTGCGATGTTTATGTGGTCAGGTAGGATTGCGTTTGGGATCAAGGCTGGCTCTGGGTTCTGTCTACGCTTGATAGCTTGTTGGAAAGGACCAAGTCCCTGCTTTTGAGCTGGCAGTTTCCTGGTTTGCCTTGGACAGGGCATGAAAAGTGGACATAAACTCTGGAAAGAAGTGTCGTTGGACACAGCCTTGGAAACACCGTGAGGATTTCAAGGATCTCTGGGAGCTGAGGATTGGGGCCTGTTGGGGTCAGGGATGCAGGTGGCACCTGGCAAATTGGGCAAAACTTTGCTTGGTGGCTCAGGGTAGACCATGATGAACACAGGGCAGTCCTAAGAGCCAAAGCACTGATGGAGGAGAAGGAGAAGAAGGAGGAGGAAGAGAAGAAGAAGATGATGATGATGATATTGGATTTGTACCCTGCCCTTCACTCTGAGTCTCAGGGCAGCTTACAGTCTTCCTTTATCTTCCTCCTCAACAGACACCCTGTGAGGTAGGTGGGGCTGAGAGAGCTCTCCCAGAAGCTGCCCTTTTAAGGACAACTCTGCGAGAGCTCTGGCTGACCCAAGGCCATTCTAGCAGCTGCGAGTGGAGGAGTGGGGAATCAAACCCGGTTCTCCCGGATAGGAGTCTGCACACTTAACCACTACACCAAACTGGCTCTGAAGCCAAGCAGAAAATCACTTTGAGATGTTTACCTTCTGCTTGTGAGAAGGGAAGGTCTAATCCTGAAACTTTAGATGATCCCAAGACTGGCAACCCTATGCCTGCCTGGGGCGCTTGCATTCAAAGATTCTGTGCAGACAACTGCAATCATGCTTCCTTAGCGTGGAAAAGGCCTTGTATTGTATCAGATGAATGCCAGAATAGTCTCAGTCACTTTGAGGCCTCCAGACTGGCAAAGGAAGCTTCCTTCTAGTGCGCAAGGTTTGGCCCTGCTGTGTGTGCGCTTTGCAAATAACAAATGGGCTGGAGAGGGCTGACAAACAGAATTTTTTCTTCCTTTCCCCAAATACTAGAAACTGAGGTATTCACTGAAGCCGATGGACAGTAGATGCCAGAAGAACAAAAGGAAATACTTCTTTACACAGTGAGTGATTTAAAACGTGGAATTCACTGCCAGAGAAGGTAGTGATGAGACAGATTGGTGGAAGAGAGGTCTGTCAGCGGCTAGTGGCCATGGTGACTAAAGTAGATTGCCACGTTTAGAGATAGTAAACCTCTAAATACCAGGAAGCGACATCAGGGGAAGGCCGAGGCCTCTTTGCCCTGTTGGTGGACCTCCAAAAGGACAGGTTGGCCACTGGATGCAGGGCTCTTCTTACGTTCTTATGCCCAGAAGCTCTATACAGAGCAGCTACATCTGTCTGAATGCTCCAAAGTGCTGTGTGGTTTTGGCAGAGTGAAATGCAGGTGCGTGTTTTCTACTGGACAACACAGCTGTGATCTTCGTGGTTTAATCTCCACGTCATTCTGTTGAAATGGAAAGTGTCTATAATGTACTGCAGGGTTTCCCAAACTTTTCTTTCCTGTGCCCGGGTTATTTTTACACTTCTCCTTCGTGGCCCACTAAAATTTGGGGGTGGAACCAAGAGACTTTGAGGGTGGAGCCGGACGACAGGAATTATGTCATTTCCTGTGGTGTCAAGGGCCAAGTGATGTCACTTCCGGGGCACACACTGAACCAAAACTCCACCTTTTCCTGTGATGTCACTTCCAGGGCACTCCTCCAAACCTGCCTCTTCTTCTGAAGTAACTTCATTTTCAGAAAAATCTCCCTGAAACTCATGCTGAGCCAAAATGGGGTGGAAAGTGGGCGGTCCTCTTTTTCCACTTCCACTCCTGCATGCACCTATCTGTTTGTGTGTTCTTCTCCAGCTTGCAAGCACTCCTAATGCCCATGTTCAATTGCCTGCACCACCTACACACCCCTTCCTCAACAGCACTGGCCATTGTATGCAGTTGGGAGTGCTGTTGCCATTGCCATCAGGAATGACAGCACTGTGTACCACCCACACTGGGTCCTGGCAGCTGCTCTACCTCAAAATATGCTGAAACATTTAGTAGGCCCTTCCTTCAGCTGCTACTACTGGAACCCTGACTCAAGCTATAACCAAGCTTGCTTGGTTTCAAGAAAATCTTTCGACAACTATTTTTCATACTTTTCTTTGGCTGAAACACTGGGAAATCGCTGTGAAAGGTAGTAGAGAATTGTACTGCAATTAATGAATTAATTTCCAGTTATATGAAGTTCATACAAGCTTTTCTGTAGTTATCCCAAAAAGGATATTTATGAGAGGCCTGCAGCTTTTTACTGGCTGTGTTTCCCATGCCTTTAAAAGCAACCTGTTTTGCAGATATTTAGCCAGTGAACTTCTTTCATCCTTTTTAATATCTACAGGAGGAGTTTAATTTTGGTGTCAGACAACTGTTAAAAGCAGGACCAGTAAAATGGTGCCATGTTCATAGTACCATCGCTTCCAGTGCTGTTGAGATATACTGCAGTAATCTCCAATAATCTCTTTCTGCCCCACACCTCTCACTCTCACTCACTCACACAGAAATCTCATAGAAAGGCCAGCTGGCTACAACTGGGGATGCCAACTTTTCATTGGCAGAGCTTCTATATCTGCAACAACAGTATGAAGAACAGAAAAGTTTCATCCAGTAAAAATGGAAGGAAAGAAAGAAAGGGAAGGAGAGGAAAAGAAGACATGGAAAGAAAGAACATAAGAGGAGCTATGTTGGATCAGGCCAGTGGACTATCCAGTCCAAAAATTCTCTCATACAATGCCCAAAAAACACCAGAATGTCCACCAGTGGGGCCAGGGCACTAGAAGCCCTCCCACTGTTGCTTCCCCCCACTCCCAGCACCAAGAATACAGACAGAGCATCACTTGCAGGGAAAGAAAGAAGGGGGGGGGGAGAAAAAAAAGCCTTCCTCACCATCAGATGACTCCAGCCAGCAACAATCCTGCCCAGGGGTCATTTGGTAAAAAAAAAAAAAAAATAGCTACTGAAATGCCCACTCCCCACCCCTTCCGGCTGAAAAACACACACACACCCTTCTTTGCTGCCCAGGCCTCCCAGGGAAATCTTCCAAAGAGCATACTGCAAGGCACATGAAAGCTCACATCTTGAAGAACACTTCATGGGTCTAAAGTGCTAGTGGACTCCAGCTTTTCTCTTAAACACTGGGAGGGGGGAGAAGGAAGGAGAGGCAGCCCAGCTCCTCTCTGCACAACAGAGAGATGGGGGAAGGAAGGAAGCCAAACGGAGCGCAGGCTTTGCAGCCTATGTCAGTCTTCAAGGCTAGCTTTTCTCTTCACAACGGAGAGATGGGGGAAGGAAGGAAGCAGAGCAGAGGTCATGCTTTGCTGGGGGCAGGGCTAGCTTTGGCTTTTCTTGTGACCCGGTAGTGAGGCTTCCGTGGCCTGGTACCGGGTCACGACCCTGCAAATGGGAAGCACTGATGTACTGGATTCAAAGCATGAGGACGCCCAGGAGATAGTAAATTCAGCTCTTTCTTCAGTGAATCAGCATAGTAAGGTAGAAATAGAACTGTCTTGCAGGGCCAATGGCCCTGCTTGTATGCATGCGAATAACCCCACCCAAAACCCATTACAAACAACTATAAGCTAACATGATAGGCCTCCTTCCTGCATCCAGGTGGCAATTGTTCTGGGGTCTCAAGCTCAGCCAAGTGTCTGCTGGCCCTAAGGCCAACCTCCAGACCCAATACATAACAGTGTCCCAGGTGGTGACTGGGAGAGAGAAGATGCTCAACACCAAAGTTGCAGTTGGAAGGGGAGTGACATGACACAACATGTGGGGGACAGCACCAGACCCAAAGGACTTGAGCCCCAGGACTCATGTTCCAGTCATCCTCTTGTTATCGGATGGGCACTGAGAGAGATCCAGAGAGAGGTGCTGCAAAATCATGATTGCTTCTGCTAGCAGTTGCTCTGCCCCTGGGTTTCTGCTTTCCCCAGCTCAAGCAATCAATTCCCCACCAATTGCGGCACGGTGGCATTTTGATCTGCAGCTCCCTCCAGTTTCACTTGGGGCTTCCTGCTCTTGTTATTTAGAGATCCAGGGAAATTGGAGGGAGCCATGGATCAAAATGCGCCTGCACAGCAACTGGTGGGGGCTTGCGCTGGAGAAAGCAGAAGCCTGGGACTGGAGCGACTGCTCGTGAGGAATTGGTCACAATGGATGCAGAGTCCAGATTCCTAAGATGCTTTGTTCTTATTAGCTAGCCACAGAAAGCAAGTTTCTCTCCCTCTTGTTTGATTGGGCATGGGGAATGCCTGTCGCAATCTCTGAATTACAAAGAATGACTGAGTGTGTTTTCACATGATAGTTTTTGTGTGGTTCTGGTGACAAACTATTGTTGTTTTTTCTCCACTGAATTTCCTCACGACATTTGCGGGCTTCCTGTAGTTTTCTTATGTTTTTTTCACCCTCTGCCTTCTCAAACTAACTTTGATTTGATTTAAACATGGAGGACATAGAAATCAAGGAAAGAGAAAATGCGGGTGCTGAGAGGGGAAATGAAATAGAAAATGTGGGTGCTGAGAGGGGGAAAAACTGCAATTTGCCACCCGCATCCAAGGAAAAGCCATGTGAAAATATCTGTGGAGTCAGCGTATGGAGAAGACTGCAGATTTATAGCCCGGCCTTCTCTCTGAATCAGAGACCCAGAGCGCCTTACAATCTCCTATATCTTCTCCCCCCATAACAGACACCCTGTGAGATGGGTAGGGCTGAGAGGACTCTCACAGCAGCTGCCCTTTCAAAGACAACTCTTGTGAGAGCTATGGCTAACCCAAGGCCATTCCAGCAGCTGTAAGTGGAGGAGTGGGGAATCAAACCCGGTTCTCCCAGATAAGAGTCTGCACACTTAACCACTACACCAAACTGGAGCAAACAGTGCCCACGTCTTGTGCAGCTGTTTTCACTGGTGAAAATGGACAGGCAGGAAGTTGGAAGCCCCTCTCCCCCCCTGGAATGTTCCATGGAGCAATGGAGTGATTTTGAGATGAGCTACACGTCAGGCTGCCAACCTCCAGGTGGTCAACTAATCAGAGCCACCAAGTATTACCCCGTCTTTCAGTTTGCAAAAATATAAGGATTGTGTACAACACATAATAAACAATACAATGATGATAGAGGCCAGCGGTGCTAGAGCCTTTTAAAGTAACAGAAAACCTCAAGGGGCCAAAAAACCCCATCTCCAAATGAAAAGATATAATTCCAAACTTGGAAATAGTCCAAATGAAATTCACAAGGTGGGTGCTCCTGAGGAGTGTAGCTTCAACTCAGCCGCTTTCTTAAAAAGACACCTCTCTAGATGTTGAGAACCAGTTTGGTGTAGTGGTTAAGTGTGCGGACTCTTATCTGGGAGAACCGGGTTTGATTCCCCACTCCTCCACTTGCACCTGCTGGCATGGCCTTGGGTCAGCCATAGCTCTGGCAGAGGTTGTCCTTGAAAGGGCAGCTGCTGTGAGAGCCCTCTCCAGCCCCACCCACCTCACAGGGTGCCTGTTGTGAGGGAGGAAGGTAAAGGAGATTGTGAGCCGCTCTGAGACTCTTCGGAGTGGAGGGCGGGATATAAATCCAATATCATCATCTTGATGACGTTTCAATTCTTTCTTCAGTTTGACGGCTTAATTATTTAGGAACCCCGTTCTACATTCTCTAATCACAGCATTAAGCTTCTCATTTCAGTGTGAACATTTTAAAGTAACAATACAATCATGATAGAGGCCGGCAGTGCTAGGGCCTTTTAAAGTAACAAAAAACCCCAAGGGGCCAAACCTTCCCCTGTGACCTTTCCCAAGCCCACTTGGCTGCAGCGTTTTGGGAAAGAGTGCCCCAAAGGTTTGGTGGTACCCCTGTCGAAGGAGAAGTCCAAGTCTTCTCAGTCCAGCCGGGATCTGCACCACTGCCATTTCTCTTCCTGCCTTTTTTTAAAAAAAGAAAAATCTGCAATTGACATACAATGATGGCAACTTTGCAACATTATAATGCTCTCTGAATTCCCAGCTTTTATGTTGTTAAAGTAAGTCTCTAGCCTCTTTTAGTTGCAAGCTGTACCTTTCCCCTTCTATCTCTGCAGAGAAAGGTACTAGAGACTTTTAAAAACAATGAAAGCTGGAATTTTCGAGAATCTGACAGTTATAGTGGTATGCAGGGGTCATTCCATAGAAAAAGAGGCGCTGGAGCTCGTTAGCACAACTGATCTGCATATGCCTTACACCCTGACAAGGTGTACTAAATTATATCAGCTCAGCATCTACCTTAAAATGCTTCTTGAATTATCATTGTCATAATAAAACCTTACTCCCGTCATACTTTTTAAATTACTTTCTTCTATGCTGCCACAGTGTCATGATCTGTCTGCTTTAGATGTTTTGGTTCTTTTCCCATTTTTTCGGAGGGGAAAATATTAGAACATTTGTCAAATCTTAAGAGTTCAGCAAAATTCTCATAGGAGGTTTGAGCAATGGAGCCCAGAAGCAGGAAGGTTTTTTGGGGGGGTGGGTAAGAAAGAAAGAGCACAATAAAGTTTAGAGGTTTCAGAGCTCTGCTCCTGTGAGCTCCTGCCCAAAATGAGGCCTGGTGGTATGATGATACGTCAAAATCATCAATTGCCAATAAGAGAAAGAGCCCTCTAGTGTGTAGGGGGAGTTGGTGCAGGAAACAGGTCGGGGCAATGCAAGGAAACCTGTCATGTGGACTGGCAGAGGTGACAGGGAACCCACATCAGACCATCCTTGTATGGAAAACATGTAGGAAGACCCAGACAAATTATGCGGAGCTGTAGAGACTGCAGAATAAATTACGCACAACAGGAGAAATTATGCAGATTTGCTCAGGGAAACATCCCCATAGCCGGTCCCGTGTGGATGATCAAGGCTATGAGACTAGGGCACCCACAGTCCAGGCAGAGGTCTCTGTGTACTTGCGGGAATCCCCCCAAGTTTGCAGAAAAATATAACTTTGCAGATTAACAACAACAACCCCCCCCCCCCCACACACACACACAAGTAACCTGACAGGGACCAAACTGTTGGAATTCTGTACCTGTCCTGCATGTCTTTTGCAGTGATCTAAGTTCCAGTCATTATAGGGTTAAATATGTTTATCTGTTCCCTATTACCTGCCTGACCTAGGAAGAGAAAGTTGGCTGTCTGCCAGTGAAGTAAAAGCCTGGGAAAGGTCTGTTTGTTTGTGCTATTGGTCAGCTAGTCAGGTGATTTCCTTTGTCTAGGTAGCAAGAGGTCAAGAAGGAGGACTCTCCATTCGTAGCAATGTGACTTTCTTAGAGATAAGATGTAGCTGATAGCCTTTCTAGTTTCCCATCCCTGTAGAAATAAAGTTATGATTTTGTCTTTATACTAAAGAGCTCTCGATCTCATTTTGATGCAACGATCCATTGAGCTGTTTGGGATATAGAAACTGATTTTCCAAACAACATCTATTGGGTCTCCTTTGTCCACATGTTTGTTCACCCCCTCAAAGAAATGTAACAGGTTAGTGAGGCAACAGCTTCCCTTACAGAACCCATGCTGAGTCTTCCTCAATTACCCGTGTTCATCAATGTGCCTACTCATTCTGTCCTTGATAATGGTTTCTACCAACTTTCCTGGTATTGAAGTCAGACTGACTGGATCTCCTCCTGGATCTCCTCTGGAACCCTTTTTAAAGATGGGGGTGACATTTGCTACCTTCCGGTCCTCAGGAATGGAGGCAGATTTCAATGAAAGATTACAGATTTTTGTCAGAAGATCCACAAGTTCAACTTTGAGTTCTTTCAGAACTCTTGGATGTATGCCATCCAGACCTGGTGACTTATTAGTTTTTAATTAGTCTATCAGTTGTAGGACCTCCTCTTTTGTCACCTCAATCTGACTCAGGTCTTTCAACACCCCTTCCAAAATTAGTGGTTCTGGAGCGGGCAAACACTTCTCATCTTCCACATTGAAGACGGAGGCAAAAAATGCATTCAGCTTCTCAGCCATTTCCCTATCCTCCTTCAGTAACCCTTTGACCCCTTGGTCATCCAAGGGCCCCACTGCCTCCCTGGCTGGTTTTCTGCTTCTAATATATTTGAAGAAATTTTTATTGTTGGTCTTTATGTTTTTTGCAATATGCTCTTCATAGTCCCTTTTTGCCTGCCTGATCACAGTCTTGCAGATTTGCCACAGCCTGTGTTCCCTTTTATTAATCTCACTTGGACTGGTTTTCCACCGTTTAAGGAGTCCTTCTTACCTTTTACAGCTGCCATTACTTTGTTAACCATGCAGGCCTTTTCTTATACCTGTTTGTGCCTTTCCTAACTTGTGGTATATATTTTATCTGAGCTTCTAAGGATTGTAGTTTTAAATAGCCTCCAAGCTTCCCCAAGGGTTTTGACCGTATTTACCTTTCCTTTCAGTTTCCTCTTCACATGCCTCCTCACCTCAGAGAATTTACCCCTTTTAAAATTAAACGTGGTTGTGCCGGTCTTTTGGGGCAACTCCCTATTTATACAAATGGTGAAATCAGTAAAGTTATGGTCACTGCTCCCAAGTGGTGCAATCACTTTTACATCTCTCACCAAGTCTTGGGCATTACTTAGGACCAAATTCAGGATCGCCCCACCCCTGGTAGGTTCTGAGACCATCTGCTCCATAGCACAGTCATTGAAAGCATCAAGAAACTCAGTCTCTTTCTCTTGACCAGAACACATATTGACCCAATAATCTGCGGGTAGTTAAAATCACCTATTACGACACAGTTTTTACGTTTAGCCGCTATCTTTAATCCTTCCATCATATTATAATCGTCCTCTATCTTTTGATTTGGTGGGCGGTAACAAACTCCCATTGTTAAATTTCCTTTTGGGCCCTCTATTTCAACCCAAAGGATTTCTAGAAGAGAATCTAATTCTCTGACTTCAGAAGCTCTCTGACTTCCAGAAAGCTTTTGATAAAGTTCCTCATCAAAGGCTCCTTAGAAAGCTCGAGAGTCACTGAGTAAAAGGACAGGTCCTCTTGTGGATCAAAAACTGGCTGATTAATAGGAAGCAGAGAGTGAGTATAAATGGGCAGTCTTTGCAGTGGAGGACAGTAAGCAGTGAGGTGCCGCAGGGCTCAGTACTGGGTCCCATGCTCTTTAACTTGTTCATAAATTATTTGGTGTTGGGAGTGAGCAGTGAAGTGGCCACGTTTGCAGATGACACTAAATTGTTCAGGATGGTGAGAACCAGAGAGGATTGTGAGGCACTCCAAAGGGATCTGTTGAGGCTGGGTGAGTGGGCGTCAACATGCAGATGAGGTTCAATGTGGCCAAGTGCAAAGTAATGCACATTGGGGCCAAGAATCCCAGCTACAAATACAAGTTGATGGGGTGTGAACTGGCAGAGGTTGACAGAGAGATCTTGGGGTCGTGGTAGATAACTCACTGAAAATGTCAAGACAGTGTGCGATTGCAATAAAGAAGGCCAACGCCATGCTGGGAATTATTAGGAAGGGAATTGATAACAAATCAGCCAGTATCATAATGCCCTTGTATAAATCGATGGTGCGGTCTCATTTGGAGTACTGTGTGCAGTTCTGGTCGCCGCACCTCAAAATGGATATTATAGCATTGGAGAAAGTTCAGAAAAGGGCAACTAGAATGATTAAAGGGTTGGAACACTTTCCCTATGAAGAAAGGTTGAAACGCTTGGGGCTCTTTAGCTTGGAGAAACGTCGCCAGCGGGGTGACATGATAGAGGTTTACAAGATAATGCATGGGATGGAGAAAGCAGAGAAAGAAGTACTTTTCTCCCTTTCTCACAATACAAGAACTCGTGAGCATTCGATGAAATTGCTGAGCAGTCAGGTTAAAACAGATAAAAGGAAGTACTTCTTCACCAAAGGGTGATTAACATGTGGAATTCACTGCCACAGGAGGTGGCGGCGGCTACAAGCATAGCCAGCTTCAAGAGAGGATTGGATAAAAATATGGAGCAGAGGTCCATCAGTGGCTATTAGCCACAGTGTGTGTGTTTGTGTGTGTGTGTATATATATATATATATATATATATATATATATATATATATATATATATATATATATATATATATATATATATAAAAAAATTTTTGGTCACTGTGTGACACAGAGTGTTGGACTGGATGGGCCATTGGCCTGATCCAACATGGCTTCTCTTATGTTCTTACCTCTAACACAAACATACTCTATAGTAGGGCAGAATTGTGAGAGCCCAAGAGACAGTTAAAGGGGGAGAGGGTGTGGGAGAAGAGAACATGGAGAATTCCAGAGGGGGAGATCACCGATACAGGTGGGTTTCCAAATAGTTTCCTCTGTCTTTTCCGCAGCACCGGCCCGAGGTCGCATGGTGCCCTAGGCAGACTGGGTGGCCTGCCGCAGCTGCTCCCTCCTCCCTACTTCCTGGATGGGAAGGAAGCAGGGGGGAGGGAGCAGCCGCAGTGCCCTTTCTGGACATGGTTTGTTCCAGCTGCTGCTGACCTGCGCGGGCACTGAGTGAGCAAGTAGTGTGGTTTTACCCACCAATCAGCTGATCAGTGGTTTTACCCACCTTTACACAGCTGGGAGCGGTGCTCGATCGCCTTTCTGAACATTGAAATTGACCTGGGGTGGGGAAGGGAGGGAGGAGGAGGGGGCGCGGAGGAGAGCAAACTAGGCGTTTGCCTAGAGTAGAGGGGCAGAAGGCCAAATTCAGTGCCCCCACCCTGCTGGTGCCCTAGGCAACTGCCTAGTTTGCCTAGTGGGTGAACCGGCCCTACTTTTCCCTTTCCAAATGAGTTCTCTCAGGGTCCTGGATTGGATTTATTTAGTAAAGAGGCTTCTTCTCCTCCTCCTTCTACTCCTCCTCCTTCTTCTCCTCCTCCTGCTGTCATTTAAATGTAAGAAAGTTGATTCATTTGAAATGTGGTACTGGAAAAGGATGTTACAGACACCATAAAGGAAAATAAATAGGTTCAAGTCATGCCTGAAGTCCTCCCAGAAGCTAAAATGTCCAAAGTGAGGCTATTGCTGCTTGGTCACACTAGGAGAAGACAAGAGTCACTTGGAAAAGCCAGAAATGTTAGGAAATGTGGAAGACCCAAAAAGGTCTGTTTGCAAGACCTGAGCAAGGCAGTCAGTAACACGTGCACAAATGTGAAATTAATTGAGACAGGCCATTGAATCCAGCTTTCCTTGTTGCAGAATTTGGGGCCCGTTGGAACTGAATTTTGTTTTGTGTGTGGATGGATGGAATCTTCAGTGCCAGCTAGAATGCAGATGCTTGATTTGTATTGGGGGAATGGGGGCAGGAGGTTGTAGTCTTCCGGGCTGACAGCCCTGCCTTAATATTTTGTTCACTGAAGGAACAATGTATATACTCAAACAATTACATATTTTACCATTTGAACCAGTGTACACAAATTCAACATCACTTTCTTTCCCTCCAAAAATTAAGTCCATAATACAGTTAGTAACGTTCTCATACAGATACAAGGTCCATTGCTATACAACAGAATCATTGATTCTGTTGTATAGCTATGAACCTTGTGTCTGTATGAGAAGTTGTTGAAATAGAGTTCCGATTTAACTGCCTGATAACTGAAGAAGACCAGAACTGAAACATTTTGGAATCTATATGGGGCATCTTATGAAGGCTGCAAAGATTTCCTGATCCCTGTATTGGAAAGAATTTTCGGACACGTTATTGACTGTGTTATGGACTTTATTTTTTGGAGGGAAGAAAGAGAAAAGCGATGTTGAATTTGTATACACTGGTTTTAAATGGTAAAATATATAATTGCATAAGAGCCCCGTGGCGCAGAGTGTTAAAGCTGCAGTACTGCAGTCCTAAGCTCTGCTCACGACCTGAGTTCGATCCCCGACGGAAGCTGGGTTTTCAGGTAGCCGGCTCGAGGTTGACTCAGCCTTCCATCCTTCCAAGGTCGGTAAAATGAGTCCCCAGCTTGCTGGGGGGAAAGTGTAAATGACTGCGGAAGGCAATGGCAAACCACCCCGTAAAAAGTCTGCCGTGAAAATGTTGTGAAAGCAACGTCACCCCCGAGTCGGAAACAGCTGGTGTTTGCACAGGGGACCTTTCCTTGAGTATATAAATTGTTCCTTCAGCGGTTTTCTGTTTGACTGCTTTAATGCTGAAACCCCTTTTTCTTGTGCATCCAAAATGTTTTGTTCAGCCGCCCCCCAGGCAGCCTGCTCACGCACCATGCACCTCCGTCCCTCCAAGGTGCATGTTGTTGAGGTAAACAGGCCGGTTGCTAGGTTTCCCAACCCCTCCCTTGGCTGACTGCGCGCTGCAGGTCACAGGGAGGGATGAGCTGAGCATGCTTCATCAAGGTGAGGTGTTTTGGTTGGGCAGCCGGAGCTCCAGGGCCGGAGCAGGCGGGGAAGAACGTTACTCATTGTTTTGGAAGGAGCAGTCATGAAGAATGTGTCTGAGTTTCCTCACGGCCGGAAAATACTCTCGGCCAGGGCCAAAGCGGCCCCTTGGAGGAGGCCGTCCCTTTCGAGAAATGCTGTCTTTCTGGCGGGAGAGGAGCCCCCGGTTTCTGTGATGTCGCTGAGGAGACACCAAGGCAGGAGAAAGGTCAGATTTTGCAGTTGAGAAGGGGGGGGGGATTTGACAACTCCAAATGTCCTGTAAGGGCCACGGGTTCCAGTTTCTGCACTGCTTCTGCAGCTTGATCCTTGTTCTTTCTTTTAAAGAGAGAGGGGAGTGGGGCATGTGCCCAGGACTGAAAGCCAGAGAGGACAGAGATCCCTTCTGTTTGGGGGCTGCACAGAAGATCTTGGGGCCATATTCACGACCTGAGTTCGATCCCCGGCGGAAGCTGGGTTTTCAGGTAGCCGGCTCGAGCTTAACTCAGCCTTCCATCCTTCCGAGGTCGGTCAAATGAGTACCCAGCTATCCCCTTCTCGGGGGAAGTGTGTGTATGTGCACATGAAAGCTCATACCTCAAACAGGTATCTGTAGAAGCCGGGGCTGGCCCTGCCACTAGGAAAATTAGGTGATTGCCTAGGGCGCTGGCCTTCTGGGGGCGCTGAATTTGAGCACCCCACCATGTGACTCGGTGAGGTTATCAGTGCCGGGGGGGGGGGGGGCATCAGAAGTTAGCCTTGCCTAAGGTGCCAGACAGTCTAGGGTCTGCCCTGGTAGAAGCATGAGTGCGCATAAAAGCTCACGCCAGGAATAAAACTGTTGGTTTTAAAAGCGTCACTGGACTCAAAACTGTGTCCTGCTGCTTCAGACCAGCAAGGCTAGACACCTGAAGCTCCCCTTCTCTGCAGCTGCTCCAAATCACTGCCTTCCTTTGCATCTCCTCACACCCAAGGAGAGCAGGGAGGTGGGTCTATATCAGGGGTGGCCAAACTTGCTTAACGTAAGAGCCACAAAAAATAAGTGTCAGATGAATGAGAGCCACAAGGAAGGAAGGAAGGAAGGAAGGAAGGAAGGAAGGAAGGAAGGAAGGAAGGAAGGAAAATAGATGGTGGGAGGGATATATGGAAAGAAAACAACTTTAATTTTAAATGCATTCTCCAAGCTATTGGCTGGTTTGGCTTGGAGAAGTGATTTAAGGAGACAAATGCCTTCTCCAAGCCAGCCAATGGGGTGGTAGGAGCTCCAAGAGCCACGCAATGGGTGTGAAAGGGCCACAGTTTGGCCACCCCTGGTCTATACAATAAAGCATCTGAAATCAAGCCCCTGATGCATTTTGAGATTGTTTGGGATAGTCTTGGAGCATTCTGGCTTCCTCGGCTTCCTGAGTGTAAAAATGGGAGAATGGTGGAAGGAAGGAAGGAAGGAAGGAAGGAAGGAAGGAAGGAAGGAAGGAAGGAAGGAAGGAAGGAAGGAAGGAAGGAAGGAAGGAAGGAAGGAAGGAAGGAAGGAAGGAAGGAAGGAAGGAAGGAAGGAAAATAGATGGTGGGAGGGATATATGGAAAGAAAACAACTTTAATTTTAAATGCATTCTCCAAGCTATTGGCTGGTTTGGCTTGGAGAAGTGATTTAAGGAGACAAATGCCTTCTCCAAGCCAGCCAATGGGGTGGTAGGAGCTCCAAGAGCCACGCAATGGGTGTGAAAGGGCCACAGTTTGGCCACCCCTGGTCTATACAATAAAGCATCTGAAATCAAGCCCCTGATGCATTTTGAGATTGTTTGGGATAGTCTTGGAGCATTCTGGCTTCCTCGGCTTCCTGAGTGTAAAAATGGGAGAATGGTGGAGATCAGAACTGATGTGCTTTGGTATGTTTGGAGAGCTGCGTTAATCGTAACGATATTGAAAGTATTTATTCAGTAGCCCCCTTTCCGTGTAAACGTTGATACAGCTAATACAGTACCACTGGTTTGTTGCTTTAATAGTAGTCTGGAAAAGATGCTAGGGGATTTGTGCTCTGATCAAGCTCCCAAAGTCCTGGCCCAAGTAATATTTAAATTTCAATGGGTAGGTGAACAGAAAGGGAAGGGAGAGGGCAGGTTTACATAGAGCTAGGTTTACCAGCTCTGGGTTGGGAAATGCTTGGAGATTTTGAGGGGTGGAGTCTGGGGAGGGCGGGGTTTGGGGACGAGGAGGGACTTCAGTGGGATACAATGCCATAGAGTCAGTCCTCCAAAGCAGCCATTTTCTCCAGGGGATCTTGGTCATCCGGAGGTCAGTTATAATAGTGGGAGGTATATAGCCAACACCTGTAAGTTGGGAGAAAACTTTGTTACAAGTGAAAAATGACCAACATTAAATCACTGTTGCCTAATGAAATTGACCTAAGCATATTATGAATTGAGCTGTGATTCCAGAAAACTACCTTCTTTTGTCAGACAAAGAATTGCATTTGAAACACGAAGTTTACCGGAATCGTGTCACATTCACATGTTCTTCTGGATGAGAAAATTCTGGCACCTTCCTATAATTTTTGTGCGTTAAGCGCTTTTCCTGTGCAGGAGGACTATATAAAGCCAAAATAAATAAATAAACAAACAAACAAACAAATAAATAAATAAATAAATGGAATTATTGTAGATTGACAATATAAAGCCAATATAAATAAATAAATGGAATTATTGTAGATTGACATATGTGTTCGTATTTTCCGTGTACACTTTCTTCAATGTATGAGTGTGAAGTGATTTTTCTAGACATTATTATTATTTGCTAGACATTATTATTAATAATAAGCAATGTGTAATCAGTACTTCTCGTGAGTAACAGTGATTTAATGTTGGTAATTTTTCACTCGTAACACGGTTTTCTCCCAGTCTTCTACTTTCCGTGCTCCTTGCCTTTTTGCCACACCACCTGGAGGCTGGCAATCCTAAGTGCTCTTTATATGTTGGGTCCGGGGAAGGTAGAGTTCTCAAGTCCCCTGCGGCCTCCGGCAGGGGACTCCCTCAGCGTGCATAGCACGATGACGTCACTCACAAGTGACGGAATCGTGATGGCACCGTTGCACACCAGCCGCTCTAGGAGCTTCTGGGAAAACTCTATGGTTTCCCCAGACGCTTTAGCAATTAGGGAGGAAAACTCTATGGTACCCCAAACTTCCAAATTGCTAAAGCATCTGGGAAAACCATAGAGGATTCCCAGAAGCTCCTAGAGCAGGGGTGTCAAACTCATTTGTTACGAGGGCTGGATTTGACCTAAATGAGACCTTGTCGGGCCGGGCCATCGTGTCATAAAATGTAATGCCAGGTAGCAGACTAGGGGGCGCAGACAAAAACAATTTTTTTTTACTTAAAACATTAGCACTTTTGCAATATTTGTTTTATAATCTGATGCATGTCATCTCTTGCTATGAATTATTGCATCAAAAACTGCAGACAATGTCTGTGCTGTACCAATCTTGAATATGCTGTTCAAGTGTTGTTCAAGTGTGCACATCTGTACGTTGCAAACCTCCTTTTGATTTATAGGCATTCATTACAAAGATCTCATAGTCAATGCTTTGAGCCTCAGACCGAGAGGAAAACATGAAGCAGCTGGGCATTGTGAGCTTTTGTATATAAGTTGCTTCATGTGCTGGTCAAGATTATGTGAAGGCACCATGGCAAAGACTAAGGGCTATGTGCTTGTCTACAAAACTATAGTCTTCCCCAGAAAAATAACTACAACTCCTATATGGCAGTGCAAGAACAGAGAGACAGCCATGTTCAGTGGTCGGTATCAGCCTACTATCTGGGATGTCTAAGTTCAAGATCACCAATCAAAGGAAAATGTGAAAGAAAAATCAAGGGAAATTTGTTAAGTAAACCTGGGCTGGACACACCCAGCCTAACCCTGGCTTGTTGTTATTGCTCTTTTAAACAGTTCATATGCTTTCCTATTGAGAAAGACTGGAGGGCATGAAAAAGAGGAGGGGAAACCAGTTGTACCCATAACAAGCCCAACCAAACTCTCTCTCTCTCTCGCTGTAGCAAGGCAAAAAGCTCATACCTTCAATGAAACATTGCTAGTCTTAAAAGTGCTTGATTTGTATTTCTCCCGGTGGTGGGGACTGGGTAAAGGAAGCTCTGCCTCTTTCTTTCCTTCCCCCAGGGCACAAGGAGAGCGAGGAACCTCAGCCAGGAAGGAAGAGAGGCTGGACTCAGTAGCTCTGTATGGTGATTAATGGAGTCTGGCAAACTTAATCACCCAGCAGAGCTATAGAGCCACGCTCTTTCATTGGCTAAGGCTCCTCCTCTCTCCAACTCCCTTTTCCCAAAGGAGAGAAGGAGCCAAGAAAGGCTGCTTTGCAGGCCGACTGATTGCTGGGGAGAAACACAAAACGGCAACCAAACGCAGCAGGCAAGGTAAAATGAAGCAGACAACAGCCAGTTGCTGGAGGGCCTGATTGGAGCCCCCTGCAGGTCTCATCCGGCCCGCAGGCCGCACGTTTGACACCCTTGCCCTAGAGCATCTGGCACGCGCCGTCGCCGGCATGATGATTTCACTTGTGAGCGATGTCGGGGGAGAATCCCTCCACTGGCCCAAGCAGAAGAATCCCTGCCTGGCCTGGGAACTTGGGAGCTCTAAGGCAGGGGTGGGGAACCTTTTTCCTGCCAAGGGCCATATGGATATTTATAACATCATTCGCGGGCCATAAAAAAAATCAGCTTAAAGAAACAGTGCTCTGCCAAGGGAGAACGATTCAGGCCAGCAAAATTAATACAAATAATTGTTTTTCTATTTGAAGTCATGTGGGGAGAGCCTAATCTGCCACACACACACACCCCGGCCCACTGCCCTAGGCAAATGCATAGGTCCAGGGTTTTTTTTTAGAAAAAGCCCAGCAGGAACTCAGTAGCATATTAGACCACATCCCCTAATATTAGCATATTAGGTCAAACACTCATTAGCATATTAGGCCACACCCTCTGGGATAATCAAGTGCAAACTGAACGGTGACAGTAACTTTTCCAGGCCCTGCAGCAATTCCGTCCGGTCAGCCAGGCCCCAGGGAGGCTGCCGCACAGTACATCTAGAAGAAGATATTGGATTTATATCCCACCCTCCACTCCAAAGAGTCTCAGAGCGGCTCACAATCTCCTTTACCTTCCTCCCCCACAACAGTCACCCTGTGAGGTGGGTGGGGCTGGAGAGGGCTCTCACAGCAGTTGCCCTTTCAAGGACAACCTCTGCCAGAGCTATGGCTGACCCAAAGCCATGCTAGCAGGTGCAAGTGGAGGAGTGGAGAATCAAACCCGGTTCTCCCAGATAAAAGTCTGCACACTTAACCACTACACCAAACTGGCTACATCTGGGCCCTGTGATCCCTGCCTGGCCCTGGGGAGGCTGCTGCACAGCGCGGCTGGGCCCCACGATCCTCGCTGGCCAGCCAGGCCCCAGAGAGGCTGCCACATGTCTCGGTTCGGCCCAGCATTCCTGAGGGCTACAACAAATGACCTCGAGGGCCGCATATGGCCCTCGGGACAGAAGTTCCCCACCCCTGCTCTAAGGGAAGGGTCTCTGTTGTCCTGTGAGCCCCCTGGAGGGAGTTGTCATTCCAAATACGAGGACAACCAAGAGTTATTGACGGAATAGCTGTCCCATGAGTAAGTGGCTAAACTGAGATACCAGTCCATATCTGTGAGGTTTGAGAAACCATAAACTGGACTTTTAACTGTTGCTTCTTCCAGTTCATTCGTTATGCGGCCTTGTAGGGTTGCCAGATCTCCTTTGGCTGCCAGCAGGGGATGAGGTGTACAGCTGCCAGATCCAGGTTGGGAAACTCCTGGAAGTTTGGGGAGGACGGGGATTGTAATGTTCTTAGGAGGCAGCATGGTTTCAAACAGGAGCACAGTTTAATCAGTCTAGTTCTTTCCCTTTGAGTACTATGTGTACAACTTCCTTTCTCCCTGTTCCTACCTTTAACCAAGTCTTGGAGTGGACTAGGGCAGTCGAAAACGCTGCTATGGACTGAAGGAACAGAGTTGTCAGAACACTACTGTAGTGTACAATACCATAGAGTCTGCCTTCCGGGGGAGCTGCCACAAATAGGCGACCAGGGAGGGTCTTCTACTGGCTGCCATCCAAGGCTTTTTTTGTATCAGGAACTCCTTTGCATATTAGGCCACACACCCCTGATGTAAGCAATCCTCCAAGAGCTTACAGGGCTCTTAGTACAGGGCCTGCTCTAAGCTCCGGAAGGATTGGCTGCATCAGGGGTGTGTGGCCTAATTTGCAAAGGAGTTCCTGCTACACAAAAAGCTCTGCTGCCACCACTCTGGTAAGGGTCTGTCTGGGAGGGCCCAGAGCACCCACCTGACCCCTGTGTCTTTTTTCTTAGCAAGTACCTTTTATCTGTGACAGAAGAAGTGTGCGGACCCAGGCAGTATAATAGCAATAATTTTATTACGGGTGCTCAAGAACAAACAAATGAGTTGTAACATTTAGTGCAGTCGTGAACATGGAAACAGTAAAGGTGGTGCAAAACAAAATTTAAACAAACAAACAAGCCCTGATGTGACTAACTACACAATCCCTTCCTCTAATTCCGACCCACCCTTCCGTGGATGAGGGAACCCTTTTCTCAGCCCAGCCTTCCCAGAGGGAACCCTCCTGGCTGCAGCCTCTCCCGAGAGAACAGCACGCCTTCTCTAGCTGGGCCTTTTATTTCCTTCCTTCCAGACCCCACCCCTCAAGCCTTCATTGGGCAAATTTTCCTGCCTAAGCTTCTGCCCACCCAATCAGAGGGCCAGAAGGGTTCTGTCATGCCTGGCTCTCCTTCAATAATGATGACTCTCCATTATCAGGATTAGTGTCGATTGCAAGGCAGAAGACACTGTGACACTGACCTAAGTTAATGCTGAAACTGGTATACAGGTTCAGGTTAGGAATATACTATCATAGTGACCGTTACGTGCACGCCTTTTTGTTTCAGGCAGGAGATTAATTCAAAAGCATTTGTTGCAATTCAAGCGTTCTCACACTACAAAGCATTCTATGAAATGCCCAGAGAAAGCTGTGGCCTTGAGTACCAGGCTGTTTCTCAGGAGGCATATAACTTTCGCTTTTTCAGAGACAAAGCTAAACATATATTCTCTTAGGCACATTGGAAACAAGAAGACAATGGCAAAGAACTTGACAGTTTCCTGGGAAACGAAGGCTCTGTAGCTACTCTAATACAGGCTTCCCATGAGACTCTAGGCCTCACTAGGTGTAGGATCATGACAGGAGCGGATCTCTGTTTGGAGATGTAAAGTACTGGGGTCGGCGCAGTAAGAGACCAGAGTCAGAGAGTGATTTCAGCAAGCTTTACTTCAGGAACACCAACACAAACAAACTGAGCTCTATTCAAACCTCCTGCTCCTTTATACAATTCTTGCCCCCTTCTGATTGGACCTTAACTATGTACATGGATTGGCTATTTACAGAGGCCTAAGGGCCTATCAGGGTACAGTATGAGCCTAGATGTTGATTGGCTACTTATGTTTCAATCCTTCCCCTGATTGGGCATGCTTAGGCCTTCTCTGGAACCCTGGTGTGGAGTACAAGCTTGGCTTGTTCAGCTTCCCTCCAAAAGTAACAGTTCCCTCCAAAAGTAACAGTTCTCCATTTGAACCTAGGACACAACAGGAGATGAGCCATAATTCGGGGGGATTTCCAGGTTCCACCTGGAGGCTGTGGCCTTAACCAAGTTATTTTTCTTTAGCCTCAGTTCTGTGTCTGTAAAATGGGCACTGTAAGGGACCGAGCTCATAGGGAGTACAGTAAACAAACAAAGTGAGGAAGAAGCATGAGCCAGACCAGCTCTG
Source organism: Heteronotia binoei (assembly GCF_032191835.1). Taxonomy (NCBI): domain Eukaryota; kingdom Metazoa; phylum Chordata; class Lepidosauria; order Squamata; family Gekkonidae; genus Heteronotia; species Heteronotia binoei. The sequence continues at coordinate 72,810,532 of NC_083234.1, forward strand.
TGTAGTTCACGATTCTGGGTCTACCATTGACCTGTCAGATGTCCCTGCTGGGAGTAGACAGCATGGGGTGATGAGGCCATGTCTGCTGTTTGCACTTTTAAACATGCTACTCAGCCCCGTGAAGAGGTTTAAAGAGTTTCTACCCCACCTGCTCACGCATTCCTATTTGAGTCACTTGTGGAAACGACAGGAAACTAATAGTTATGCTCCTGTGTCTAGTCACCCATAAAGCTGCTCTGTTTGCCCCAGGAAACAGTGATTTTTCAAGCTGGGAGGCAAGGCGTGGACAGAGCTTGAACGTGCTTATTTTAGACACGCAAGGAAAGCACGGGAAATCAAGGAATGGAGGTGGAAGAGCAGAGAACAGAGACCTGAGTAGCTACAGTTGAAATAAGAGAGGCCCAGGTTCAAATTTTGCATTTCTCCTGGAACCATTGTACAGGGTTGAGCAGGGCTTTATTTGTCGAAAAAGCCCAGCAGGAGCTCATTTGCATGTTAGGCCACACCCCCTGACATCACCATTGTCTCACACAGGGCATTTTTTGTAGGAAAAGCCCAGCAGGAACTCATTTGCATATTAGGCCACACACCCTGATGCCAAGCCAGCTGGACCTGGGTTCCCGCTCAAAAGGAGCTCTGGGGCTGAGCAAGTTTCCGGCTCTTGGTCTCCCCAATCCATAAAACTGAATAATAGATAATTGTTTTATGAATAAGCAAGAAAAATGATCAGATGCACTGGGTGCTTTTTAAAAAAAACTCACAGAAAATTATTAAGCAGCTCACATGATACTCTTTGATAGTGGATAAGTGGATAGATACTCTTTGATAGTGGATAGTGGATAGATATAGAGGAATTACTGAAGTTATAGAGCAGCGATGGCCAAACTGTGGCTCGGGAGCCACATGTGGCTCTTTCACACATGTTGTGTGTGTGGCTCTTGAAGCCTCCACCGCCCTGTCAGCTGGCTTGGAGAAGGCATTTTTCTTTTTTCAATTACTTCATGAAGCCAAGCCAGCCTGCAGCTTGGAGAATGCATTTAAAGTTAAAGTTGCTTTCTTTCTACCTCTCTCTCCTCCCTCGTGGCTCTCAAACATCTGAAGTTTATTGCATGTGGCTTTTGTGTCAAGCAAGTTTGGCCACCCCTGTTATAGAGTTTGTTATTTCATGTCTTTATTCAGTGAGTTATGAAATTGTGGCATTCACCGTCAAGTGGCCATGAGTGTAAATGGCTTTGAGAAGGGATTGGACAGATGCTTGCAAGAGAGGTCTGTCAATGATTACTAGCCCTGGTGACGAAGGGAAACCTCCATAGTCAGAGGCAGTAATACTGGAGTTAGGAAGCCGCATCGAGGAAGGTCTTGGCCTTGATGCCTTGTCTGTTGGCTGTCCAGAATAATTGACAGGCCTCCGTGTGAAAGAGCAGGCTGTACAGGTCTGATCCAGCAGGAGTCTTCTTGTGCTGTATTCACACAGAGAAGACGTTTTGCTTTGTGGGAACAGCGTGTGCATGAAATGCTGTTGTCACAGTGATTGAGTTCCTTTGCTTGCTGAGGGTTGCCTTCAGTTTGTTTGGACAAGGAAGGTCTGAGCCTTGAGATTAGCTCGGTCATTGGCTTTAGGAAGCTGTTTGGAACAGAACCAAGACATCCCCAAGGCCCTGGGTACAATTTTGTCTTAGCTGATGCACAGAGTGCTGACCCCAGGCTGTGTAGTGTTTTAAGGGTCAACGTGACCAGAAGCCAACTGAGAGCAATGTAGATGGAACAAGGCCACAGCCAACTCCTGTCAGCATTCTGGCGATAGCATTCTGGAGCAGCTGTAGCTTCTGGACAGTCTTCAAGGGCAGCCCCACGTAGAGTGCATTGCAGTAAACTAATCTGGATGTTAAAAGGGCATGCACTGCAGTGGCGAGATCTTTTCTGCCCAGGAAGGGCCACATCTGGCTCACCAGTCAGAACTGGTAGAAGGCACTCCTGGCCACTGCTGCTCAGGCCTGGCAGCAGAACCCCAATGTGCGCTCAGCCCCCTGCGGGAAAAGTTATCATGCTGTGCACTCAGTGCTTCCACTCCCTGTCGCTCTCCGAGTTCAGAGGGCTCTGAGGACGGGATGTGTCATTCTTTCTGGGCACTGAGGGGCCAGGGGTGCTCCTCCAACCCCTCAGAGCCCAGTCGGAGGCTCAGGGACAGTGCGAGCGGAGAGGGGGTGCCTGCCCCTGCTGGGAGTTTATTTTTATTTTATTTATTTTGTTCGATTTATATCCCGCCCTACCCCACCAAAGCGGACTCAGGGCGGCTTACAACACAGAATGCTAACAGTAGATCAGTTTAAAATACATTAATAATTTATACAGTAAAATACATAAAAATACATAAAACACACATCGATATACTATGCTACCTCTTCCTTAAGTCGGTTCTTCAGTATTCCAGTATTCAAATATTCTGATATAATAATAAATTTTATAATAATACATTTTATTTGTATCCCGCCCTCCCCGCCGAGGCGGCTCAGGGCGGCTAACAGCATCTATACATGTACAACAATAGGTAATAGATAAAACTTAGTTAACAATAAAAACATCTAAACATTATAAAAACCCGTTAATAATTAAAAAATTTTTAGAATTCACAGTTTGAGTTAAATTAATCTGGCAGCATAATAATATTCTGATGCTGGTGCCTGCCAGTTTAAGTATCTATACTGACGAGAGTCTTGAGACACGGCTACTCTAGGTCCTAATTCAGTAGCCGGCATACGCTTGTTTAAAGAGGACCGTTTTGCAGGCCCTGCGGAATTGGTCGAGATTCCGCAGGGCCCGCACCTCCTCTGGGAGCTGATTCCATAGCACCGGGGCCGCAGCTGAAAAGGCCCGCACTCTGGTGTTTTGCAGCTTGACTTCTCTCGGTCCAGGGATAATCATTTTGTTTTTCCCAACTGATCTCAGTGCCCTCTGGGATTCATATGGGGAGAGACGGTCCCTCAGGTAGGCTGGTCCTCGGCCATATAAGGCTTTAAAGGTAATAACCAACACTTTGTACTGGACTCGGTATGCAATTGGTAACCAGTGCAGTTCGCGCAGCCCTGGCCGTATGCGCTCCCATTTTGGGAGCCCTAACAGTAGCCTGGCTGCCGCGTTCTGCACCAGCTGCAGTTTCCGGGTCCAGCACAAAGGTAGCCCCAAGTAGAGGGCATTACAGTAGTCCAATCTTGAGGTGACCGTTGCGTGGATCACTGTTGCGAGGTCGCGACGCTCCAGGTAGGGGGCCAACTGCCTTGCCCGCCTCAGATGGAAGAAGGCTGATTTGGCAGTGGCTGCTATCTGGGCCTCCATTCATACGTTTGGATATTCAGGCATCCAGGTATCGGTCAGTTGTATGCCAACCGGAAGAGGGCTGTTTTACAGGCCCTGCGGAGTTGGCATCCAAGGCAATCACCTAGATCAGCAGTCCCCAGCCTTTTTGGCACCAAGGACTGGTTTTGTGCAAGACAATTTTCCAGGGACAGGGGTGTGTGCGTGCAATGGTTTCGGGATGACACAATTGTGCATTTTATTTCTGTTAGTTTGGTGTAGTGGTTAGGTGCACGGACTCTTATCCGGGAGAACCGGGTTTGATTCCCCACTCTTCCACTTGCAGCTGCTGGAATGGCCTTGGGTCAGCCATAGCTCTCGCAGAGACGTCCTTGAAAGGGCAGCTTCTGGAGCTCTCTCAGCCCCACCTACCTCACAGGGTGTCTGTTGCGGGGGGAGGAAAATAAAGGAGATTGTAAGCCACTCTGAGATTCGGAGTGGAGGGTGGGATAGAAATCCGATGTCGTCGTCGTCTTCTTCTTCTTACATTGTAATATATAATGAAATAATTATACAACTCACGGCCCAGTTGCTAACAGGCCACGGACCGGTACTGGGCCACGGACCGGGGGTTGGGGACCTCTGACCTAGGTCACCGACTCCCACCTGCTGGCCTGCTGCTGCCCCAGGAGGCTCAGGTGTAGCCGCATCCCCAAGCTACCTACCATATGAATGCTGTTTTTAAAAAAGTCCTTTCTACATTGGAGGTCCCAAGCGCATTTCACAAAGTGCTGTCGGGCCTTTATTTCTGCACGACATGGTGATAAAAACGTGCGTGCCGCAAGCTTGTGTCGAGTGCCCGCCTTTCCTCCCTCTGAGCCGCTGCAGTCGTTTCCCGCACCAGGACGGTTGGAGCAGCTGCAATATTTTCTTGTGTCTAGAAACTCCCCCCGCTGAGATCTGCTCTGTTTTCTGAGCCCTATCTGGTGTCTGCGCTGGAAGAAAAAGCAGGCCGCACCCAGGTGATCAGGATCAAACCTCAAATTGCGTGTGCAAAGCCCTAGGGACGAGATTTCCCCTCGATAAGCTTGCCTGGCTGGTGAAACGGACACTCCTTCGGGCAGAATGCATGCGGCAGAAGCAGCCGTTCCTGGAATGCTCTTCTGGATTCCCCAGTCAAGGGGAAAGCCCTTCACAAGCGAAAGGGGGGCAGGCGCTGTGTGGCAATGCTGTATCCATGACAACCTCAGGTAGTCTGGAAAAAAACAAGTCCATCGTGTCTACATCACCACGGGATTTTTGCAAACAGGGAGAGGATGAAATTATCAGGGTTTGTCAGCCCATGAAAAGAATTTTTAGTTGATCGGCCACCTGCTTTTTAACCAATCAATCAGATTTAAATCAATGCACGTCTTCCCAAGTTCTCAGTTCCCTTTTGAAAATGCACGGTTGAATCGAGCCCTCCCTCTTTCCCAAAGCAAGAGAAAGGGCGTCTTTGGTGCTTTACGATGGTTTCATTCAACACCAGCTTTCTTGACTTACCGATATGTGGCATTAATAAACCTGTTTGAGAACCGATCAATTCCTGTTGCCTGCTGCAGCAGATGTGAAAACTGTCTTTCTTTAGCTGGAAAATCGTGCCATGGTCTATCTTGGGGATGTTTCTGCTTTCATACAACTGAATAAAACCCCCTTCTCAGTGCTGGGAAACTGGCCGGTTTAATTATTCCTTTTTTCTTGTCATACCGTAACAAAATACCAAAAACCGTTCCAAGGTGGATTTCAGTATGCCTGCACCCTGATTTCCATTTTTCTGATTAGTTGATTAATCAGACTGATTAGTTGTTTAATCTACCAATTAAATCTCTTCAAACTTGCTGGTCTGCTAATGGGAGCATGAACGGGGTATTTGGTGAGCATAAACGGGGTGAGGGGGAAAGATGTTTTGTTATCTTGAGAGTTCCTCGTGCAAACAAGAGTTAATGTACACATCAGCTGAATCCTGCCACGCTCCGTATACATGGCAGCGTTGCCTGTGAGCTGTCTCCATGGAGACGGGAGATGGTACCCGCTTGGTGGATGGAGAGGGAGGGGACAAAAAAGCACAGCAGAATTTTATTTTCACTTTGGAACCAAAGCCGCATTGTCTGCCCCTCCGCCTTTGGTGTATTTTGGTGCCCAATGCAAAATCCCCACTGACTTTTGGAGCTGTAAAAATGGTGGGGAAGGGAACTCCAACAAGTGCTAATTGTGTGGACTCCCTGAGAAAACTAATTAGTTTTCCCTTTTTAATGGGCATTATCTGTTTGCTCTGCAGTGCTAATTGATGTTCTGGCATATTAAAAAGGCCAGTCGGTGGTTTGTAACATCTTGATTGTGGATTAATTTTGCATGCATGTCTTTTCTGGAGCGGATAGCTGTATTCCGCTGGGAGCTAGAGGAAACTCTACGGTGTCAAGTGGTATAGCAGACAGAAATACCATTTGTTTGTAGAAAGACCAGTCCACGCATGCAGAGATGTACAGTTAGCAAATGCAGTACACAATTGCGTAGGCATTTTTTGAATGTCATATGTGCAAATGGACATGCATGTTTAGGGCAGTGGGGAAGTTCTGACTGTGGTGTTGAGATCTCGTACTCACATGCAAACAGTGTTCCCTCTAAGTTGAGTTAGCATGAGCTAGCTCACAGATTTTTAGCCTCCAGCTCACACATTTTTGTCTTAAAAAGGTAAAGGTAGTCCCCTGTGCAAGCACCAATCGTTTCTGACTCTGGGGTGACGTCGCATTTTAATGGGGTGGTTTGCCATTGCCTTCCCCAGTCATCTACACTTCCCCCGCAGCAAGCTGGGGACTCATTTTACCGACCTCAGAAGGATGGAAGGCTGAGTCAACCTTGAGCCGGCTCCTTCAACCCAGCTTCCGCCAGGATCGAACTCAGGTCGTGAGCAGAGCTTAGGACTGCAGTGCTGCAGCTTTACCACTTTGCGCCACGGGGATCAGGAAAAATAGCCCCAGAGCACAATAATTTATGCAGTAGCTCACAACGTTAATGCCAGTAGCTCACAAAGGAGAATTTTTTGCTCACAAGACTCTGCAGCTTAGAGGGAACATTGCATGGCTGACCTCATTCAATTCAATGATGAATGGGCACGTGGGAACAAAGAACTTGCCAAGCTTTTCTGGGTTAAAGTCTGCCTTCCTTTGGGACGCTTGTTCTCTTCAAGAAGCGCACGGCAGGAAGAATGTTGCTGGACGAACTGTGATGGGGGGTTACCTCGATTAAAATCCCATCTTTGTAGAGGATCTTGCCGTGTCCAGATTTGGAATCCCCACCCTGTCCAGCTCTTAACGGCTGAATTTTTAAGTATCTTGATACTTGTGTAGAGTGAAACGGTTTGGAAGTTTCTGAGTTTGCCTCTGTTTCTGCGCTTGTGAGAACCTTTTTGTCCGCTGGAGTTGCTGGTGGAAAGCGCTGTCAGTTTGCAGCCCACTTGTGGTGACCCCGTCAGATTTTCAAGACAAGAGATGAGCAGAGTTGGTTGGCCAGTGCCCGCCTCTGCTTGCTGGACCCTGGACTTTCATGGTGGTCTCCCATCCAAGTATTAACCAGGGGCCAACTGTGCTTGGCTTCTGAGATCTGATGAGTCTGGGCCAAACTGAGCAATCCAGGTTAGGGCTTCACTGGAGCTAGCCACTGGCTAGTTAAAAGTTCAGGCCAGGGGTGGCCAAACTTGCTTGACATAAGAGCCACAGAGAATAAACATCAGATGTTTGAGAGCTGCAAAACATGAACATCTGATGTTTGAGGAAGGAAGGAAGAAGAAGAAGAATTGCAGATTTATACCCTGCCCTTCTCCCTGAATCAGAGACTCAGAGCGGCTTACAATCTCCTATATCTTCTCTCCCCACAACAGACACCCTGTGAGGTGGGTGGGGCTGAGAGAGCTCTCACAGCAGCTGCCTTTTCAAGGACAGCCTCTGCCAGAGCTATGGTTAACCCAAGGCCATTCCAGCAGGTGCAAGTGGAGGAGTGGGGAATCAAACCCGGTTCTCCCAGATAAGAGTGCGCACACTTAACCACTACACCAAACTGGAAGGCAGGCAGGCAAATAGATGAGGGGTGGAGGTGGAAAGAAAACAACTTTAACTTTAAATGCATTTTCCAAGCCATTGGCTTGGAGAGGTGGTTTAAAGAGACAAATGCCTGCTCCAAGCCAAGCCGATGGGGTAGGGTCAGGGTGGGGGGCTTTGAGAGCCACACAACATGTGTTAAAGAGCCACATGTGGCTCCCGAGCCACAGTTTGGTGACCTTTGGTTCAGGCCATGCAAAGACAGCTTCCTAGATAAAGCTGCTGGTAAAGGCATAAGAACAGACTAGAAATTTTTTCTGGTCATCTGGCAGCACTGAAAGGGAAGAAGGGGAAAGAAGGGGAAAGCGGCATGTCTTTTCATCCAACACTAACTAGGAGACAGCTAATTAAATTAGGGCAGTCACCTTTTTTTGTTGGACCTGATCCGTAGAGTTGCTGGCCCAGCAGGAAGCATGTACCACTGAGTCGTGAATATTATAGAGGCTGTAAGACTCCAAAGATAAGAAATATTTAAATAAATATTTTTGAAGCTGACATAAGATTTAGAGCGCCTCAGAGTCAAGGCTTTAGTTATTCATATGCGCATCTCTTGACAAAGACACTAATCAAAACGGGAAATATAAGGATCGAAATTCCGTTGAGAACATATTTTATGCACAGTTGGAGGATATATTTATATCACCTTTGAGTGTTGTACAAGTCTTGACATATTCTTTTGAAGCCTTGAACTGTAATGGAACTTGATGGTTTGGTTTATGTTATTCTGGATATTGTATTTATTGGCAACAGAGTTGAGAGAGCCAGTTTGGTGTAGTGGTTAAATGTGCGGACTCTTATCTGGGAGAACCAGGTTTGATTCCCCACTCCTCCACTTGCAGCTGCTGGAATGGCCTTGGGTTAGCCATAGCTCTGGCAGAGGTTGTCCTTGAAAGGGCAGCTGCTGTGAGAGCCCTCTCAGCTCCACCCATCTCACAGGGTGTCTGTTGTGGGGGAGGAAGGTAAAGGAGATTGTGAGCCGCTCTGAGACTCTGAAATTCGGAGTGGAGGGCGGGATATAAATCCAATATCTTCTTCTTCAGTGTGTGTGTGACAACATTTTGAATTTTTCTCATAAGTAAAACTAGTGTTTTGTGTATTATTTATGTGCCGGAGATATTAGTGCATTGTTTTCATTATACAAGGGAGATCTCTGGTGTTTTCTGGTAAAGGCATAAGAACCGATCGCAAAACTTTTCAGGTCATCCGGCCACACTGAAAGGGAAGAAGGAAAAAGTAGTGTGTCTTTTCCTCCAACACTAACTAGGAGGCAACTAATTAAATCGGAGTAGTCACCTTTTTTATTGGACCTTGATCCATAGAGTTGCTGTGCTGTTGTAAGCACAGGGCCCAGGAATGAGACGGCAAGGATAAAAGAAACTGGGTCAGGGCAGGCGTCAAATGGACATTCCCCGTACGTATATCTTATATATTCCCCGTACGTATATTGCAGACTCTCATAAAGCCAGGGAGGGGCTGATTCCTTCAAGTGTCTTTACACTTCCAGTGTAAAGACATTGAAGGAGACAACTAAGGGAGGATGAGAGACGGAAGGAAACGCAGGGCTTTTTTTTTGTAGCAGGAACTCCTTTGCATATTAGGTCACACCTCCCTGTTGCAGCCAATCCTCCTGGAGCTAACAGGGCTCCTAGTAGAGGGCCTCCTGTAAGTGCCAGGAAGATTGGCTGCATCAGGGGGGCGTGGCCTAAGAGGCAAAGGAGTTCCTGCTACAAAAGAAGCCCTGGGAACAAGAGATGAATCTAAGACTGCACTTAGGCGTTGTTTCAGTTGGGGAGGGGGACTAATCTTAAAGGGCTGGACTAGGGTTGCCAGGCCAGCTCCAAGCTGGGAAATACTTGGTGATTTGGGGGGTGGAGCCTGAGAAAGGCAAGGTTTGAGGAGGGGAGGGAGTTCAGTGCCACAGACTCCACCTTCCAAAGTGGGCATTTTCTCCAGGTGAACTGGTCTCTGTCGTCTGGAGATCGGCTGTAATCCCCAGGAGATTTCCAGCTAGCACCTGGAGGCTGGCAACGCTAGGATGAACTGAAGACTTCCTAGAACAAAGTAGGAGTCCAGTAGCGCCTTTAAGACCAACAAAGGCTTATTCAGGATGGAAGCTTTCGTGTGCTTCAAGAACACTTCTTCAGACGAGGACCTCAGGTCCAGTGAGCTGACATACAGCTGGCAGGCAGTGGCTTAGAATGCAAAGTGGTACAAATTCTAAACCGCTGCCTACCGGCTATATGGAACTCTGCTCACTGTGCCTGATTCCTCATGTGAAGAAGTGTGCATGCGCACGAAAGCTTCCATTTTGAAAAAAACTTTGTTGGTCTTAAAGGTGCTACCGGACTCCTGCTTTCTTCTACTGCTTCAGACCAACACGGCTGCCCACCTGGATCTGAAGACTTCATAGACAAGTAGGTTCTGTACACACATACACACACACACACAGAGCGCGCATGACGCAGGAGTTCTGGGAGGACGATCCAGACATGTGGTGGTGGAAGGAGCCATCAAATCACAGCTGGCTTATTTATGGTGACCGTGCAGGAATCTCAAGGCAAGAGATGTTCCGAAATGGTTTGCTGTTGCCTGCCTCTGTTTAGCAGCCCTGGACTCCCTCAGTGGTCTCCCAGCCAGGCACTAACCAGGGCCAACCTTGTGTAGCTTCCAAGCTCTGAAACGCTTGGGCCAACCAAGTCAGGGTGATCCAAATACAACGGATAGCAAAAGAGAACGAGCAGATTTTCAAAGAGCACAATGGACTTGTGGAACTCAGTGGGACACGATAGGACATCAGGGTGCAGTTTCTGCTCGGCGATCTCCTGGGACTCAAGTCGTTTCGTTTGTTTCAGATTCAAACATTTGTACTCCAAAGAACTAAAGAGCCAGTTTGGTGTAGCGGTTAAGTGCGTGGACTCTTTATCTGGGAGAACCGGGTTTGATTCCCCACTCCTCCACTTGCACCTGCTGGAATGGCCTTGGGTCAGCCATAGCTCTGGCAGAGCTGTCCTTGAAAGGGCAGCTGCTGTGAGAGCCCTCTCAGCCCTACCCACCTCACAGGGTGTCTGTTGTGGGGGAGGAAGGTAAAGGAGATTGTAGGCTGTTCTGAGACTCTGTCCTTGAAAGGGCAGCTGCTGTGAGAGCCCTCTCAGCCCCACCCACCTCACAAGGTGTCTGTTGTGGGGGAGGAAGGGAAGGGAGATTGTAGGCCGCGCTCTGTCCTTGAAAGGGCAGCTGCTGTGAGAGCCCTCTCAGCCCCACCCACCTCACAGGGTGTTTGTGGTGGGGGGACAAGGTAAAGGAGATTGTGAGCCGCTCTGAGACTCTGAGATTCAGAGTATAGGGCAGGATATAAATCCAATATCTTCTTCTTCTTCTTCTTGTGTGGAATAGTGACCAAAGCCATCAAAGAATTACGTTTAAAAACCCCAATAAAACAGCTCTGATCCTGGATAGTCCAGACAAACTGATCTTGTCAGATCTCGGGTGGGAAGCAGGGTCAACTCTGGCAAGGGCTTGGATGGGAGACCTCCTTGAAATACCAGCAGTCGGGAGGCAGGGGCAGGCTCTATGCAGCCACCTCCCTGAATATCCACCGGGCCCCCAGTAGGGGTCAGTCACCAGAGGTCGCTGTGTCTTCCAGGTGCACAAAAAAACATCTGCATGCACACACACACACACACACACACACATCAATACAAAAATACACCTCTTAAAAACCCTCAATAAAATATCAAGGCATGGATGGAAAGTGTACCATCTGACAAGGAAGTCTCTCCTGTTGATCTCATACTGCCGTGGGCGGGTTGTGGCCACTGGGCGGGGGTCAGGCTTTCTGATCTTGCTCAGACGCATTCTTGCCAGAGCAGCGGCCAGAGAGTTCCAGCAACCAGGAGAGCAGATTTCGGATACCTTAAGGAAGATGAATGACAGCGAATGCACTGTGGCTTCCCCGCCCTTCTTCTCCCGATTGCAAGTGGTTATGTATGAGGACTAAAGTAAAGACTATTATGGGTGGTCCTGCCTGGCTCATTGGAGCCTGTAGGACTGAGCTTGGGGACTTAGGAACAATGGGCAGTAGGATCCAAACCCCTGCTGCCCTGCTCCAATCACGGGCCCCTTGCTGATTTGAATGATCCAATGGCATGCTAGCGTGGGAACCTTGAAGGGTATATAAGCTGGCCCTGTTGGCCCAGTTCCCCAGTCTTTTAGTGCAGCCCTATACTATGCTGTACTTAATAAAGAGCTATGATCACTACCACTTCGCTTCTTTCGTGTGTTGAACCCAGTATATTATAGCAAGAGAGGGGGAGTCCTCCCCACCCCCTTTCTCATTGTGTGCTGTGACAATGGAGGAGAAACTGGGTCAGTTGCCTTTGTGGTTCCTGCGGTGCTCCTTGTTTTCACTCCCACCTCCTCCCACTGGTCAGACCCCAGGTGTTCTGGGCTCCAGACAATGCAGAGGGGTGGGGATTTCCTCCTGCAAGGGGACTTTGTAGTTGTTTGGGTAGACCTTCCTTTCATGTCCCTTTGCTAAAAACATCTGATGCTGTTCTGGGTGGAACCCGCCCACGGATAAAAACAATTCACCGTTGCTGGAACGCAGAGAACTAACCATTCAGCACCATCTCCTCTGCAGCCAACCGGCTAGGTGGGCCAAACCCTCTCTTTTGGCGGTGGTAGCTCAAGGATACACGTGGCTCTTGAAGCCCTTGCTGGCCTGTCCCTGTCGGCTGGCTTGGAGAAGGCATTTCTTTTGAAAAATCGTTTCTCTAAGCCAAGCCAGCTGACAGCTTGGAGAATGCATTTACAGTTAAAGTTGCTTTTTTTCACACCTCTCCTTCCCTCCTTCCGTCTATTTGCCCACTGCCCTTCCTTCCTGATCTCGTCAGATCTCAGAAGCTAAGCAGGGTTGGCTCTGGTTAGCACTTGGATGGGAGGCCACACAGGACGTCCAGGGTCGCTACGCAGAGGCAGGCAACGGCAAACCACCTCTGAACATCGCTTATCTGGAAAGTCCTACGGGCTCACCAGGCCTTGAATTCAGCAGGAGCTCACAGGAGCACAGCTCCTGAACCTTTCTGTGGGTTCCCCCTCTTCCTCCCCACCTACCTACCTTGCCCATTGAATAGTAGGTGCAGCTGCATAACAATCCTTGGATTGGGAGAGTGGGCAGCCAGCCAGCCAGCCAGGGGCTTTGCCATGCCTCCAGCAGCCCTCATTAACCCCTGGAGAAGCCCACCCCACCCTTCCTCCACCTCTTAGGTGATTTTGGACGGCAGGTGGCTTGCTGTCCTTTTGACTGGGGAGGGGGCGGCCCTAGAAAGCCCCAGGCGAGCGAGGCCTGCTTGGGCTGGCTGGATCTCTAGCCAACCCAAGCAGGCCTCGCTTGCCCGGGGCTCTCCTTTCTTGCATAGGGTTGCTTTTGGCTGGGAGGTGGTGGCATAGGTTAATGAGCTCCACCACCTATTTTTCTACAAAGTGACCCCTGGGGGTCACCATAAGTCAGCTGCAACTTGATGGCCCTTTCCACCCAGCATGAAGAAGGGGGATGCTTTGCCTGCTTCGGAGGTGACGCCTCACTTGTTCAATCGGCCTGTGCCAAGGTGGTTTTCTTGCCAAGCCACTCTAGTTAGGCTGGCACAATCCCAACGAGGGCTTTTTTAGTAGCAGGAACTCTTTTGCATATTAGGCCAAACCCCCCTGATGTAGCCATCCTCTTGGGACTTACAGTGGGCCTTGTAAGAAGAGCCCTGTAAGCTCCAGGAGGATTGGCTACATCATAGGTGTGTGGCCTAATGTGCAAAGGAGTTCCTGCTACAAAAAGCCCCCCGATTCAGAAGTGCAGGAGGTGCCTGGCATCCCCTCCAAGACCCACATTGAACATTAGGTTGGACCTGGCTGGTGGCATGGGACGGGAAGGTGACAGGTATAATTTGCTAGGGGAGCAACAAGCTTTATTCCCTCTCTTGTTAGTGGCCTGCCTCACAGGGTTGTAGCACAAGCCAAACCGTTATGGACTCTAAATTATGGGTGTTCAATAACTGGTGTCTCCAACTGGCCTGGAGAGAAAAGAAGTCCCATGTTTTTAACAGAGGCTTAATGGGATGTTTTTGTCCTTGGGATGTTTTTATTTCCAGGCCAAGAAGCATGAAGCATCTATTAAAGGGACAGGATATTTCCCCCCCAGACCTGTTGGCAAACCTGTTTATAATGCTTAATACTGGGTAGCCAAACTTGCTTAATGTAAGAGCCACATAGAATAAACGTCAGATGTTTGAGAGCTTCAAGACAGGGATGGAGGGAGGGAGGGAAGGAAGGAAGGAAGGAAGGAAGGAAGGAAGGAAGGAAGGAAGGAAGGAAGGAAGGAAGGAAGGAAGGAAGGAAGGAAGGAAGGAAGGAAGGAAGATAGACATGGGAAGGGAGAGGTGGAAAGAAAACAACTTTAACTTAAAATGCATTCTCTAAGCCTGCTGACGATGTGGGGAGGGGGCTTTGAGAGCCACACAATATATGTGAAAGAGCCACATGTGGCTTCTGAACCACAGTTTCGCCACCCCTGCCTCATACAGGTGCCACCCTTTCCTTGTCCTGCTCAGGGAGAAATTAAATGGGTGAAACTGAAAACTTTCTCAGTTGCAGATCTGAAGCCAGAGGAGTTCTCTTTCTGTTTATCAAGGGTGCAGGCTGTATGTCATGGCTGAGAGCAGATGCTGTGGGAGAGGTAGCAATTCAACCGGTGAAGCATTTCCAAACAAAGAGGCGCAGCGAAAGGGTTTCTTCCAATGCCCAAACCCCTCCAAGTCACAGGAGTTCTGCTAGAGAAAGGTGGCGTGCTGTGAGGGCCACCCTTTCCCGCCACCTCCTTCTCTGTTGTTACAAGCATCCGAATGTCCTCCCTTCTAGGGCTGTTGTGAACATGGACCGGGGGTGGGGGGGAGGCTAACGGAGGCCTTTGTGTAGAATAAGCATGGGAATCTCAATAGCTTTTCAAGTGGGGCAGATGAAGCCCCTTTTCTGGGGAGTCCTCAGAAATGGCGATGGAAACGGCTGATAATTTGACCAGAATTAATGCACAGGCGCAAAGATGTTTCCGGCACGGATGAAGCCCGCGCAGGGCAGACATCCATGGTGTGAGGGTACTTGCGTAGGAGCTAGAAGTCATGAATTGGGTTGCTGTTTTTCTCTTTGTGGCCCTGCTCCTGTGTGCCGAATAGTGGATAGATGCAGACGCAGAAACTGAGCTGGCGAAGCTTTTCCTGGCTGGGAAGTAACACGCTGGGAAAAGCGTCACTCCCTTTGTTTACTTGGTGTGCTGCACAGTGATTGGGGCCAGAGTCTGGCAGCTCCCCTTTGGGGAATTCTGTCTCTACCTGCTTTCTATAGGCCTTGCTCCACTACTGTCTTGTTTTAGCTGTCTAAGGAAGGAGGGTGTAAATCTAGGACGGGGGTGGCCAAACTTGCTTAATGTAAGAGCCACATAGAATAAACATCAGATGTTTGAGAGCCACAAAACATGAACATCAGATGTTTGAGAGCCACAGGACATGAACATCAGATGTTTGAGAGAAGGGAGGGAGGGAAGAAGACAGACGGACGGATGGATGGATGGATGGATGGATGGATGGATGGATGGATGGATGGATGATGGGGAGGAGAGATAGATAGAAAGAAAGCAACTTTAACTTTAAATGTATTCTCCAAGCCGCCAGCTGGCTTGTTTTGGAGAAGTGATTTAAAGAGAGAAATGCCTTCTCCAAGCCAGCAGATGGGGTGGTGGGGGCTTCAAGAGCCACACAGCATGTGTGAAAAAGCCACAGTTTGGCCACCCCTGATCTAGGACATGAATCATTTGGGTTGCAGGAGTAAACTGATGGATGCTGGGCCGCCCCTAAGGGCCCTTGGGCAGGACTGTTCCACCCCTTCCCTTGCCTCCCCTTCGGATCTCCCTCGTTACAAATTAGGTATTACACAGATTGCTCTTCTTTAAATTATTCAGTGGTGCAGGCAGCCCTCCTGACTGTCCCACTAACCAAAGAAGCTTGTCTGGCATCGTCACAAGACAGGGCCTTTTCAGTGGCAGCCCCACAACTGCAGAACAACCTCCCCGGCAGGGGCGGGGGGGAGGTGTGTGTGTTCCTTGTCCCCTCACTTTCCATCTTTAAGAGGCAGTTGCAGACAGTGTTTTTAGGACTGCATTGAATAATTTAGGTTTTATTTATTGGCAGTCCGAATTGAGATTTTAAATTGGGATCTTTTGTGTGGTTTATAAATTCTGCTTTATTTGCATCGAAAGCGGCCTAGAGTTCTCCGAGGCAGAAATGCAGCTAGCAACTGTTTTAAGTAAAGCAAAATAAAATGTTAGAAAATGCACTGCCACCTGTTCATAGCAATATATAGTGAGAGCAACAATGAATAAAACAACCCTCATCCTGACAGACAGGATGGAAGGACTTCACCTCTCTTAGAATCCTTTCCTGGAAGGCCATACGTAGCCATCTGCGGGGTGGAATTCTAGCAGGAGCTCCTTTGCAGATTAGGCCCCACCCCACTGATGTAGCCAATCCTCCAAGGGCTTACAAGGCTCTTTTTTGTAAGCTCTTGGAGGATTGGCTACATCGGGGGGGTGGGGCTAATATGCAAAGGAGCTCCTGCTAGAATTCCATCCCTGGCCATTTGTATTTATTTATTTGATTTATATCCCGCCCTCCCCACCGAGGCGGGCTCAGGGCGGCTCACAACATAAAATACCAGAACAATAAAATTAGTAAATATTAAAACAACATTCAGTAATTTACAATAATTAAAACTATAAAACCAGGAAAAAAAAACAGTCTAACAGTTTGGTGCTATTCTGACGACCTTCCTCAGCAGTTCTTAAATACCAGTCAGTCGTATGCCAACCGGAAGAGGACAGTCTTGCAGGCCTTGCGGAACTGCCCAAGGTTCCGGAAGGCCCTCACCTCCTCCGGTAGCTGGTTCCACCAGCAGGGGGCTGTGATTGAAAAGGCCCTATCTCTGGTTGACTTCAGATGGGCTTCCTTCGGCCCGGGGATTACTAACAGGTTTTGAGATCCAGATCGAAGTACTCTCTGGGGAAACTCAGGGCAGACTCCCAATTCTGTGCTACTGCAGAGAGCAGGAAGTTCTCCTTGGGGCAAGTTAAGAAAGGCATTTGACCTGCAGGTGCCGGTGCTAAAGCCAGAGTTCTCACTGCGCGGCATCTGGTTGGAAGCTCTTGTGCGTGTGAGCTCGCGCGCAGGAGTGTGCCAGATGCACACGAGTGTCCTTCCTTTTCTCCTCCCCAAAGTAGCATTCAACTGCAAAATGCATTTGATTGTAGACTTTGTAGGCAGAGGGCCAATGGAGAATTCACCAGAAGCTGTCCCTGGCCGGGTGCCCTTACTAAGCCTCTGACCATCTCCAAAACAGACTGCTTTGTTCTGTATTGAAAAGGAAGCATGACACGTTTAGCTTTAAAAAAGAAGAAGCAAAGCATGTGGCCCTGACTTGGATGGGCCAAGCTAGCCTGATCTCATCAGATCTTGGAAGCTAAGTTTGGTCAACCCTGGGTAGTACTTGGATGGGAGACGGGCAGGGAAGACCAGGGTAGCTATGCAGAGTCAAGCAGTGACGAACCACCTCTGTATGTTGCTTTCGCAACGTTTTGACGGCAGACTTTTTACGGGGGGGGGGGGTTGCCATTGCCTTCCTCTATGCTTTCCCCCCAGCAAGCTGGGTCCCCACTTGACCGACCTCAGAAGGATGGAAAGCTGAGTCAACCTGGAGCCGGCTACCTGAGCCAGCTTCCGCTGGGGATTGAACTCAGGTCATGAGTTTTTTGCCCTGACCAGGGTGGCGCAGGCTAGCCTGGTCTCATTCGATTTCGGAGCCCAAGCAGGGTCAGCCCTGGGAAGCGCTTGGAAGGGAGACCACCAAGGAAGTCTGGGGCTGTGACGCGGAGGCAGGCAATGGCCAGCCACCTCTGAATGCCTCTTGCCTTGAAAACCGAAGGGGGTTTTGGGTTTTGGGTTTTATTGGACCATCGGTATGTTTTTTGATAAGGTTAAGAGGATAGAGTATAAGGGTTTTTTTTTAAAGAGATATTACCTTGTATTTTTAGCAATTTAAGTAAACACCGGCGGGGGTCAAAATAAGGGGGATGGAAGGGGTGAAAAGTGATGTATTGGTATTATTTTTGCTTTAGTGCTTTCTCTGTAGATATTGTTACAATAATAAAATTGGTTTGACGCACGAAAACCTTAGGGGTTGCCATAAGTAACCTGTGACTTGGTGGACGGCACCTGGAGTATTGTGTTCTGCTTGGGGCACCACATTTTAAGAATAAGCTGGAACGAGTCCAGAGGAGGGCGACGAAGATGGTGAGGGGTCTGGAGACCAAGTCCTATGAGGAAAGGTTGCTGGGGATGTTTAGCTTGGAGAGGAGGCGGCTGAGAGGTGATAGGATCACCATCTTCAAGTACTTGAAGGGCTGTCATATAGAGGATGGTGTAGAATTGTTTTCTGTGGCCTCAGAATGTTGGACCAGAACCAGTGGGTTGAAATTTATCTGAAAAGTTTCCGGCTCAACATCAGGTAGAACTTCCTGACTGTTAGAGTGGTCCCTCAGCGGAACAGGCTTCCTCGGGAGGTGGTGGGCTCTCCTACCTTGAAGGTTTTTAAACAAGCTAGATGGCCATCTGACAGCAACGCAGATTCTGTGAATTTAGGGGGAAGTATTTGTGAGTTTTCTGCATTGTGCAGCAGGTTGGATTAGATGACCCTGGAGGGCCCTTCCAACTCTATGATTCGATGACCCAAAAAAGAAAAGTGACTTTGGGTGTCAACTCTGTGTGACTCTTTCACACATGCTGTGTGGCTCTTGAAGCCCCCACCACCCCATCTGCTGGCTTGGAGAAGGCATTTCTCTCTTTAAATCACTTCTCCAAAACAAGCCAGCTGGCAGCTTGGAGAATACATTTAAAGTTAAAGTTGCTTTCTTTCTATCTCTCCTCCCCCATCTTCCATCCATCCATCCATCCGTCCGTCCGTCCGTCCGTCCATCATCCATCTATCTATCTATCTATCTATCTATCTATCTATCTATCTATCTATCTATCTATCTATCTATCTATCTATCTATCTATCTATCTATCTATCTATCTATCTATTTTCATCATCATCACCATCATCTACCTTCCTTCCCTCGATCATCTGAGGTTCATGTCTTGTGGCTCTCAAAGATCTGATTCTATGTGGTTCTTACATTAAGCAAGTTTGGCCACCCCTGTTATACAGCCTAGGTTTGCCATCGCTGTCCTCCCAAGGAGCAAACCTCTTTTAATTTCACGCCTGCAGTCACCATCAGCAGTGATCTGGGATCCCAGGAATGTGAAGTCTGTCACTGCTTCCACGTCTTCCCCTCCTGTTAGCCAATGCACTCCACAATCCAGCGAATGTTGGCAATCTGATCTCTAGTTCCTCTACCTCTCTGAAACCCAGCCTGAACCAAGCCCGTGCTCGGTTACAATTTGGCTTCTCCATGGCCCCCGGGGAGAGGCAGGGACGATTCTCAGCATCCGTTTGCCCTCGGGGAGACCAGGGTGTGACCCTTTCCAGGCGACAGCAGCAGCGTGGGTTGCAGGGGAGGGCAACGGTGGGCTGCGTCTTCAACTCCCCCCTTCCCATCTTCCCCCCTTCCTTCCAGCTCCCCCGCCTGCCGGAGAGACCACTGCAGGCAACTGCTGCTGCTGCTGCTGCAGCCGCCGCCTCTGAAGCCAAAAGCAGGCAGGACCTGTTGTGCCTTGGGAGACAATGCATGGGCTCAGGGCGAGCACCAGGCATGTCGATGAGGCTGGGGAGATGCTGGCAGCTGAAGGAGCCGTGCAGGAGAAGAGAGGCAGCTTGGGGGGCCAGGGGGCGTGAGGAGGAGCAGGGCAGCATCTTGCAGCAGGGCTGCCTGCCGGAGAGGGGCTGGCCCCTGGGGAGTCTCCGCCGCCACCTCCTCTGCACGCACGCGGAAGTCTCCGGCTGGTGCCCCCCTCTTGGATTTGTCACAGAGAGGAAAGGAGACCACTTCACTGCTGCTGCTGGCAAGATGCTCGGGGAGCGCTGAACGGCCAGGGGGAAGCTGCCAGCGCTCAGCTGCAGGGCCGGGCTTGGCAGGAGGGCAATTAGGAGCTGGAGGGAGAGGAGACCCAGTCCCCTTCTCTCCCCCCTCCCTCCTTCCAGCTGCCGGAAGATGGAGGCGAAAGCTTTGTTCAACATGCAGAAGGCTCTGGTGCAGCCTTTCCAGATGTGCATGCTGGATATCCCCCTCAGCGTGCAAGACGACGACGTGAGTAGGGGGCTGGCGGCGAGAGGGGGTGTGCTCGTGTGCTGGGGGGGGGAGGCAGGGTGGCAAGGGGTGGACGGCCTGCCCTGCTGCCTCAAAGTAAGGATTTGGGGGAGTTTGGATGGTCAGTTGCCAAGGGGTGGCCAAAGACTGACCCCCAGGAACCTGGCACGCAACTTGATTGCACAGGGTGTGATTCACTGGGGAAGTTCTCCCGCACAAGCTCCGTTGCAGCCAATGCTCCCTATAAGCCGTGGAGTCTTGTGAGCAAAATTCTGCTTTGTGAGCTACTGGCATTCAAGTTGTGGGCTGCTGCATACATTATTGTGCCAGGGTTCCCTCTAAGCTGCAGAATCTTGTGAGCAAAAATTCTGTTTTGTGAGCTACTGACATTAAAGTGGTGAGCTCCTGCAAAGATTATTGTGCTCTGGGGTCATCCTTCCTGAGGTAAGACAAAAAAACACGTGAGCTGGAGGCTAAAAATCTGTAAGCTAGCTCACGCTAACTCGGCTTAGAGGGAACACTGTCTGGGGCCATCCTTCATGAGCTAAGACTAAAATGTGTGGGAAAGGAAAGGTCCCCTGTGCAAGCACCAGTCGTTTCCGACTCTGGGGTGACATTGCTTTCACAACGTTTCCACGGCAGACTTTTTACAGGGTGGTTTGCCATTGCCTTCCCCAGTCTTTTACACTTTCCCCCCAGCAAGCTGGAGGCTCATTTTATCAACCTCAGAAGGATGGAAGGCTGAGTGAACCTTGGGCCGGCTACCTGAATCCAGCTTCCGCCGGAACCGAACTCAGTTCTTGAGCAGAGAGTTCAGACCACAGTACTGCAGTGCTGCTGCTTTACCACTCTGCGCCACGGGGCCGCTAGAAAATGTGTGAGCCGGAGGCTAAAAATGTGTGAGCCGGAGGCTAAAATAGGGCAAGCTAGCTCACACGAACTAAGCTTCGAGGGACCATTGGTTGCAATGCGTGGTGTGAGGAGGAGACCTTCCCGGGTGACGGTGATGCGCAGATCGGATGTGCCTGGCCATGGTTCTGCACACAGGGTCCGTGGCCTGAAGCGTCCCCTCCGCTTGCCTAGCGGCAGGGCTGGCGTGGCTCTCGGTGGTCTGAAACAGTGTGGTGCAAGGGACTTGGCTACGGAGCGAAACACGGGGTGGGGTAGGGAACGGTCCCTCTGAGAGTGACTGCCATCCCCAGATTGGGATCAGCAAGTGGGACCTCGTGGCTCTCCCATTGCGGGGGCCATGTGTCGTGTGCACACCAGGACTATTCGGAACCAAGCTGCAGAGCGGAATTATCTCTTGTGACATGCCGTTAATCACGCCCCCCCCTCCGTCCCAGTGTCTGCTGCCCCCCCCCCCGCCTGATGCTGTTTCGAGGTCTGCTGCAGCCCACTCTGCTGGCGCCGAGTTAACGGGGGGGGGGGGGGGCAGCCGATTCGACAGCTCACAACCCAGTTCTGTCCCGATTATTAAGAAGCAAAAGCCGAGTTGTACCAAGTCGTGGTACTTGGGGCTGAGAGCGGCCCCTCCGTTGCAGCGCCAGTCTCTGGGGAGGGGGCCGCGGGGAGGTTTTGGGGCTCACCGAGACACATGGCACGCACGGGGACTGGTGCATTTTAACAGGGGGGTGTCCTGTGGCGGCTCCCTGTTTGAGCCAGGCTGTTCCTGGCTGAAATTTTGCAGCGTCTAACAAACCACTTTCTCTCTTTTTTTTGGTGCCCTGTCTGTGATACGGGAATAGCGATCCTGACCTACCTTGCTGGTCTGGGTGGGTGTGCTTAACGATTGAATGAAATAATATACACGAAGTTCTTTACACACTGCAAAGCCTTATGCAGATGCCAAGACGGTTGTTATTTACTATCTGGTTCCTTACATGGGAGGAGGTATAGGGAAGCACTTGTGAATAGTATCAGGGTGGGAACATAAGTGCCTCCTAGTTCCAAGCACCATCTTCAAGCACTTGAAGGGCTGTCCTGTAGAGGATGGTGCGGAATTGTTTTCTGTGGCCCCAGAAGGTTGGACCAGAACCAATGCGCTGCAACTAAATCAGAAGAGTTTCCGGCTCAACATTAGGAAGAACTTCCTGACGTTTAGAGCGGTTCCTCAGTGGAACAGGCTTCCTCGGGAGGTGGTGGGCTCTCCTTCCTTGGAGGTTTTTAAACAGAGACTAGATGGCCGTCTGACAGCAATGAAGATCCTGTGACTTTAGGGGGAGGTGTTTGTGAGTTTCCTGCATTGTGCAGGGGGTTGGACTAGATGACCCTGGAGGTCCCTTCCAGCTCTATGATTCTGTGATTCTAGGGGGAAGGGATGCTCCCCAGTCATGTTCCAGAGGGAGTCATTGAGAGTCAAGCTTGTCAGTCAGTGATCCGTATTTGCCTCCAGGCAAGAGTTTGCGTTAACTTTTGCACAACTTCCAAGTTTTGAAATGTGGTAAAAATTGGTTTGCATCGTCCCGTCTCTCCCCCTGGATAACCACATCCCAGATCCTATTTCTTGGTTGGGCAAAAATGTGACAGAAGCAGAGAATTGGGCTTTGATGTGTCGGTTCTTTTTTGGGCGGCGCTTCTGATGTGCAAAACGCCTCTGGCTTTGCTGAACGTATTCTTGCAAGGGCTCTCCTTTGGGACTCAAGAACGAATTGGAGAGTGTTTCTGCAGAGAAAGTCGGCTGTTCTGGCCCATCATCTTTGCCCACCCTCCCCATCTTTAAAGAATTAGATGTGAAGGAATGTCATAATATCAGAACATGCACAGAATGTATCAGAACATTCCTTCCCCAATGCGCAGTTGAAGTCTGTCCCCCCCCCCTCCCACTTGGAATTCAGGAGTCAGGCTTCCAGTGCAGATGGCAAGGGCTTACCCCTTTGGTATTTTAGAAACCAAACTCCACCCCCTCCACACACACCCCTGACCTAATGAAAGATGTCCCATCCTTTTCATAGAGGCTGATTGGGATTTTCTTTGAACATAAGAGAAGCCATGTTGGATCAGGCCAATAGCCCATCCATTCCAACACTCTGTGTCACACAGTGGCCCAAAAACCCCAGGTGCCATCAGGAGGTCCACCAGTGGGGCCAGGACACTAGAAGCCCTCCCACTGTTGCCCCTCCCAAGCAGTAGGAATACAGAGCATCACTTGCCCCAGACAGAGAGTTCCATCAATATGCTGTGTCTAATAGCCACTGATAGACCTCTACTCCATATGTTGATCCAATCCCCTCTAGTGTGGCCTGATATGCAAATGAGTTCCCGCTGGGCTTTTGTGTGAAACAATGGTGATGTCAGGGGTGTGAATATAAGAATGTAAGAGAAGCCATGTTGGATCAGGCCAGTGGCCCATCCAGCCCAACGCTCTGTGTCACACAGTGGCCAAAAAAACCAGATGCAATCAGGAGGTCCACCAGTGGGGCCAGGACACTAGAAGCCCTCCCACTGTTGCCCCTCCCAAGCACTAGGAATACAGAGCATCACTTGCCCCAGACAGAGAGTTCCATCAATATGCTGTGTCTAATAGCCAATGATGGACCTCTGCTCCATATGTTGATCCAATCCCCTCTTGTGTGGCCTGATATGCAAATGAGTTCCTGCTGGGCTTTTGTGTGAAACAATGGTGATGTCAGGGGTGTGAATATAAGAACATAAGAGAAGGCATGTTGGATCAGGCCAGTGGCCCATCCAGTCCAACACTCTGTGTCACACAGTAGCCAAAAAATCCAGGTGCCATCAGAAGGCCTATCAGTGGGGCCAGGACACCAAAAACCCTCACACTGTTGCTCCCCCCCCAGGACCAAGAATACAGAGCATCTCTGCCCCACACAGAGAGTTCCATCTATAAGAACATAAGAGAAGCCATGTTGGATCAGGCCAATGGCCCATCCAGTCCAACACTGTGTCACACAGTGGCCAAAAACCCCAGGTGCCATCAGGAGGTCCATCAGTGGGGCCAGGACACTAGAAGTCCTCACACTGTTGCCCAGACAGAGAGTTCCATCAATACCCTGTGGCTAACAGCCACTGATGGGCCTCTGCTCCATATTTTTATCCAGTCCCCTCTTAAAGCTGGCTATGCTTGTAGCCGCCACCACCTCCTGTGGCAGTGAATTCCACATGTTAACCATCCTTTGGGTGAAGAAGGACTTCCTTTTATCCGTTCTAACCCAACTGCTTAGCAATTTTATTGTCAGGTGCCCTGAAAAGTTATCACATCTGCAGCCCTCCATGGTCTCTGGGCCACCTCTTCCCCTACGACACCTCTGCTCGTGTAACTGAGGGTTTCCGCAGGTGCCAACCAGCAAGTGGGCAGACTTGTCAATCGCTCCTCTGTGTGCCGCCTCCGTTGTGGGTCCCGCCTTGTGCCCTGCCTGGGGAGGTCAGGGAAGCTTCCGCTCGCCCGGCCTTCTGCAAACGATGCAGAAGCGAGCTGTTCAAGAGAGCTTTTCCGCGCAGGTTATAAGGCAGCACAGCACGAAATGGTTTCCCAAACGTGCTTGGGGAAACGATGGTTGGTTGAGTACGCTGCAAACGTTGCATGTTGCATACAGGAGTCATTGCTGTTTAAACCTGGCAAAGCTTGCATGTTTTCTTAGAAGCATTGCTGTTAAAAAGTTGGTTGTGGCATTTTTCCTTTAAACGCCGTTAACATAAATACTCAATACATTGCAGAGTGTGATGAAGTGTTTTTGTGCAAATCCCAATGGGGATTCCGGAAGGACTTTTTCCTTCACCAGAGATCAAGAAGAAGAAGAAGAAGAAGATACTGGATTTATATCCCGCCCTCCACTCCGAAGAGTCTCAGAGCGGCTCACAATCTCCTTTACCTTCCTCCCCCACAACAGACACCCTGTGAGGTGGGTGGGGCTGAGAGGGCTCTCACAGCAGCTGCCCTTTCAAGGACAACCTCTGCCAGAGCTATGGCTGACCCAAGGCCATTCCAGCAGGTGCAAGTGGAGGAGTGGGGAATCAAACCCGGTTCTCCCAGATAAGAGTCCGCACACTTAACCACTACACCAAACCGCTCAAGGTGGCAGAGAAAGCTGATTGCAGAGAGGCTCCTTTAATTTGCCAAAAGGACCACAAAGGGAGTGAAGATGTATCGTAGACCCTTGTTTTTAAGTTTCTTCCCCCTCCCTGGGTTTTTGCATGCTTCTTCCCTTTTGAACTCCTGTACTTGTTTAAAAAATGAGAAGAGAAGAGGGTGACAGCAACAGAGAACACCTAAGTAGTGCTTATTCTCCACTAAAGGGCTGCCCACCCCATAATTTTGCGTTCTTAGACAGAGGGTTCGAAATCCCAAGTTGCTCAGCACGTCGTCAACCATCAGTCAACAAAAGCATCACTATAAACACAAAGCAACCTCTGCGCAACCCGTAATTAGTGGCACCTCGGAGGCTTTTGCTGGGTGTTGCTTGCCTGGCTGAGATCACAACAGGCAGGAAGACGCTGCATTGGCTACCAGACACTGTTGTACCCCAGCTTGGCCTCTGTGTGGCTTGGCGGAGCACTTCTTGCTGGCCTGGCGGTTCGTCTCCTCATCGAAACCGGGAATGGAGAGTGGGCCATTCCCCAGTCGCAAAGAGGTTGCTTCGGAACGCCACCTAGCAATGTTTATAACAAGCGGCTTTTCTCTTAGCAACGCCATGAAATTGCTGAGCAGTCGGGTTAGAACAGGTAAAAGGAAGTCCTTCTTCACCCAAAGGGTGATTAACACGTGGAATTCATTGCCGCGGGAGGTGGTGGCAGCTACAAGCATAGATGGTGGTGGCAGCTACAAGCATAGATGGCTTCAAGAGGGGATTGGATAAACATATGGAGCAGAGGTCCATCAGTGGCTATTAGCCACAAGAGATAGATGAGTCCCCAGCTTGCTGGGGGGAAAGTGTAGATGATTGGGGAAGGCAATGGCAAACCACCCTGTAAAAAGTCTGCCAAGAAAACATCATGCTGTGACATCACCCCATGTAATGGGGTAATGACTCCGTGCTTGCACAAGGGACTATCTTTACCTTTTTATAGATGGTACTCTCTGTCTTAAAGAAGAAGATATTGGATTTATATCCCGCCCCCCACTCTGATTCTCAGAGTCTCAGAGCGGCTCACAATCTCTTTATCTTCCTCCCCCACAACAGACACCCTGTGAGGTGGGTGGGACTGAGAGGGCTCTCACAGCAGCTGCCCTTTCAAGGACAACTCTTACGAGAGCTATGGCTGAACCAAGGCCATTCCAGCAGCTTAAAGTGGAGGAGTGGGGAATCAGACCCGGTTCTCCCAGATAAGAGTCTGCACATTTAACCACTACACCAAATTGGCTCTCAGTCTGGGTCAAGTGATACTCTGTATTCTTGGTGCTTGGGGAGGCAACAGTGGGAGGGCTTCCAGTGTCCTGGCCCCACTGATGGACCTTCTGATGGCACCTAGTTTTTTGGCCACTGTGTGACAGCGTGTTGGACTGGATGGGCCATTGGTCTGATCCAACATGGTTTCTCTTGTGTTCTTATGAGTCGATGTGGTGGTGCGACTGGAGTCCTCAGTTCAGATACTCACTTGGCTATAAAGCTCATGGGTCATTCATTCTCTCAGGCTTGACCTACCTCACAAGGGTGTTGTCAGGATCAAATGGAGTGTGCAGTCCTAAACTGCTTGGGCTGCAACGGTAGAACTGGCCACTAGCTTGTCTTTTTAGTCTAGGCTTAATATGTAGAAACGGGAAGCTGAAGCTTTTCATGCCATGGAAGCAAATAACATCACCTGGTAAATAACGTCCCGTGAAAGGGACAGGGTGTTTTTTCTCCAGGTCAGCTGGCAACCCAACCTGGAACCTGCTGTTGGCACCATGATTCCAACCTGGAACATGCAAAGTGGTAGTTAGAACTACCATGCAGTTACAGTAGGCTAGCAGCCACTCATCTGTGGTGAGTAAAAATTGCCTGCAGGGGGATACACGAGGGTAAAAGGTAAAGGTAGTCCCCTGTGCAAGCACCGGTCATTTCCGACTCTGGGGTGACGTCGCATCACAATGTTTTCACGGCAGACTTTTTACGGGGTGGTTTGCCATTGCCTTCCCCAGTCCTCTACGCTTTCCCGCCAACAAGCTGGGGACTCCTTTTACCGACCTCAGAAGGATGGAAGGCTGAGTCAACCTTGAGCCGGCTACCTGAACACAGCTTCCGCTGGGATCGAACTCAGGTCGCGAGCAGAGAGCTCGGACTGCAGTACTGCAGCTCACCTTCCAAGAGGGACCTTGCTGCAAAATTGGGGGAAACATTCCACCCCTGTGTGCCTCCTCCATCAATGGGATCAGTGGTAGTTGGGCCAGGAAATATTTTCTGTGGCTTGACACCTTTTGCTGATTTATTTGCAAGGCTGAATGGAAGACGTTATCCTCCGCCTTTTCATTTATTATTTAGATATTCATACCCGGCCTTTCTCCCCCCGGGGAACCATAATGGCTTCCAACAGCATTCTCCTGTCCCGGATTTTATCTTCACCGTTAGGCTGAGAGAGAGCCCAGGTTCTGTCCCGTGAGCTTCCATGGCCCAGTAGGAATTTAACCCTGTGACTCCCAGATGCTAGTCTGACACTAAGGTAGTCCCCTGTGCAAGCACCAACTTTGCTTGCCAACTGTGCAAGTTTCCAACTCTGGGGTGACATTGCATCACGATGTTTTCACAGCAGACTTTTTACGGGGTGGTTTGCCATTGCCTTCCCCAGTCCTCTACGCTTTCCCCCCAGCAAGCCGGGTACTCATTTTACCGACCTCAGAAGGATGGAAGACTGAGTCAACCTGGAGCCAGCTACCTGAACCCAGCTTCTGCCAGGATTGAACTCAGGTCGTAAGCAGAGAGCTCAGACTGCAGTACTGCAGCTTTGGGGCTGACACTAACCGCTATATGAACGTATGAAGCTGCCTTCTACTGAATCAGACCCGCGGTCCATCAAAGTCAGTCTTGTCTACTCAGACTGGCAGTGCCTCTCCAGGGTCTCAAGCTGAGGCTTTTCATGCCTATTTGCCTGGACTTTTCTTTTTTTTTAGTTGGAGATGCCGGGGATTGAACCTGGGACCTTCTGCTTGCCAAGCAGATGCTCTACCACTGAGCCACAGCCCTCTCCCAAAGCAGTCTTGCACTGTTGCACGACGGGGGACTCCTGAGGATTTGTCTGCCTCCCACCCACAGTTCTTGGTAGGCCATCCATTAGAACAGACATAAGAAGAGTCCAGATGAATCAGACCTGGGTTCTCTTTAGTTCAACATCCTGTTTCCAGCCAGACGCCTCTGGGAAGTTCACAAGCAAAACATGAGGCATCGGGGGGGGGGGGGTATACTGTTTTTGGGCTGGGAAATTCAAGCTGGCTACCAGGACCAACAGCTCTGGTCAACATGATCTCTCCCCCCCCCCCACATAAATTATAGTCTAATCCCATTTTGAAGCCCTCTGAGCCAAGGGCCAGTGCTGCCTTCATGTGTGTAAAGTGCTGTCGCGTTGCAGCTGATTCGTGGCGATCCCCCGTAGCGTGGTCTAGGCAAGAGACAAAGAGAGGTGGCTTTCCATTGCTTGTCTCCGTGTAGTGACCGTGGATGTCTCTGAAGGTCTCTCATCCAAGTTCTAAAAAAGAAAAGAAAAAGGTCAAGGTAGTCCCCCTGTGCAAGCACCAGTCGTTTCCGACTCTGGGGCGACGTTGCTTTCACACCGTTTTCACGGCAGACTTTTTACGGGGCGGTTTGCCATTGCCTTCCCCAGTCCTCTACACTTCCCCCCCAGCAAGCGGGGGACTCATTTGACTGACCTCGGAAGGACGGAAGGCTGAGTTGACCTGGAGCTGGCTACCTGAAACCAGCTTCTGCCGGGATCGAACTCAGGTCGTGAGCAGAGCTTAGGACTGCAGCACTGCAGCTTTAATACTCTGCGCCAGGAGGCTCTTTTTTGTATATTGTAACCAGTCTGTATATTGTAACCAATCACATGTTAAGGCTGTGGGCATATCTGCACTGCAGAGTTAAGCTGGTTTAAGAGTTCAGCTGCATGTTTGCCATTGAAGGGATTGAACAATGAGTTCGATCCTGGCGGAAGCTGGTTTCAGGTAGCTGGCTCAGGTTGACTCAGCCTTCCATCCTTCTGAGGTCGGTAAAATGAGTCCCCAGCTTGCTCCTTTCCTTTTTGCCATTGCCTTCCCCAGTCATCAACACTTGCCCCCCAGCAAGCGGGGGCTCCTTTGACGACCTCGGAAGGAGGGAAGGCTGAGTCGACCTGGAGCCGGCTACCTGAAACCAGCTTCTGCCGGGATTGAACTCAGGTCGTGAGCAGAGTTCAGACTGCAGCACTGCAGCTTTACCTCCCTGCGCCACGGGGCTGTTGCCGTTCTAGTTCTAGGCATCCAAGTTCTAGTCAGGGCTAGCCCTGCTTAGCTTCTGAGGCCTGACGAGATCGGGCAAGCCTGGGGCGTCGAGGTCAGGCCGCACCGCTTCCAGGTGGCAGCACACTCCTGAAGTTCATGAATCCAGGTGAGGCGGCCATGTTGGTCTGAAGCAGTAGACCAGTGTTAGGGCCCAGCGGCGCCTTGAAGACCAGCGGAGTTTTATTCGAGGTATGAGGCTTCTTGCACCCGCACACCAGGCCCGTAGCCAGCAGCGGGGCACTGTTGGCGGTGCCCCCTCTTGAATTTACAGCACCTGCCCCAACAGCCGGGCCCCTCGCCAGCCACGTGCGTCCGCTCCTTAGCTTCCGCTCACCGCGGCCGCTCAGGGCTTGCCGGGTGGGCTCCTTGTCCAGGCCGTGCCGCGGAGCAGAGCTTGTGGCGGCAGAGCTAACTGCCAGCTTGCCACTGCCACCCAGGGTTGCAGCCAGGATTGTAAAAGTGGGAGGGGCTTGTAAAAAAGCCAGGGGGGACCCTTTCCCATCCACTGTGGGGCTTGCTGCTTCTCAGAAGCTTTCTGGAGTGGGGCAAAAGCCGGAGGCTCTGAAAGTGGCCCAGTCAAGGCAGCCAGCCCTATTGGAGTCAAGAAGGGACTGCACCATGCATGCACGCGGGGCGGGGGTGGTTTCCTTCCACCTCCCTACCTCCCACCCGGTGCTTTGCAGCCAGAAGCTCCATCCCCCCCCCCCCCCCGCTCCACATGGCTTCTTCCACCTCCTGCTCCTCCGCCTCCCTCCTCTCTGCTTTTGCTGCTGCACTGTGCCCTGCTCAGCTCTCCCAGCTCTGGCTGCTGCTGCTTTGATGGCTCAGCCATGGCAAAAAGGAAAAAAAAAAGCAGGATGTGTCCTGCAGGGTCCCCTGAGAATTGGGGGCCCTGCCTGGAAGTCGGGGGGCAATGCCCCACAGGGCCCCCCCCTGTGGCTACAGGCCTGCTGCCACCTCTTCCATGCCCCACATCTCTGGGCTCTTCATACCAGTGGGCAGCTGCCGCCCTGGCGCCTGAAGAAGAAAGTCAGGAAGAGCACGAGGTCATCTGAAGCCCCGGCTGCCGACTTTCCAGGCCGGTGAAAGCGTGCCCAGTGGGAGCCTCTGGAAAGGAGCAGGAAGCCCTTCCCCAAGCAGCTGGCTTGCCAGTTTGGTGTAGTGGTTAAGTGTGCAGAGTCTTATCTGGGAGAACCGGGTTTGATTCCCCCCTCTTCTACTTGCACCCGCTGGAATGGCCTTGGGTCAGCCATAGCTCTGGCAGAGGTTGTCCTTGAAATGGCAGCTGCTGTGAGAATCCTCTCAGCCCCACCCACCTCACAGGGTGTCTGTTGTGGGGGAGGAAGGTAAAGGAGACTGTGAGCTGCTCTGAGACTCTTCGGAGTGGAGGGCGGGATATAAATCCAATATCTTCATCTTCTTCTTCTTCTCCTCCCCCTCCTCCTGGCCCTATATCTTGGGGAGCTCCACAGACAGACGTAGCTCCAGGAAAAAGGTGCTCCCTGAGGAACAAGCCAAGATGGGCCAGGGGGGAGAAGCCCTGGGGGTTAATTGGCACCCTCCTGTAAGTGCCAGATCAAACCCTCTGGAGGCCCCTAGGCAGTCGACACCTTGGGGACCCCCTCACAAATTATCTGAGTTTTTGAGTGCCCGCCCCCCCACCCATGGCCCCCACCACCCATGGACCTTCTCAAAAGCCCCTTTGACAAAGCTGCAGGGGAGAGGCAGAGAGAGGCGAACCTGGCAGCAACGCCAGCAGCAGCCGCATTTCTTCATGCCTGTCCTTAAATTTTTTGCCAGTTATGTTTGAGTGCTGGCGTGACAAGAGAGAGAAGCGTAAACATCACCCCCCCCCCTCCACTGTGTGGAGACCAAGCATAAATTCCACTCTGCATTCGCCTGTCTTCTCTTTAATTGCCCTTCCTTCCTGCTCACCAAAGCCTCCAATCCCTGAGCTCTCGTGCTTCCAGGATGCTCTTTTCTGCCCCCGCCTGTCCTCACTGTTGGAGCTCCCGAGGGCAAGGAGCCACGTTCCTCTCCATCCTGCTTTGTAAACACCACCTAGGCAGACGAGAGCTGGAAGAACCGCCAGCAAGAGTGTCTCATATCCTACCTGAAGCTCCAGGAAGTGCGTCCAGCCAACAGAGACTTCCGGGCAGCTTAAGCGGCGCTTCCGTTGGAGGAAGAACTTCTCCCGCGGGAGAAAGGCCTTCAGCTTTGCTCTGTGGTTTGGCAGGGCACCCGCTGGTCTCTGTGGAGCCAGTACACCGTTTGTGTCAGGGCTCAGAGCCTGCAGCTCAGTGCGTGAGCCAGTGTTTCCTCTAAGCGGAGTTAGCGTGAGCTGGCTCACAGATTTCTAGCCTCTGGCTCCCACATTTTTGTTTTCGCTTAGGAAGGATGACCCCAGAACACAGTAATTTATGCAGTACTCACAACTTTTATGCCAGTAGCTCACAAAGTAGAAATTTTGCTCACAAGCAAGCCTCAGATTCAGCAGGAGCTCACAGGAGTGTAGCTCCTGAACCTTTCTGAGGGTTCCTCCTCTTCCTCCTCACCTACCTTGTCCATTGAATAGTAGGTGCCGCTGCATAACAATCCCTGGGTTAGGAGAGCAGGCACCAGCCAGCTACCGGGGGCTTTGCCGTGCCCCCAGCAGCCCTCATTAACCCCTGAAGAATCCTGCACCACCCTTTCTCCACTTCTTACGTGATTTTGGGTGGCGGGTGGCTTGCTGGCCTTTGGACGGGGGGGAGGGGCAGGAGAGCCCCAGGCGAGCTAGCCAGCCCAAGCAGGCCTTGCTTGCCTGGGACTCTCCTTTCTTGCATCGGGTTGCTTTTGGCTGGGGGCGGTGGCATATGCTAATGAGTTATGTTAGTGAGCTCCGCCACCTATTTTTCTACAAAATGACCCCTGCTCACAAGACTCTGCAGCTTTATCACTTTGTAATTCTTTTTCCAGAAATTGGACCATTGTTCTAAACTAGTATTATGTTGTAAATTCTGCGCCCATTTCACCATAGAGTTTTTAACCACTTCATCTTCTAATTTAATTTGCAACATATAATTATAAACTTTCTTAATTATTTTCTCCTCTTCCCTTAATAGCAATTTATCAAAATCGAAGTTTACTTTTGTAAATCCTTTCGCCTTGTCTGAGTTATATTTGGTTATTACTTGATTTCTGGTCCACCAATCCATACTTATCCCTCTAGAGTCTAGAGTCTAGATCTTCTTTTCCTCTTAAGTTATCTTTATCATCCAAAATATCCTGATATCTTATTATCTTTTTAAAGTTAACCAGTTGAGGCAAAATTGACGCCTCTTCAGGAGATATCCATCTTGGTGTCTTAACATAAATCAATCTTCTAATTTTTAACCAAACCTCATAAATGGTTTTGCGGATCAAATGATTTTTAAAATATTTCTGCCCTTTCTGCACATACCATAGATTAGCATGCCAACCTGATTGTAGATCTGAGCCAATTAATTACAGGGAAAATTTTTTTAAACTATTTCACAGATGGTATCTTACCCCGGTACAGATAGCTAAATTTAACCGTGCAATGTCACCTGTATGTTGGAAGTGCAAAGTAGATATTGGTTCATTTTATCATATGTGGTGGAACTGTAAAGTGGCCAAAACTTTCTGGAAAAAGATACACTGTATGATAAAGGAAATATTAGCTAGAGATTTTGTCTTTGAACCAGAAGTGATGCTATTATCATTTATTAAGAATACAGTTCCACAAGCAGAAGAATACATGGTGATTTATATTATAACTGCGGCAAGGATAGTGTACGCTAAGTACTGGCGTCAGGAGAGGGGTCCGAACCTGAGTGAAGTTATCGAAAAAGTCTTGGATGCCGCCAAAATGGATGTACTTTCAAATATGTTAAGAGGAGAATCTAAAGATGACGCTGTTAGAAACTGGGGCAAGTTTTATGAATGGTACGAGAAAAAAGAAAATATTTTTATCACTGATAAAACCGAAAAAACTTAAAAATAATTATTATCTAAAAATTATCTAAAAATGATTTGTTGTATTTATAATTTGTTCTGAATTCTATAAAGCAGATAAAAAGTCGTGTAATTGTAATGTAACGATCTAAAGTTAAACACTGTTTGTATTTAAGTTAAGATAGATGCCGCGGATATTCTCCTCAAGGAAGTTTATTCAACTCTACTTATGTAAATAACGTGTATATATTATGTGACAGTAAGTTGATGAAGTGGGTGTATTAATGCCATTGACATTGATACAAAGAAAATAAAAATTATTAAGGCAAAAAAAAAAACAAGACTCTGCAGCATAAGCATTGGTGTGAACTGTGCCACACCATCTAGCTTGCTTCTGCATT
This sequence comes from Heteronotia binoei, assembly GCF_032191835.1. Lineage (NCBI taxonomy): Eukaryota > Metazoa > Chordata > Lepidosauria > Squamata > Gekkonidae > Heteronotia > Heteronotia binoei. The sequence goes on from NC_083234.1 coordinate 72,844,054, forward strand.
GGGTGTGGCAAGGGGGATTCCTGCACCTCAACGAATTGCTTTGTTGTTGTTGTTCAGTCGCACAATCGAGTCTGACTCTTTGCAACCCCATGGGCCAAGTCACGCCAGGCCCTCCTGCTTTCCACCATCCTCCGAAGTCTGCTCAAATTTGTGTTTGTGACATCAGTAACGCTGTCCAGCCATCTCATCTTTTGCTGTCCTCTTCTTCTTTTGCCTTCTGTCTTTCCCAGCATCACGGTATTCTCCAGGGAGTGCTCCCTTCTCATTTGGTGGCCAAAATATTTGAGCTTCAGCTTCAGCATCTGACCTTCCAGGGAACAGTCTGGGTTGATTTCCTTTAGGGTGGACTGATTTGATCTTCTTGCAGTCCAAGGGACTCTCAAGAGTCTTCTCCAGCAGCACATCTCAGATGGTGACTGTAGCCATGAAAAGACGTTTGCTCCTTGGGAGGACAGCTATGGCGAACCTGAGCAGTATAATAAAAAGTAGAGACATCAGCCTGCCAACAAAAGTCCGTATAGTCAAAGCGATGGTATACCCAGTAGTAATGCATGGCTGTGAGAGCTGGACCATAAGGAAGGCTGAGTGCAGAAGAATAGATACTTTTGAGATGTGGGTTTAGGATTGTCCAAACTAGACTGGAAGTACGTTGGGCCTCCAAAGTAGCTCATGCTTCTGTTTCTTCATGGAAAGTGCCACGTACAAAGGCTATATGTGTTCAGAGGCCAGCATGGTGTACTGGTTAAAACAGGGGTGTCAGACTCATTTGTTATGAGGGCCAGATCCAACATAAATGAGACTTTATCATAAAATAAGACTAGCTGATATGGATTTTTACTGTTTACTATTGTATATATATTGAGAACATGATCCAATCTAGATAAGCATAAGCGTGAACTTACAATATTCATATAATATTGGTTATTTTGACTCTATTCTGAACTTATTGAAGCACTCTGTGGCCTTTCTATTTTTAGCGATATATCGACATGCAGAATGCACTACCCTTTTTATCTATGTATTGTCTACCTTTGTCCCATTTCTCCTTCTTTTTATGGAAACTCAATAAAACTTTAAAAACAAATAAAATGAAATAAAGTCAAATATAATGCCAGCAGCAGGGATACAGACTTTTTAAAATTCACAGGCAAACACAATTAAAGATTTTTTTTAAAAAAACTTAAGACACGCTTAAAACATAATAATAATAATAATAATAATAATAATAAATTTTTATTTATACCCCGCCCTCCCTGCCGAGGCAGGCTCAGGGCGGCTTACAGGACATGGCAAAAGCCATGTTAAAACAATAAAGCAAGATAATACAATTCAATACAATTAACAATTAAGTATTTAAATAATCTAAAAACAGTCTAAAAATATAATCTAATAGTGCTACTATCTCAGTTATATTAACGATGGCGTGATGTTTATTCCAAGTTCCATCTTAGAAGGCTAGCCAGAAGAGGGCGGCTTTGCACGCCCTACGGAACAAGCTGTAATTACAGATAAAACAGAAACCTTGTGAATTGGGAGATACAGCTGACCCAGGAATAGGTGCTCAACCTGCAACAGACAGGGCTGAAGGGACATGAAGGGCAGTTTGGGCCTGCTACTGGAGGTCTTATTGATTAGCACTCGTTGATCTTAAAAGTACTTTCTCTCCTGTGCAATCCAGGGAATTGGGCAAAGGACGTTCTGGCTCTTTCCTTCTTTCCCCAGGGGACCAGGAGGGGGAGGAGCCTCAGCCAATAGAAGGAAAAGAGGCTTGGCTCAGTAGCTCTGCTGTGCAATTGAGCAAGCCTGGCAGAGCAAGCTGTGATGCAGAAGGCAGCAAGAGAGAGGGAGAAGAAGGAAGCAGATGACAGCCAGTTGCTCAGGGGCCTGTTGGGATCCCTCCCGGGACCTGATTCAGCCTTTGGGCCACATGTTTGGCATCCTTAGGTTAAAGGGTCGGACTAGGATCTAGGAAACCCAGGTTTGAATCCCCACCCTGCCATGGAAGCCTGTTGGGTGAACTGGGGGCACTCACACAGTCTCAACCTAGCCTACCTCATAGGATTGTTGTGAGCATAAAAAGGGAGAAAGGGAAATGACATAGGCCATCCTTGTCAGTGCCCCCAATTTTGGCCAGGCTGTGTCAAGAGTGCCTATTGCCATGTGATTCAGTCTCAGGATTGTTATGTGACTTGATGTAACCTTCCAGCATCCAGCTTAGTTTATCATTATCTTATTCCTGCATGCTTTTGCCCGTTATGTCTGTGCCTTACCAAGTAACCACTTCTGCCCTGAGAAAGAGAGCACGATGGTACCAGGGTCATCCTGTGTTATCTGACTCTCAGAGAATGTACTTTCCTCACCTTCTCACCGAGGTTGCTAGGGATGTTTGTAGGGGAAATAACTAAAGGTAGTCCCCCTGTGTAAGTACCAGTCCTTTCCGACTCTGGGGTGATGTCACATCACGATGTTTTCACGGCAGACTTTTTACGGGGTGGTTTGCCATTGCCTTCCTTAGTCACCTACACTTTCTCCCCAGCAAGCTGGATACTCATTTTATCGACCTCGGAAGGATGGAAGGCTGAGTCAACCTTGAACCGGCTGCCTGAACCCAACTTCCGCTGGGATCGAACTCAGGTCATGAGCAGAGGGCTCCGACTGCAGTTCTGCAGCTTTACCCCTTTGCACCACAGGGCACCTACTAGGGGAAATAGAGGGGGCTGCAATTGGTAGATTTTGGCGCTTAGCATTTTGAATGTATAATGGATGGATCCAAGCTTATATCTGGGGGAACTGAGGCCTTGAGCCTCTGTTTCAGCAAGAGAAATCTTGTTCACTGTACCTGTCTATTATCATGCAATAAATCTACTGTACTAAAACTGAGAGGTGATTATTGGTGAGAATTATTGCAGGACATCACAGGCTGCCGGGCCTTTCCCAGCTGTGTAGGTAGGCGGAAGACTCACAGGCCATGCTGACTTCAGTGTGGAAATGAAGTCCCGCAGAAAGCGTCGCCTCCTTGAAGTTGCCACATTAAAGGCACAAGAGCGCTGGCCAGAAAAGAAGTTGACTACCCGAGACAGAAATAAGAACTGTATACTGGGAAACCTGTGGATTGGCAGATGGGCTAATAGAGAATTTCATGAGCAGGAAAGTTTTGTGGAGATCATTGCAAGGGTTGGATAACGAGAAGCCAGGTCTCTTTATTTATTGTATTATCTCTTTGTATTTTTTATTGTAGGGAAATTGAAGAAATACTGTTGCCATTGAAATTATACATCAGAGAGGCTAGCACCAAATCATTTTTTGACTGTTTTAATTATTGAATATGAAATTTTATAATACTCTATGGATTTTGATTGTTTGTTGTGGGTTTTATGCTGTGAGCTGCCCTGAGCCTGCCTCAGTGGGGAGGGCGGGATATAAATCAAATAAAGTATAAGTATAAAGTATATTTACAGGGCTTTTTTTGGTAGAAAAAGCCCAGCAGGAACTCATTTACCTATTAGGCCACACCCCCTTACACCACCACTGTTTCACATAGGCCTTTTAAAAAGGAAAAGCCGAGCAGGAACTCATTTGCTTATTAGGCCACACCCCCTGAAACCACCACTGTTTTGCATAGGCTTTTAAAAAAGGAAAAGCTCAGCAGGAACTCATTTGCCTATTAGGCCACACCCCCTGAAACCACCACAGTTTCGCATAGGCTTTTTTAAATGGAAAAGCCCAGCAGGAACTCATTTGCCTATTAGGCCACACCCCCTAAAACCACCCCTGTTTCGCATAGGCTTTTTTAAAATGGAAAAGCCCAGCAGGAACTCATTTGCCTGTTAGGCCACACCCCCTGACACCACCACCGTTTCGCATAGGCCTTTTTAACAGGAAAAGCCCAGCAGGAACTCATTTGCCTATTAGGCCACACCCCCTAAAACCACCCCTGTTTCGCGTAGGCTTTTTTAAATGGAAAAGCCCAGCAGGAACTTATTTGCCTGTTAGGGCACACCCCCTGAAACCACCACTGTTTCGCATAGGCTTTTTTAAAAGGAGAAGCCCAGCAGGAACTCATTTGCCTATTAGGCCACACCCCTGACACCACCACTGTCTCGTATAGGCTTCTTTAAATGGAAAAGCCCAGCAGGAACTCATTTGCCTGTTAGGCCACACCCCCTGATGCCAAGCCAGCCGGAACTGCGTTCCTGTGCATCCCTGCTCAGAAGGAGCCCTGGTTCTGTGTATTGTGTTTACACTTTACAAAGAACGGGGAGGAGGGTGGGCAGAGCCGAGAAGGCTGCCTCTTTCTCCGCAGTGCCAGTCCCGCCCGAGAGCAACCACAGCAGGGGGCTGTGAGCCAGCTGCTGACTCACCCGCCGAGTCATGCTGCTCCCGAGGTTCCTGGAAATTGAGGGGCACCTGGTTTCCACTCTTGTCTCCTCGGAATAATAATGAATCCGAGTGTACCCTCCGGTCTCATCTGCTGGATTTCTTTTGGACACTGGATATCAGCATTGAGTCCACATTCATGAATAAGCACTCACCTGATCGCCTGGGGCGAGTGAGAGATTTGTTTTTGGTCGAACAGAAGGATAAATATGTAGGATTTAGGAAAGAATTCGTTGGGGTTTGTTGGTTTGGGTGTGTGTTTCTTTAGTTTCAGGCCATCTGTGTGTCAGAAGAAGTGACTAATGGAGCAGGCTTTGGCTACCAGGCTATGGAATGTTTTCACAGGTAACTTCAGTGCAAGAAAAGCCTGCGTTAGTCGCTGGAGGGCATCTGCCTTGCCTTGGCAGGACTCTGATTGTCCAGTTTAGAAAAATCCTGAGCGGGGAGGGGTGTTAAACTTACACAAGAGCCGTAGCCAGCCTTTGCCCCTTTATGAAGGGGCAGGAATAGAGATGTGCATTTGAATACATCCAGTCCCTATGTATGTGTATACACACACACACACACACACACACACATATACACACACTGAGGGCTATTTTTGTAGGGAAAAGCCCAGCAGGAATCATTTGCATATTAGGCCGCACCCCTGATATAAGCATTGTTCCACACAGGGCTTCTTTGTAGAAAAAGCCCAGCAGGGACTCATTTGCATATTAGGCCACACCCTCTGAAACCAAGCCAGCTGGAACTGCGTTCTGGTGTGTTCCCGCTCAAAAGAAAGCCCTCCCTCTCTCCCCTTATACTTTATATATATATACACACACACACATTTATACTTATACTTTTTATATATATACACACATACAGGGCTGTTTTTGTAGGGAAAAGCCCAGCAGGAACTCATTTGCATATTAGGCCACACCCCCTGAAACCAAGCCAGCCGGAACTGTGTTCCTGTGCATTCCCACTCAACAAAAAGCCCTCCCTTCCTCTCTCTCTATCTCCAATTGATATTTCCCAGATAGATTTGGGTCTGTGGCTGGTATTCAAGATTTTCTGGGAAGCCAGGAAATGGCTCCCTCAAAATCCTAGGGATATTTGGGGTTAGACATGAATATTGGGAGCCAGTGTTTAAAGCAGGGGTGTCATAGTCATCTGATATTAATGAGACCTTGTTGGGCTGGGCCATGCGTGTAATTTAAGATTAGGTAACAGAGATATAAATTTTATAAAGGACAGAGACAAACACAATTAATTAAAAAAACCCTCTTAAAATAAAGCTGTGCAATTGGGAGAGCCTGGCAAAGCAAACTCTGCCTCCCCCCCCCCCACTTCTGTCTCAAGGGAGGAGCCTCAGCCGGTTGAGAAAACAGAGGCTTTACTCTGTAGCTGCTGTGCTATTGAGCAAACCTGGCAAGGCAAGCTGTGATGTAGAAGGAAAGCAGATGACAGACAGTTGCTCGGGGGCCTGATAGGAGCCCTCGGGGGGCCTGATCTGGCCCCTGGGCCACATGTTTTGACACCCCTGGTTAAAAGGCTCTTAGGACTGTCTTTTGTTTTCTTTTTTTCTCCTGTGTGTCCGTGTCTTGCAGGGCTTGGTGTGGGCTTGCCATGTTGGTTTCATGTCGAGTCTATCCTTTTACGTTGGCTCTGTTAGACTTGCGCCATTGTATTCTTTGGATGAGTTTATATGCTTGTGTCAGGTTTGTGGTAGATTCTTGGGTTTGGCATTGCCTTTGGTTCTCAGGTTGTACACTGCCACAGATTCTCTGATTTTACAGTCGTTAGGCTTGCAGCAGCATCCCTGTGCGGTTTGGCTGGAACCGTTCTCTGGGTTGACGCTGGGTTGGATTCCTGGATTGAACATACGTTGTGTTAGTCTTGCCACGTTGCCCTGCAGTTTTGCTGGGATTCCTTGGCTCTGCATTGGTTCCTTGGGCTTTTGGGTTATTTCTGCTTTGAGAGGGGTTGCTTTGCTTGCTCACATGTCTCTCTTTCTATTCTTTGCCATGGATTCCGCACCTCACACCCCCAGTAAGCAGTGAAGTATAGCTGAGGGTATCTTGTTGAAGGGCCCATAGAATTGGGCCTCTTGGTCCGATCCTCTTGAAATCTGGGAGTTATTTAAAGGAGAGGCATCCGCAGCCCTGCTGTGGTTTTGGCGCAATTTGGTCAAAAACAAGCCTCTCCAGAAATATTCACCATAGGGAATAATAGAGCCAAATAATACTGGGATTTCCCCCTCCTCAACCCCCCCCCCCCCGTTCCGAATAACAAACTGTATTTGGAACTTGGAAAACTGAGAATACCAATATTTCTCAGCTCCCTGATAACTGAATCTGAAAAATACTGAAATATACGAAAAATACTGGGGGGAAATCCCTAGGGAGCTACGTGTCCCTAGCTGGCAATAGCCTTGCTAGGTGGGCTCAGACAATCAGGAAGTCTTGGGATCCCCTGTTCCAGCAGCCATTCTTTTCTCTGTTCTGCTCCCTGCTTGCTCTGTAGCAGACTGATCTTTTGTTAATCTTTCCCACGTTTAAAAAACCACAATGGACTCCCAGAGAAGAGTCCCAGACCTAACCGCCAAAGCCTGAGCTGAGCATGTTTACCCAGCAGTAAGTCGTATTGAGCTCTGGATACATACAAGCAAGCTTGTCCCATAAAACAGTCTAAGGGAGCTCACAAGATGATTTCTGCTCCTCATGGGCCTACCGCAGGGGTGGCCGAACTGCAGCTCAGGAGCCACGTGTGACTCTTTCACACATATTGTGAGGCTCTTGAAGCCCCCACCGCCCCATTAGCTGGCTCAGAGAAGACATTTAAAGTTAAAGTTGCTTTCTTTCCACCTCCCCCTCCCTCTCTTGTCCCTCCCCATCTATTTCCTTTTCTTCCTTCCTCATTAGGAAGAACTTCCTGACAGAGCGGTTCCTCAGTGGAACAGGCTTCCTCGGGAGGTGGTGGGCTCTCCTTCCTTGGAGGTTTTTAAACAAAGGCTAGATGGCCATCTGACAGCAATGAAGATCCTTTGAATTTAGGGGGAGGTATTTGTGAGTTTCCTGCATTGTGCAGGGGTTTGGACTAGATGACCCTGGAGGTCCCTTCCAGCTCTTTGATTCTATTCCTTCCTTCCTTCCTTCCTTCCTTCCTTCCTTCCTTCCTTCCTTCCTTCCTTCCTTCCTTCCTTCCTTCCTTCCTTCCTTCCTTCCTTCCTTCCTTCCTTCCTTCCTTCCTTCCTTCCTTCCTTCCTTCCTTCCTTCCTTCTTTCCTTCCTTCCTTCCTTCCTTCCTTCCTTCCTTCCTTCCTTCCTTCCTTCCTTCCTTCCGTCCGTCTTGCGGCTCTCAAACATCTGACAGTCATGTTTTGTGGTTCTTAAACATCTAATGTTTATTCTGTATGGCTCTTACGTTAAGAAAGTTTGGGCACCCCTGGTCTACAGACTGCCGCTGGCCTTCTCCCATCACAGCAGGACACTCCCCCATTCTCCTGCAGGATGAGCTGTGCCAGTTCCTGGGGGAAGAGGGCGCCCTCTCCTGGCCTGCCTTCCCTGGAACACAGAGCTTGAAGAGTCGACATTCTGGAAAGGTTGCCTCAGTGCTTGGAGCTGGTCCCATGGGTGATGTGAGGAGCGGGAAGAAACAGAGGAAGTCCAGGTGATAAGATGGGTTGTGCTTATTAGCCAGTTTGATGTAGTGGTGAAGTGTGTGGACTCTTATCTGGGAGAACCGGGTTTGATTCCCCACTCCTCCGCTCGCACCTGCTGGAATGGCTTTGAGTCAGCCGTAGCTTTCACAGGAGTTGTCCTTGAAAGGGCAGCTGCTGCGAGGGCTCTCTCAGCCCCACCCACCTCACAGGGTGTCTGTTGTGGGGAGAGAAGATAAAAGGAAATTGTAAGCTGCTCTGAGACTCTGATTCAGAGAGAAGTGCTGGGTATAAATAGACAGTTGTCGTCGTCTTCTTCTCCTTCTTCCTCTTCGACAGTTACAAAATGCTATTAATGTTCCCTCTAAGCCATGGAGTCTTGTGAGCGAAAATTCTACTTTGTGAGCTTCTGGCATTAAAGTTGTGACCTGCTGCATAAATTGCTTGGCTCTGGGGCTATTTTTCCTGAGCTAAGACAAACATGTGTGAGTCAGAGAGCAAAAATCTGTGAGCTAGCTCACACTAACTCAGTTAGAGGGAATACTGCCTGTCAGTGGTTTTCTGGATTGGGGTTGTATAGCCCTGGTAACTCCATCTTTATTACAGGCTGGTACTAATGACCTCTTTAGTTTCCTTGAGTTTTATGTGGGGATGGCCATCAAGCCGCTCCCAAGGGAATATTTCTCGCTCTCATGCTTGTTGTTGCTGTTCAGTCGCACAGTCGAATCCGACTCTTTGCAACCCCATGGACAAAGTTACGCCAGGCCCTCCTGCCTTCCACCATCCTCCGAAGGCTGCTCGAATTCGTATTCGCTGCATCAGTAACGCTGTCCAGCCATCTCCTTTTTTGTCGTCCCCTTCTTCTTTTGCCTTCTGTCTTTCCCAGCATCAGGATCTTCTCCAGGGAGTGCTCCCTTCTCATTGGGTGGCCAAAGTATTTGAGCTCTCATGCTACTTAACAGCTATTATTCAGGAAGCTTGATTTGTTTTCTCTCCCCGCTAGATTGCAAGCGTGAGATGCCCAGGCTCATCTCAGTGTTTGGGATAGCTCTATGACAGGGGTGGCCAAACTTGCTTAACATAAGAGCCACATAGAATAAACGTCAGATGTTTGAGAGCTGCAAGACATGAACATAGGAAGGAAGGAGGAAGAGAAGGAAAGGAATAGATGGGGAGGAGGGAGAGAGAGTGGAAAGAAAGCAACTTTAAATGCATTCTCCAAGCTGCTGGGCTGGCTTGGCTTGGAGCAGTGATTTAAAGAGACAAATGCCTTTCCAAAGCTGGCTTTCGAGTTATTAGTTGGCAATATAATAGCTAGCGAACAGAGTTGGATCATGGCAATAGCCTCTGCCAGTCTGACCTGTGTTGTTCATTGTGAAAGGAGGTGCTTTCACATACCGAGAGCCAGTGTGGTGTCGTGGATTCGAGGGGCAGACTAGGACCTTGTATGACCTGAGTTCGAATCCCCACTTCTGCCATGGAAACTCGCTGGGTGACCTTGAGCCTGTCATGAACTCTCACCCCGGCCTACCTCACAGCATTGTTGTCGTGAAAAATAGAAGAGTCGCGTAGTTCTGAAAGCTGCTTTGAGTCCCAGCTGTAGGGAGATAGGCAAGGCTATACATACACAAATGCATATAAGTGGCCAGGACGCACTCCTGAACCACCCCGGCCAAAGCACTCCACTTTGCTCATCTTGCCTCTACCAGGAGATGCCCGTCTTGCCTCTACCAGGGCCGGGACCTTTTCGGTCCTGGCCCCGACCTGGTGGAATCTGCTCCCTATGGAGATCTGGGCCCTACCTGGCTTGTTAGCCTTCCATAGGGCCTGTAAAACGGAGCTGTTCTGCCAGGTTTTTGGATGAGGCGATGGGCATCTATCCATTAGATCGGTTGGCCTCCCCTCCTGTACTTCTGTACTGCTGCACTATTCTGCTGCGCTATTCTGTAGTACCATTCTGCCATATGATTCTGTTGTCATCTTGCTGGACCATCCTGCTGTGCTTTACTAACTGTTGTAATTGGTTTTTATTGTGATGCTATTGTAATCTTATTGTGATTTTATTACTACTTATGGTGTACTCCCCTCTGAGCCCCCAAACGGTGGAACGGGCGGAATATAAATAAAATAATAATAATTAATAATAATTTGCTTGTGTGACACAGTTGGGTTTCACAAAGATTGACAACATATGCACACTTCATGTTTGAGAGCCGGTTTGAGAGCCAGTTTGGTGTAGTGGTTAAGTGTGCGGACTCTTATCTGGCAGAACTGGGTTTGTTTGATTCCCCACTCCTCCACTGGCAGCTGCTGGAATGGCCCTGGGTCAGCCATAGCTCTGGCAGAGGTTGGCCTTGACAGGGCAGACTCTTATCTGGGAGAACTGGGTTTGATTCCCCACTTCTTCACTTGCAGCTGCTGGAATGGCCTTGGGTCAGCCATACCTCTGGCAGAGGTTGGCCTTGACAGGGCAGCTGCTGTGAGGGCCCTCTCAGCCCCACCCACCTCACAGGGTGTCTGTTGTGGGGGAAGATAAAGGAGATTCTGAGCCGCTCTGAGTCTCTGATTTAGAGAGAAGGGCGGGGTATAAATCTGCTATTCTTGTTCTTCACAGGGAAAAAGGAGATGCAGAAGCAGATTTTTAAAAATTACGCATTGTGTTAATTTTTTTGTATGCTGTTTCTCACGCAACCAAGTGGATGTCCATAGAGAATTTGTTGACTCGGGATCTCAGCGCTTGCCTCCTTCTCTGTGTGCTCATCAGGGTAATTTTTACCCTGGCAACTTTTGAACCCACGTCTGTTTGCCAACTTCAAACGGCCCCCTGGAACAGGATGCGGGAGGCGCTGCTTGATCCAAGCCTGTTAAGATGAAGGATTTGGGGACTTAAAACAGCTTAATCTTCCTCAAGTGGATGCAAGGAGGCTGGTTTGAATTGCAAACCACCACTCCCTCCCCCCGCCCGGGGGGCTGAGCAAATTGTGGGATTGCTTTCCGTGCTGAGGAGGTGCGGGTGACGTGGGCGAGGACTGACACACAGGCACAAATTGAATCTCCAGCGCCAGTAATTAAATCGGAGAGTTTGATTAAGACTGAACCGGGATGCGTCCTGAAGTCGGATGCCGTCTCCCACGGGGCTTAACAAGGCCCTAGGCTTCCTTAGTCATGATGAGTTTTGGCTTATGTAGCAGAAGGAAAATGGTGTTATCACCATTGGACCATTATTATATGTATGGTCTCTGTACTGTTCCTCCTTACATTTGTATTTTACATAATTATGTTATCATTGTATTTCCTGCATGCTCCAGCCCTTTCATTTTGCTGTTTAATTGCCCCCATGACTTAACATAAGAAAAGCCATGTTGGATCAGGCCAATGGCCCATCCACTCCAACACTCTGTGTCACACAGTGGCCAATATATGTGTGTGTGTGTGTGTGTATATATATATATATATATATATACACACATACATACTGTGGGTAATAGCCACTGGTGGACCTCTGCTCCATATTTTTATCCAATCCCCTCTTAAAGCTGGCTATGCTTGTAGCCGCCACCACCTCCTGTGGCAGTGAATTCCACATGTTAATCACCCTTTGGGTGAAGAAGTACTTCCTTTTATCCGTTCTAACCTGACTGCTCAGCAATTTCATCGAATGCCCACGAGTTCTTGTATTGTGAGAAAGGGAGAAAAGTACTTCTTTCTCTGCTTTCTCCATCCTATGCATAATCTTGTAAACCTCTATCATGTCACCCCACAGTCGACGGTTCTCCAACTAAAGAGCCCCAAGCATTTTAACCTTTCTTCATAGGGAAAGTGTTCGAAACCTGTAATCATTCTAGTTGCCCTTTTCTGTACTTTTTCCATTGCTATAATATCCTTTTTGAGGTGTGGTGACCAGAATTGCACACAGTATTCCAAATGAGATCGCACCATCGATTTATACAGGGGCATTGTGATACTGGCTGATTTGTTTCCAATTCCCTTCCTAAGAATTCCCAGCATTGCATTGGCCTTTTTTATTGCAGTCGCACACAGTCTTGACATTTTCAGTGAGTTATCTACCACGACCCCAAGATCTCTTTCTTGGTCAGTCTCTGCCAGTTCACATCCCATCAACTTATATTTGTAGCTGGGATTCTTGGCCCCAATATGCATTACTTTGCACTTGGCCACATTGAACCTCATCTGCCACATTGATGCCCACTCACCCAGCCTCAGCAGATCCCTTTGGAGTGCCTCACAGTCCTCTCTGGTTCTCACCACCTTGAACAATTTAGTTCACAGTTGCCAAGTGGGAACCCACAATATGCATCTGACAAAGGGGGTGCAAGTTCACAAAAGCTTCTGCTGGGATAAAAACTTTGTAGTCGTAAAGGTGCTGCTAGCCTCCTGCCTATTTTTTATTGCAGATGTAACACTACCCAAGGCTTTTTTTTTTTAGCAGGAATACACAGGAACTATTGCAGTTTCTGCCCTTGCTGGACGGCTCCACAGAACCCTTGTGGCTGCTCACAGTCGAGTCTGACTCTTTGAGACCCCACAGGTCAAGTCATGCCAGGCCCTCCTGTCTTCCACCATCCTCCGAAGTCTGCTCATATTCGTGTTTGTTACATCAGTAACGCTGTCCAGCCATCTCCTCTTTTGCCGTTTCCTTCTTCTTTTGCCTTCTGTCTTTCCCAGCATCAGGGTCTTCTCCAGTGTGTGCTCCCTTCTCATTGGGTGGCCAAAGTATTTGAGCTTCAGCTTCAGCAGCTGACCTTTCAGGGAACAGTCAGGGTTGATTTCCCTTAGGGCTGACTGACTGGATCTTCTTGCAGTCCAAGGGACTCTCAAGAGTCTTCTCCAGCACCACAGCTCAAAAGCATCTGTTCTTCTGTACTCAGCCTTCCTTTTGCTCCTTGCGTAGCAAGCAGATAACAGAAGTCATGTGTTTAAAACAATGAAAACCAACAAAATGTCCAGATTAAAAAAACCAGCACTAAAAAAGAGGCGTTTCCCACGGTTGGCAGGTGAATTCACAACAAAATTAAAAGTTATCAAAGATTTCAGGTTTTCACGGCTGGTAACATCATTAGGGTTTGTAGAATCTTTCGGGATCAAGTGCCGTGTTCTACTGGAGAAGTAGTTCTACTGGAAGGAAAACTTTCTCCAGTAGAACACAGCACTTGATCCCGAAAGATTCTACAAACCCTAAAAATTAAAAGTGTGGCTCCAAATTCCTTTTCGAACAAAGACGTTTTAACATTAAGGAAGGAAACAGAGACCGTCTGGCAGATATTTTTTTTTGGGGGGGGGGGGAGGTATCACCACTGAGAGGGGCTCTACCCTTCATTCTTAAATGTAAAGTTAGTCCCCTGTACAAGCACCAGTCATTTCCGACTCTGGGGTGATGTTGCTTTCACATTTTCATGGCAGACTTTTTATAGGGTGGTTTGCCATTGCCTTCCCCAGTCTACACTTTCCCCCCCCAACAAGCTGAGTACTCATTTGACTGGCCTCGGAAAGATGGAAGGCCGAGCCAACCTTGAGCCAGCTACCTGAACCCAGCTTCCACCGGGATCAAACTCAGGTCATGAACTGAGAGCTCAGACTGCAGTATGGCAGCTTTTCCACTCTGCGCCACGGGGCTGCCTCACAACAGAGATTAGGACAATGGGGGTCCTTCAATGAAGCACTCTGGGAAGCTGATGTGCTCAGACACTGGAAGACCAGAGAGTGAGAAAAAAACAACCCTTTTCTCAATGTTGAGTCTGTAATAAAAGGGAAAACTTCCTGGAAGAAAACTTGTCAGGGGATAACTTAATTGCCCTCACAGTGATGTGGGGGAGGGCAATTAAGTTGTCCCCTGACAAGTTTCCTTCCAGGAAAGTTTTCCCTTTTATTACAGACTCAACGTTGAGAAAAGGAAGGGTTTTTTTTCTCACTCTGGTCTTCCATTGTCCTAATCTCCGCTGCAAACACAGGGAAACAATAGACTGGATTTGCCACATTCATCTCAGGAGGCCGTTAGGTTCCAAGATCAATCGTAGTTGCTCAAATGACAACTTGGTTAACTCTGCCTTCCGTTTAATCTCTGCTGCTGAATTCCAGCATTATCGACCGGGCTGGGGCACGCTCCTGAGTTGGAGACACGGTTCGCTCTTACGCCTTGCAAAGGTTTCTTTTTGGAGCGTGTGAATGTATAAACCACTTGTCGGCAGTAGATGCTATCCCTGCTGTGTGCCTGCTGGAGCCCCTGTTCTAAATGTGCTTCCCAATCGAAAGGAGCAAGCCTATGGCACTGACTCTTCGGAGATGTAACAGTCAGCCTCTTCCAAAAGCAGGGTGTTCTGCTGTATCTGTGGCACAGGTGTGATTGACTGAGACACTGAAGAACTGAACGCCCTGAGCTGAAGGCAGTCAGACCAGAACAGTTGAGCATGCAGAGATGTAACAGGCAGCCTCTTCTGCTCGCTGACACTTTGGACACCTTAATTTTTAAGTTATTCACTCAGTGGCATACTGCTTGGGACCCAGTATTGTAAAGTGCTGTTTGTTCATATAGAACTATCAATGTAAAGGTACTGTATAGAGTAACTATCACCAAATGTGCATGTACAACAAAAGCGTATACCCAGAATCAGGCCTCAGATTCAGCAGGAGCTCACAGGAGCACAGCTCCTGAACCTTTCTGAGGGTTCCCCCTCTTCCTCCCCACCTACCTTGTCGTTTGAATAGTAGGTGCAGCTGCATAACAATCCCTGGATTAGGAGAGCGGACAGCCAGCCACCAGGGGCTTTGCCAGGCCCCCAGCAATCCTTATTAACCCCTGGAGAAGCCCACACCACCCTTTCTCCACTTCTTATGTGATTTTGGGCGGCGGGTGACTTGCTGGCCTTTTGACTGGGGGGAGGACGGCCCAGGAGAGCCCCGAGTGAGTGAGGCCTGCTCGGGCGGGCTGGCTCTCTAGCCAGCCCAAGCAGGCCTCACTCGCCCGGGGCTCGCCTTTCTTGTGTCGGGTTGCGGTATATGCTAATGAGTTATGCTAATGAGCTCCGCCACCTATTTTTCTACAAAGCGACCCCTGCCCAGAATGAAACTTTGTCGGTCTTAAAGATGCCGCGGGACTGGAACTTTGTCGAATGGTATTTCTCCTCAAGCTGAGTGCCTAGCGCTTTGCAGTGAGTGTGCCGGAGATGACACCTGACCCCACTCCAAAGTGCACAAAGTTAGTGCCTGGTTTTCTGGCTGGGGTCCTGTCTCTTGTACCCCCCGCATTGCAAAGCAGGCATTTGGAGAAATGCAGCTTTTCCTTGTTCGAGCTCCTCTCTCTCAGCTTTCCTCCTCTGATCTACCTGGCAGGGTTATTGTAAAGGTCCCTAAGATAATGTTGATTGTAATGGGGAGTGTTACACAGCTGGAGCACCCTTGCAGGGCTTTTTTGCAGCAGGAACTCCTTTGCATATCAGGCCACCCCCCTCCCCCAATGTAGCCAATCCCCCTGGAGCTTACAGCAGGCCCTGCACTAACAGACCTGTAAGCATCCTGGGGGTGTGGCCTAAGATGCAAAGGAGTTCCTGCTGCAAAAAAAGCCCTGCAAAACTATCAAAATTTGTGGCAGGGCAGGAGCTTTGGTGAGTCATTGCTCCCTTCTAGAGGTACAGGCAGATCCTGCTCACTCCAGCTGTATGCCGCGCCATGAATTTTGATAGTCCTTTGAGGTGCTCCTGGACTCTTGCTCTTTTCTACGGCTTAATCAGCTTGTCTGAAAGATGCAAGGACCAAACTGGACTAACAAGCACAGTTTATATGGTCACCGTTTGTTTGGGTTTAATTCTTGGTGGTGGTGGGAGGGGGGGGGAAACCAATGTTCCCTCTAAGCCGCAGAGTCTTGTGAGCAAAGATTCTACTTTGTGAGCTACTGGCAGGGCTTTTGTTGAGTAAGAATGCGCAGGGATGCGGTCCCGACTAGCTTGGCATCAGGAAAAAGAAAAGGTCCCCTGTGGAAGCACCAGTCGTTTCCGACTCTGGGGTGACATTGCTTTCACATTGCAGCAGACTTTTTACGGGGTGGTTTGCTATTGCCTTCCTCAGCCATCTACGCATCCCCCCCCCCCCCCCACACAGCAAGCTGGGGACTCATTTGACCGACCTCGGAAGGATAGAAGGCTGAGTCAACCTCGAGCCGGCTACCTGAAAACCCAGCTTCTGCCGGGGATCGAACTCAGGTCGTGAGCAGAGCTTAGGACTGCAGCACTGCAGCTTTAACACTCTGTGCCACAGGGCTCTTTTGGCATCAGGAGGTGTGATCTAACATGCAAATGAGCTCCTGCTAGGCTTTCCCCACCAAAAAGCCCTTTGTGAAACAATGGTGATGTCATGGGGTGTGGCTTATGATGCAAATGAGTTCCTGCTGGGTTTTTCCTCCAAACAAAAGCTCCGGCTACTGGCATCAGAGTTATGAGCTGCTGCATAAATTAGTGTGCTCTGGGGTCCTCCTTCCTCAGCTAAGACAAAAATGTGTGAGCCGAAGGCTAAAAATCGGTGAGCTAGCTCACGCTCCCTCAGCTTAGAGGGTTGCAGGGGGGCAGCCATGTTGGACTGAAGCGGGAGAACAAAGCAGGAGTCCAATGGCACCTTTAAGACCAATTAAGTTTTATTCAGAATGTAAGCTTTCGTGTGCCTCATCGGTGTTCCCTCTAAGCTGAGTCAAGTTGCAACTTTAAGACCGACAAAGTTACCCCCCACCCATACACACACACGCACCCGCAGACACTGTCTTCCCACTGTATAAGTTTCCCCTCTTAATCAACAAACTGCCCGGATCTCAGCTCACTGGACCTGATCCCTTCGTCTGAAGAAGTGTGCTTTTAGCACACAAAAGCTTACGTTCTGAATAAAACAGGAGTCGCTCGCACCTTTAAGACCAACCGGTTTTTATTTAGAAGGTAAGCTTTCGTGCGCTCTTAAGCACACTTCGTCAGACGAGGGATCTGGCACAGTGAGCAGAGCCAAGCATAGCTGGTAGGCAGTGGCCCAGAATGCAACATGGTACAGAATGCAACATTGCATTCTGGGGCACTGCCTACCAGCTGTGTGTGGCTCTGCTCAGCTATTTTATGGCTTTGCTCACTGGATTCCTCGTCCGATGAAGTGTGTTTAAGAGCACACGAAAGCTTACATTCTAAATAAAACAGGAGTCAAATGGCACCTTTAAGACCAACCAATTTTTATTTAGAACATAAGCTTTCGTGTGCTCTTAAGCACACTTCATCAGACAAGGAATCGGGCACAGTGAGCAGAGCCATACGTAGCTGGTAGGCAGTGGCCCAGAATGCAACATGGTACAGAATGCAACATTGCATTCTGGGCCACTGCCTACCAGCTATGTGTGGCTCTACTCAGCTATGTGTGGCTTTGCTCACTGCGCTGGATGCCTCGTCTGATGAAGGGTGCTTAAGAGCTGGTCTTAATGGGTTGGTCTTAAAGGTGAGACTCGACTCCCGCTTTGTTGGGTCTTAAAGGTGCCACTTGACTCCGGCTTTGTTTTATCCCGAGTGCAAGCTTCCGCGTGCTAGAAGCACACTTGCATTCTGAACAAAGCTTCGTTGGTCTTAAAAGGTGCAACTTGACTCAGCTTAGGGGGAGCACTGGCGGGGACATGTATGACAATCAAAAGATTGATGGGCAGCTGATGTGACCTTAAGGGCGCAGGGCTGGGCTGGAGCTCCCCGCCCGGCTGTTACCGTCTCGCGAGGCTGCTCTCGGCCGCTAGAGGGCGCCAGCGGGCTTCCTTTGCCGCGGGGAGGAAAACGGAGCCTCCCGGGTCCGGTTTCGCTTTCGCCCGCCCCGCCGCCGCAGCGGATGACATCAGGCCCTGGAGCGGCGAAGGGGCGGATCGCCTGGCCCTGCTGGGCGGCCCGAGCTGCCTCCCGCAGCCCTGCAAAGGCAGGCAGACGGGCGAGCCGGAGCGCAGGAGACGCGCTCTGGGCAGCGGGCGAGTCCCCCCGGCGCCCCCCGGAATGAGTCCCAGGTAGCGCGGCGGCAGGAGCCCCTCGCCTCCCCCCCCCCATGGTGAACCTCATGTGGTCGGAGCTGCTGCAGGATGAGCGCCCCAAAGCCGCCGGCGGAGGAGGAGGAGGAGGAGGAGGCGGCGGCAGCCCGGAGAAGATGTTCGACGGCGGCTCCCGGCGGCTGCGGAGCTTGTGGGACGGGGTGAGGCTGGAGGTGGCGGCCGAGAGCGCCGGCCCCGTCGTCCTGCACAGCTTCACGCAGCTCGACCCGGACTTGCCCCCCCTGGAGGTAAGACCCCAGGGAGACGCCCGCGATGGAGGACTGGGGGGGGGGGGGGCGTAGGGGTTCCCCTCCCCACTTTGCAGCCTGTGCAGGTCTACTCTGGAGCAGTGTTCCCTCTAAGCTGTCTTGTGAGCAACAATTCTACTTGGTGAGCTACTGGCATGAAAGTGCATGGATTAGTTTGCTCTAGGGCAGGGGTGGCCAACGGTGGCTCTCCAGATGTTTTTTTTTTCGCCTACAACCCCCATCAGCCCCAGGCAGCATGGCTGGGGCTGATGGGAGTTGTAGACAAAAACTTCTGGAGAGCTACCATTGGCCACCGCTGCCCTAGAGCAAACTAATTCATGCACTTTCATGCCAGTAGCTCACCAAGTAGAATTGTTGCTCTTGGGTCCTCCTTCCTGAGCGAAGACAAAAACATGTGAGCTGGAGGCTAGAAACCTGTGAGCTAGCTCACGCTCACTCAGCTTAGAGGGAACACTGTGAGCTGCTGGTATTAACGTTGGGAGCTCCTGCATCAATGGAGGGTGCTCTGGGGTCCTCCTTCCTGAGCGAAGGCAAAAACGTGTGAGCCGGAGGCTAGAAACCTGTGAGCTAGCTCACACTCCCTCGGCTTAGAGGGAAAGGAGTCAGCCTGCCAGAGGGCAACGCTGCAAACTTCCCGGGAAGGTTTGAACATCCTCGCTCGACTGAATGGGTGGGCGATGGCGGGTTTGTCCTGTCATTCAGTCTTGCGGGATGAAGTTCTTGATTTGGTTTCTCTGCCAAGTTTCTAGTCCTCTTGTTGGGCGCGCTGCTTCAGCCAGTCAGTCGGTCATATTTGTTACGGTCATTAGACCTTCCGTACGTGTTGCTTCTGAAAGAGGGACATCTCTCTTCCTCTCGGGATTAGTTGTGGAAGCTGCAGGGTTCGGGCGAGCCAGAGCAGAATTCGACTCTGGTTCCAGAGGGGCAGCCCTCCTAGTCCGAGGGGGAATGCCAAAGAGTCTGTCTTAGAGCTCCATAGAGACCAGCAGTCTTGCATCTGATGAAATGGGCTATATAATCCACCCAAGTTTGTGCTAGAATAAATGTGGCTGGTTTTCTAAGAGCCACGAGATGCCTTTGCTCAACCCCTTTCCCCCCTTCAAGGATCTCAGGGTGGGGTTTCTTGCTCCCTTTTATTCTCACCTCAAGCCCCGGAGTGGAGTAGGCTAGTTCAAAAGCTAGAGACTGATTCCTAGTTTTGAGAAATCCTTTGCTTACGGATTTCACTCCTGTGAGATAGAGGGATGATGCCTGTTAACTTGAAAGGGATTCGCTAATTTCCCAGAGAGTAAATAAACTGATGTCTTTTAGCTGTAATAACTCACTGGAGCCTCCATGTTCTGGGGCTCTATACCTTTGCATATCCCAGGTAACAGAGCTAGGCAGTCAGGTAGAAGCTGTTGCCCATTGATCACCTGGCTGCTTGGTTGCAGGAAACAGAACACAGGATTAGTAGATGAACTTTGGTCTAGAAAGTCTTAGAAATGTTGGGATCGTCTCATCCCTCCCAGTTTTTGCCCTATATTTGTGGCAACCTCTGGGCAACCCGGTGGAATTTCCTAAATTTCTAGGCTTCCTGATGTATTTACTCTGCAGTAACGGGAACGACTCGATTGCTGCATCTCTCCTTCGTTTGCGTTTGATCTCCGGATGAAAGGTTGGGGACCCTCGAGTTTCTAGTTCTGCACTTGCGTCGAGAACCCTCCAGCTGAAAACAGCTGGATCTCAACAACAAAAAAGACTTTGTCTTGCTGTTGGAATCAACATCCAGATGTCAGGTGCTGGGAGGAAGCGGCCCTGCTGTGCTTGAAAGGGGAAGGGAGGGAATGGCGCCAGTTGAAAGGGCCGCGTCCTTGGTGCTGTCTGCTGTTTAACAATTCGTATTTTGTGGATTTCTCGGTGCTTAGTCTGTGGTTTTTGGCTCCTGCTAGATATCGAGGGGGTGCGCTGATGGACTGTAACCCGAACTGGGATGATCCGTGGGGGCGGTGGACATCTGGACTGGTGGAAATGCGGGGACAAATAGAACTGTGGGATCCTTGGGGATCTGCGGGTATGCGTTGCGTGAGCCTGATGGCGTCATCTGTGATCAGCGGCACAGTAGGGAACCTTCAAGTAGAGGCCGTGGCTTTTGGCTTGAGCTAGTTAAGGGTCACAGGTCGTCAGGGAGTGTCTGATTTTGAATGAGGCACAGGGCAGTGTTTGGTTTATGGATGCAAATGGATGGTTCTTTTTGGTTGGGGGGGAGTAATCTCCTTGCTATATGTGGGGGGAAAAGCTAGGGCAGGGGTGTCGAACATGTGGTTCAGGGGCCAAATCAGGCCCCCAGAGGGCTCCTATCAAGCCCCCGAGCAACTGGCTGTCATCCGCTTTCTTCTCCCTCTCTCTTGCTTCCTTCTGCATCACAGTTTGTTTTGCAAGGCTTGCTCAATTGCATAGATGCTACAGAGCAAAGTCTCTGTTTTTTTTCCATTGGCTGAGGCTCCTCCCTTGGGGAGGTAGGGGGAGAGGCAGAGCTTGCTTTTCCAAGCTCTCTCAATTGTACAGCAGAGCTACTGAGCCAAGCCTCTATACCTTCTATTGGCTGAGGCTCCCCCCCATCCCCTGGGGAAGGAAGGGAAGAGCCCGAGCTTCCTTTGCCCAGTTCCCTGGATCCCATGGGAGAAATACAAAGAAAGCACCTTTAAGACCAATGTGTGCTAACATTTTAAGCATGTTTTTGTGTGTGTATACATATATATATATAAAAATTGTGTTTGTGTCCTTTACAAAGTTTATATCTTTGCTACCTTATTTTAAATAGGTACACACACGGCCTGAACTGTCATGGCGCAGCCCAACATAGCTCAGCCCAACCCGACATGACCCGGCCCAACAAGGTCTCATTTATGTCAGTTCCGGCCCTCATAACAAATGAGTTTGACACCCCTGAGTGGGAGATGCCGTTTACCCCCGGGGGAAGTTCTGTGCATGAGCACTTTAATAGCAACTAGCTTTGAAAGGAGTTGGTCAAAGAGTGGCCAGGATAGATCTCTCTCAAAAAATTTTTAAAAATTGATAGAGAGAGGGCAGGTTAAGATTTTGCTCCCTGTCTCCTAAAGCTGGAACTCGGTCCTCAGTGCAATAGATTGGTGGCAGGTTTGGGAAAGAGAGAAAGGAAGGAAATCCGCCCCCCCCCCAACACACGCGCAAATGCATACATGTGACACAGAATTAACTTGTAGAAGAAATTGCCACGTGAGGTAGTGGTGGCTCTAGGATGCAGTAACTTTAGAAGGGGATGAGCTAGCTTGAGCTAGCAGTGGCTTGGTCTCATCCAGCAGCACCGCAGACAGGTCGTGGTTTGCAGAATTTGTTCTGTGGAATAGTGAATGAATAGTGGAATTGTGCGAGGCCCATCGGCCGTGCATACAGGCTTTGGCGTGCCCTTTCTTTCCGCCAGGGCCAAGAGCATCCTTTGGCGCGCACGCTCACGTGATGGCCTCATCAGTCATGCGATTATCACTCCAGCCGGCGCGCAGCCAAGCTCGAAGACCCATTAGGGGAGAGATTCTGTGGCGTGAGTTCAGGTCTGGCGCCTTTTGCGCATTTGATAGACGAGGCAGGCTTCCTGTGGTGGACCTGATTGGACCTTCTGTTCACATCCGAGCTGCCTGCCAAAAAGCTCTTTGGCCCAACCGGGGATCTGGGGAAGGCTCAGACCTTCTGTTGAGGAAGAGTCCACAGAGCAGACACGGGCTTCGGAGAATGAGTCCCAGCTGCTGGCCAAACATCTGTATTTCTGTCCCAGGGGAGCCACTGCCTTGACCTGTTGTGGCAGCTGGATTCCTGCAGGAGTTTTGGCTTTGCTTGTGACCAGTAGGTTCTGTCAGGGGGCTAGATGGGTCATGGCAAAAATCTATATGCTTCAGGCGGTAGATTGCATAGGAAAACTTTGGATCATCTGTGCCTCTGTTAAGCCTGACTTATGAAGGCACACTTCCTTGGTTACTTGCAGCGAGTTGAGAATGTTCTCCAGGAGACCACGACGACATTTTGCTTTGTTTGAACAGAGTGACTAAGGGTGTGTGTTCTTCCCCGTGAAGAAAGGTTAAAACACTCGCGGCTCTTTAGCTTGGAGAAATGTCAACCAAGGGATGACACAATAGAGGTTTACAAGATTATGCATGGGATAGAGAAGGTAGAGAAAGAAGTTCTTTTCTCCCTTTGTCACAGTACAAGAACTCGTGGGCACTCGATGAAATTGGTGAGCAGTCAGGTTAGAATGGATAAAAGGAAGTACTTCTTCACCCAAAGGGTGATTAACACGTGGAATTCACTGCCACAGGAGGTGGTGGCGGCTACAAGCATAGCCAGCTTCAAGAGGGGATTGGAGAAACCTATGGAGCAGAGGTCCATCAGTGGCTAATAGCCACAGGGTATTGATGGAACTCTCTGGGGCAGTGATGCTCTGTATTCTTGGTGCTGGGGGGGCACAGTGGGAGATCTTCTAGTATCCTGGCCCCACTGATGGACCTCCTGATGGCACCTAGGTTTTTTGACCACTGTGTGACACAGAATGTTGAACTGGATGGGCTATTGGTCTGATCCAATTTGGCTTGTCTTATGTTCTTATGTTCTTTTTATCAGGCTAGCCTAGATTAGGTGCTGACGAGAGAGGCTGAGGACTAGTAACTTTTCTGAACATAATTGCAAGGTTGTGTTAGACTGAGCGATGTGGAAGGTTTGGGGGCAGCAGCAAACAGCGGCAAATCGACCAATATTTCGGTTGTCATCGGATTTGTTGCAGCCTTTGGATTTTCCTTTCTCAGGCATCAAAATGGGGCAGTTGCCCGATCTTTCCAAGTAGCCAATAGCAAGCTTTCCTGTCCCCCCCCCCTTTCCCGACCCTTGACCCTTTGGCTGAAAACTGAGCTGAATGTTGTCTTTTCGAGACACGGGGCTTCATTCTGGGCCGGGGGGAGTAGGCGAGGGATGTTGTGGAACGCGCATCATCTGTTTCTCATTAGGTCTGGCAAGAAGTCATTTAACCTCCCAGATTTCCTCTCCCTTCCTCCCTCTCCCCCCTGCACAGAGTTGCCTGCCTAGGCGTGGCTGCAGCAAAAGAAGGGGGGGGGGGAGCTGTCCTTCATCCGCTACCTCTTGCAATGCAAGTAGAACCCATCAAGACTTTCTTGCCCCCTTCTTTGAAGGATTCTCTTGCAGGCAGGAATAAGTAGGGTTTGGTGAGGCGGAGTACCTACAAGAACAGAGAGGTAGAATACAGTCTTTTGCTGTGGCTGGTATAGACAAAGCTTTTTTTGTAGCAGGAACTCCTTTGCATATTAGGCCGTGCCCCCTGATGTAGCCAATCCTCCATGAGGGGATGGGCCAGTGGCTCAGTGGTAGAGCATCTGCTTGGTAAGCAGAAAGTTCCTGGTTCCAATCCCCGGCATCTCTAACTAAAAAGGGTCCAGGCAAATAGGTGTGAAAAACCTCAGCTTGAGACCCTGGAGAGCCGCTGCCAGTCTGAGTAGACAATGCTGACTTTGATGGACTGAAGGTCTGATTCAGTAGAAGGCAGCTTCATATGTTCACACGAGAGCTTACAGGGCCTACTGTAAGCTCTTGGAGGATTGGCTACAGCAGGGGTGTGTGGCCTAATATGCAAAGGAGTTCCTGCTACAAAAAAAGCCCATATAGATAATCTTCCTCCAGCTTTTCTCAGTGTAGCTTTGTCATTTTTATCCTGACCAAAAGGGCTTTTGCTCTTGTAAGGAAATATTGCCCTGCTGAGTCAGGTGGGATCGGCATTGTCTAGCATCTCGCTTCCCAGGGCCGGGGCTAGACTGGCCGGCACCTTAGGCAAGGCTAACTTCTGTTGCCCCCCCCCTCCGCACTGATAACATCACCAAGTCACATGGGAAAGGCCCAGTTCGGCACCCCCAGAAGGCCAGCGCCCTAGCCAATCGCTTCCACCAGCAGCTGGTAGGGCGAACCAGATTCCCCCCAAGGAGGGGACAGCACCCCGCCTCCTCTTGTTTGGTTGCAGCGTTTGAACCTACCTGAGCACTACTGTCATCTTTGGATTCTGTGCTTTGGGTGTCCCTGCTACCTGGGGGTAGACAGGTGGCAACCTGAGAAAGGGCCTTCTCAGTCGTGGCACCACAATTATAGAATTACCTCCTCAGGGAGATTTGTCTGTCCCCTTCTATCACTGTCTTCCACCAGCAGGCGAAGAACTCTCCTGTTTTGTCTGGCATCCCCTCACTGGTTGTCACTGACCCAACCTCCTGTTTATGTGTATTTATATTTCTTTTCAGTTTTTAAATGTTTGCATCGGTTTAGGAGCTCAAAGTTGGGTGGAAAGGCAGCTTAGAAATGCTTTAAATCAGGGCCGGCCAAACTGTGGCTCAGGAGCCACATGTGGCTCTTTCACTCGAATTGTGCGGCTCTCAAAGCTCTCGCTGCCCTGTCAGCTGGAGAAGGCATTTAAAATGCCTTGGAGAAGGCATTTAAAGTAGAAGTGGCTTTCTTTCCACCTCTCCCTCCACCCCAGCTCCCAACCTTCCACCCCAGCTCCCCACCTTCCTTCCTCCCCTCCTTCCTTCCTTCCTTCCTTCCTTCCTTCCTTCCTTCCTTCCTTCCTTCCTTCCTTCCTTCCTTCCTTCCTTCCTTCCTTCCTTCCTTCCTTCCTTCCTTCCTTCCTTCCTTCCTTCCTTCCCTCCCTCCCTCCCTCCCTTCCCTCCCTTCCCTCCCTCCCTCCCTCCCTCCCTCCTTCCTTCCTTCCTTCCTTCCTTCCTTCCTTCCTTCCTTCCTTCCTTCCTTCCTTCCTTCCTTCCTTCCTTCCTTCCTTCCTTCCTTCCATCCATCCATCCATCCATCTCAAACATCTGACATTTATTCTAAGTGGCTCTTACGTTAAGCAAGTTTGGCTTTCCCTGCTTTAAATATATCAATAAACCAGGATATAGTTGGGAATGTGTGACTGTCTCAAGGTAGCCCAGCAAGCTTGGCCAAATACCTTTACTCTTTACCCGCTTGCACCATTTATTGTTACCATACTTTTTCAATGAGCTCTTTCTGTTTTCAAAATTCAAGGCTAAGTTTTGTTTTGTTGCTTCGACTCGGAGGTAGAGCCTCAGCTCGTTGAGCTTCCTTTGAGGGTAAAAATCACGTTATTAATAAGTCAAAAAGCTCTGTTGGGCCTGAATGCAAATAGAGGAAGAACACACATAAATTGCTATTTATCCTAGGGAGTGCTGGTGGAAGCATTCTTGGGAGGCCATGAGTGGATGCTCACTACACAGCTGTTAATTTTTTGAAGTATTTTTTTGGCTGTTGTAGATTTTCCGGGCTTTGTGGCCGTGGTCTTGGCAAGACCACGGCCACACAGCCCAGAAAATCTACAACCACCAATGGACTCCGGCCGTGAAAGCCTTCGACAGCATGTTATTTATTTGGCCTTCAAGAGGCAGTCCCCGTCTGGTGACCCTAGAGCAGGGGAGTCAAACATGCAGCCCGGGGGCCAATTCAGCCCCCCTCAAGGGCTCCTATCAGGCCCCCAAGCAACTGGCTGTCATCTGCTTCCTTCTCCCTCTCTCTTGCTTCCTTCTGCATAACAGCTTGCTGGGCAAGGCTCTCTCAATCACACAGCAGAGCTACTGAGCCAAGTCCCTCCTCCTTCTCTTGGCTGAGGCTCCTCCCCCTCCTGGTCCCCTGGGGAAGGAAGGAAAGAGCCAGAGCTTCCTTTGCCCAGTTCCCTGGATCCCATGGGAGAAAGACAAAGAAAGTACCTTTAAGACCAAGTGCCAGTGGATGTTTTTCAGGTTTTTTTTTAAAAAAAAATCTTTGTGTTTGTCTGTTTCCTTTATAAAGTTTATATCTCTGCTACCTAATCATAAATAGGGACACACATGGCGCGGCCCAGCAAGGTCTCATTTATGTCAGTTTTGGCCCTCATAACAAATGAGTTTGATACTCCTGCCCTAGAAGTTTCAAGGCAAGAGGTGTTTAGAAGTGGTTTGACGTTGCCTGCCTCCAAGGGGTAACCCTGAACGTCCTGGGTGGTCTCCCAATCACCCTGCTTAGCTTCTAAGGTCTGATGAGATCGGGCTAGCCTGGGCCACGGAACAACAGAAAGCCAGTCTCAAGGGGCCGCTCAATGCAGAGTGGGGTATAAATATGAAAAATTCAATGTAAGCACGACAGCCATTCGCTCATTTTGTTGAGCTGGTTAACAGCTATAATGGGTTAGGACAGGTGTGGCCAAACTCGCTTAATGTAAGAACCACATAAAGTAAATATTTGAGAGCCACAAGACATGAACATCAGATGTTTGAGAGTAGGAAGGAAGGAAAGAAGGAAAATAGATGGGGGAGGGAGGGAGAGGTGGAAACAAAGCAACTTTTAACTCTAAATGCATTCTCCAAGCCGCTGGCTGGCTTGGCTTGGAGAAGTGATTTAAAAAGAGAAATGTCTTCTCCAAGGCAGCCGGCAGGGCAGTGGGGGCTTCGAGAGCCACACAGGATGTGTGAAAGAGCCACATGTGGCTCCCGAACCGTAGTTTGGCCACCCCTGGGTTAGAACTTAAGACTAAAGATTTGCTAATGCAGTTAACTCGTGTGATTTCAGAGGAGTATTCTTGTTAGTCTGTGGCAACATCAGTTGTTCAAAAGATGTAATTTTTCTCACTCGGCCCGCTTCATCAGGTGCACGAAGTGTTGCGCGTTTATTGCGCAGATGCATTTCTTTGCACATTTCTCCGTTTGCCTAATGGGGATTCACTTCGTGTTCACACACATACAAGCCTTTATTGGCATAGATCAGATAGCAAATAAAACAAAGAACAGGTATAGAAGTAGCAAGGAGAAAAGGTATGTCAGTCATGTACATCTAAACATTAAGCGATCGATCCTTAATTACCGGACTTAAAAATAAGGCTACCTGTTCAGTTGTTTCGGTTGATGCGTTCAGGAGATGAAGCACCTTAATGGTATCTGAGTAACCCGCCGTGTTGCTGAGGAAGCGAGGTGGGCCCCGTGGTGGGAATCATTTGGTTGGTTTTTAAGATGCCCTTGGAGTCTTGTTTAATTTTAACTAGCGATTAAAAATCTCAAATCCTTGTTCAAGCTGGGGGGTTGGGGAGGGAGAACAGGAATAATATTGGACTTCTTGCTGAATCCAAATTCGGCACTTTGGCGTTGGATTCTCCCTTTGAAGTTCTTTTGTGCGAGAAATAGAATACCCTGGGCTATTATACTCCCCCCTCCCCTCCCCGTGTCAGGACATTGCCAATTTTCACAATAGATCGAGGTCTTGTTATTCTTTTTCACGGGGAGGGACAATGTTGCTCCAGCGACGTGGAGAGCAGAAGGGTATTGTTGACATGTTAGGGCTCTTGTTGCATTGGAGGATTTCCTGGCCTCTTGACCCGGCTGTTTTGTTTTGTTTCCATACCTCCCGCATCAAAGGACGGCTTAGTGCAGCTCCACTCATTGCCTCTGACAAACGAGGCTGCGGTCCAGGAAGGCTTGGGCTGGGCTACGATTTTGCTAGCTCTCAAGGTGCCAAAAGGATTCCCATTTGTATTTGTTGTAATAGATGAACTTGGCTGCTGCTGTGGGGTTTTTTTTTTAAATCACTATAAAATAGTCGGGAGAAATGTACGGCCTCTGTGTCCCTGTCTCTGTGGTAGAACAAAGCAGGATTCAAGCGGCGCCTTTAAGACCAACCAAGTTTTATTCGGAACGTTCCGAATAAAAACTTGGTTGGTCTTAAAGGTGGGGCTTGAATCCTGCTTTGTTCAGCTGCTTCAGACCGGCACGGCTGCTCTCTTGGATCTATCTCTGTGGTAGCTTTCCGCGTGGCTCAAACCATTTAGGTCAGGGGTGTTAAACTCATTTGTTATGAGGGCCAGAGCCAACATAAGTGTGACCTTGTCAGGCTGGGCGATGTGTATCATAAAATGTAATGCCAGGGAATGGAGATATAAACTTTATAAAGGACACAAATGCAATTAAAGGATTTTTTAAAAATAAAACATGCTTAAAACATTACCATTTGTTGGTCTTAAAGGTGCTTTCTTTGCATCTCTCCTGTGTGATCCAGGGAACTGGACAAAGGAAGCTCTGGCCCTTTCCTTCCTTCCTTAGGGGACCAGGAGGAGGAGGAGTCTCAGCCAATAAAAAGAAGAGAGGCTTGGCTCAATAACTCTGTTGTGCGATTGAGAGAGCCTGGCAAAGCAAGCTGCCCCCCCCCTTCCTTCCCAAGGGAGGCGCCTCAACCAATAGAGAAAACAGAGACTTTGCTCTGTAGTTCCTGTGCGATTGAGCAAGCCTTGCAAAGCAAGCTGTTATGCAGAAGGAAGCAAGAAAGAGGGAGAAGGAAGCAGACAACAGCCAGTTGCTCAGGAGCCTGTTAGGAGCCCTCCGAGGGCCTGATTTGGCCTCCAGGCTGCATGTTTGACACCCCTGATGTAGCCAATCCTCCAAGAGCTTACAAAAAAGAGCCTTGTAAGCTCTTGGAGGATTGGCTACATCAGAAGGTGTGGCCTAATATGTAAAGGAGCTCCTACTAGAATTCCACCCCTGCTGTGTGACTCTTGAAGCTCCCACCGCCCCTTCAGATGGCTTGGAGAAGGCATTTCTCTCTTTAAGTCACTTTGCCAAGCCAGCCAGCGGCTTGGAGAATGCATTTAAAGTTGCTTTCTTTCCACCTCTCCCCCCAATCTATTTCCCTCCCTCCCTCATAGATGTTTATTCTGTGTGGCTCTTGCATTAAGCAAATTTGGCTGCCTCTGGTCTTTAAGGTGCTACTGGATTCTTTTCTACAACCTCTGTTTATCTCTGCCCTGATTTGGCTGGGCTAAGCAGTGTCGAACCTGGTTAGTACTTGCATGGGAGACCACCAAGGAAGTCCAGGGGGGGTACACAGAAACAGGCAATGGCAAAACCGCCTCCGTTTGTCTCTTGCTGTGTAAACCCTATAGGAGCCACCATAAATGAGCTGCATCACCAGCAGCTTTCAAGGGAAGACATCTGATCCCCAAAATTTTCCTGTGATCCTGGGACAGCACATTGCAAATACTTGCCTCTGGGGCTCGTATGCGACAGCTGGTGTGTGGCAGCATACGGTATCCGACAGCTGACGAGATTCCGCACTTGATGGCTGCCAAAACAAGCCCGAGATGCCGCGGAGGCCTAGCCCTTGAGCGTGGAGGTTGGAGATGCCACGTTCCAGTTTGACATCTGGGCCTGGAATGAGGCGGAAGTCAAGATATTTGTTTCAGATTTCGCCCGAGAGGATGTGGTTTGACCGTGGAAGCCGGGGGCGGAGCGCAGTCTGCTTGCCGAAGGCTGTGAGAGTGGGTTGGGACCGAGCCCAGGGTGGCTGAGAAAGGGCTGTGTTCAGAGCCCCAGTAAAAGCGGTGAGCATATCCTTGCTTTGGATCTCCCACTTCCTTGCAAGTCTCTGCCTCTTCCTCCTCAGTTGCCCAGTTGCAGCTTGTGCTGGGCTCTGGTCGATGTACAACAGTGGTCCCCAACATTTTTGGCACCAGGGACTGGTTTTGTGGAAGACAATTTTTCCACGGACTGGTGCGGGGGGTGGGGCTGATGGTATTGGGTTGATACAACTGTGCACTTTGTTTCGGTGCGGTAGTTACGTGTGCAGACTCTTATCCGGGAGAACCCGGTTTGATTCTCCACTTTTCCACTTTCAGCTGCCGGAATGGGTCAGCCATAGCTCTTGCAGAGCTGTCCTTGCAGAGCTGTCCTTCTGGGAGAGGTCTCTCAGCCCCACCCACCTCACAGGGTGTCTGTTGTGGGGGAGGAAGATAAAGGGGATTGTGAGCCACTCTGAGATTTGGAGTGGAGGGCAGGATATCCAATGTCGTCTTCTTCGCCATCACCATCATTACATGTATTATTACATTATTACATTGTAATATATAATGAAATAATTATCAGTTAAAACAGTATATCAGTTAAAGGAAAGGAAAGGTCCCCTGTGCAAGCACCAATCGTTTCCGACTCTGGGGCGATGGTGCTTTCATAACATTTTCAGCCAGACTTTTTACAGGGTGGTTTGCCATTGCCTTCCCTAGTCCTCTACGCTTTCCCCCCAGCAAGCTGGGGACTCATTTGACCAACCTCAGAAGGATGGAAGGCTGAGTCAACCTCGAGCCGGCTACCTGAAAACCCAGCTATAGCCTGGAGATCAGGGAGATCTCCAGACCCCGCCTGGAAATTGTCAACCCTAATTGGGAAGCTGATGGAGTGTTGATCTTGCAACCGCGATCCCTTCATTCCTGAATCGTCATTTCATGGGCATGCAGGTCAGGCACAGAAATGGTTACGGAGGGGTACAAGTGGTTTAAAAACAAGCTGCTGGTCATTCACACTTCATGGATAGATTTAGTTCCAGATGGGTAACCATGTCAGTCTGCAAGCAGCAAAAAGCACACATAGGAATGCATTTCTATTGGGAAGACACGCATGTTTTTCCAGCCGCCTAATGGATATACCCCTTGTGCAACTGAGGAAGTGAACCTCCACGTTCAAAGGCAATCAGCCTCTGAATCCCAGAGCCAGGAGGCAACATCAGGGGAAGGCCTCGGCCTCTCTGCCCTGTTGTCGGCCCTCCAGAGGAACTGGTTGGCCACTTTGTGAGACAGGAAGCTGGGCTAGGTGGACCCCTGGTCTGATCCAGCAGGACTCTTCTGATGATCTTAGGAAGGCCTCAGCTTCTGTGCCCTGTTGTTGACCCTCCAGAGGCAGTGGTTGGCCACTTTGTGAGACAGGAAGCTGGTCTAGATGGACCCCTGGTCTGATCCAGTCGGGCTCTTCTGATGATCTTAGGAAGGCCTCAGCCTCTGTGCCCTGTTGTCGGCCCTCTAGAGGAACTGGCTGGCCACTTTGTGAGACAGGATTCTGGGCTAGATGGACCACTGGTCTGATCTAGCTGGGCTCTTCTGATGATCTTAGGAAGGCCTCAGCCTCTGTGCCCTGTTGTTGACCCTCCAGAGGAACTGGTTGGCCACTGTGTGAGACAGGATGCTGGACTAGATGGACCACTGGTCTGATCCAGCAGGGCTCTTCTGATGTTTTTTGAAGGCCTCAGCCTCTGTGCCCTGTTGTTGGCCCTCCAGAGGAACTGGTTGGCCACTGTGGGAGACAGGATGCTGGACTAGATGGACCACTGGTCTGATCCAGCAGGGCTCTTCTGATGTTTTTTGAAGGCCTCAGCCTCTGTGCCCTGTTGTTGGCCCTCCAGAGGAACTGGCTGGCCGCTGTGTGAGACAGGATTCTGGGCTAGATGGACCACTGGTCTGACCCAGCAGGGCTCTCCTGATGTTCAGTGAGCTCCGATCGACAAAAAACACTGGAATAAATTTTGTTCCTCTTTAAGGTTGTGCTAGGCAACCTTCAGTAGATAGGCTTGGCACTGCAGGAGCGTGACTAAATAAATAAAATTCAAGCGTGTCAGCTTTCTAGTAGCTGGGGTGGAGCTTTAGGGCCTTTTCTCCTCCCCCTGTGCGGGAAAAACAGGAATATCTGTGGTTTATAAACTGTCAGTCTTGTGGTAAAGGAGGGGACGGAAGGAGAATTGTTCCCAGGGGGCACGCTTTTAAAAACTAGGATCTTTGGTACGGTCGTGGGCCATGAGAAGGTGGGCTAGTCTTTGCAGATTTCTTTAGAAGGCTGACACGCCTTATGCAAAACTGGCAAACATTTTTAGCCGTGTTTATTTTTTGCAGTACATCGGGGGTCCTCGGCTCAGTGCCCGTGGGAGCCTTAATGCCTGCTGGCATTAACCTGGTACCTGCCACAGGTGGGGTGGATGAGGGGGCCAAAAGAGCTTCTTTCTGGTTGTTGGAGTGCTGCAGGGCTTTTTTTTGGGAGCAGGGACTCCTCTGCATATTCGGCCACACGCTCCCTGATGTAGCCAATCCTCCAGGAGCTTTCAGGGCTCTTAGTACAGGGCCTGCTGTAAGCACTTGGGGGATTGGCTATATCAGGGGTGTGTGGCCTAATATGCAAAGGAGTCCCTGCTACTGCTACCAAAAAAAAAAAAAGCCCTGAAGATCTGACAGATGAGTGTTTCTTAGCTGGCTCATTGGGTATACTTTGTGTGCAGGCAGGGAAACATTTTTAAATAACATGTTCCCTTTCAAAAGTGTCCTGTTAAAGAGTGCTTCTGCCTGAAATGCTGCAAAGCCACGCCCAGAGTTACGCGTCGCCTCGGTTCCTGATGTTTTTTGTGCGTGGTTGGCTTCACCTCTTGTGGCAGCCATCTTGTGGATGCACCCACCACCCTGTGTCCAGTTTCCAGAGGTATCCGCAGGCTCAGAATTGTTGGGGAACCCCTGCTTGGCAGCTGTGTGGGTTGGCCTTTTTGGTGGAGAACTCTTGGGTTTCTTAGAGCCGATAGCGGATGTTGAGAGCATGCGTTGATCCGTGTCATGGAAAAAAGAACTGTGGCCCCGTGAAACGTCGGGAGAAAAAGCTGAAGAAGAACTTGATAAGCGAAACCGTGAGGATTCCTTCAATAAGCGGTTCCTTATTCTCTCCATACAAACCACGAGCGGAACACTAAAAGACTCCACCCATAGCCACAACAGCTCATTTGGAAGAGACATTGCCCTTAAAAGACTGAGGTAGTGACTTTGGGGGGGGGGGGTTCAATATTCAGTATTAAGTGTTCTTTTGTCTTATTTCTTTTCCCCTTATTGCACGAAGGCTGCGGGTCTCTCGTCTGTGCCCTCCTGCCCTAATGTGGTTCTGCAGGTCTCTTGGAGAAAGGCCTTCTCTCTCCCCCTCTTGCTGCTGTCTTTGGCAATCCAGAGAGCAAACGTCACCCGTCAGCTTTTCCTGGCAGGGTCCTCCTGGCTCCTTTCCAAGGAAGGTGCAGCGGGGAAGTCCTGCTATGCCTGGAGAAGAACAGTGAATAGCACCGGACGTCTGAGGAGCAGAGGGAAGATGCTTTACTCTCTGCCTGGTTGCCAACGATTGCTGCGCAGGGCGTCCGAAGGAACGCACGGCCATTTCCAGTGTGCCAACCCGAGTTGGGAGCTTTAAGAGGATTTGGGGCCAGCTTGGCAGCTTTGGGAAAGAGGCTTCCGCTTATCCCCTGGCTCCCATCCAAGAACAAACATGCCCTCGCCTAGCGGGACCACCCAACGGTCTTTTGTTCGCACGGCGTGTGTGTGTCGCTCCAGTGCTCTGTTTCGAGGGCTGTGTTGGAATTAGGCTTGCCGATAAGAGTCTGGGCGGGCGGTTTCTCCCACCCCTTTCCTGAAACACAAGGCCTGATCCAGCTTGGTTGGTGCCCTTCCTTGACAAATGGAAGTATATTGTTCATGTGCATTGCCCTTGAGAGCCAGTTTGGTGTAGCAGTTAAGTGTGCAGACTCTTATCTGGGAGAACTGGGTTTGATTCCCCACTCCTCCACTTGCAGCTGCTGGAATGGCATTGGGTCAGCCATAGCTCTTGCAGGAGTTGTCCTTGAAAGGGCAGCTTCTGGGAGAGCTCTCTCAGCCCCATCTACCTCACTGGGTGTCTATTGTGGGCAGGGGGAGGGGAAGGTAAAGGAAATTGTGACCGCTCTGAGATTCAGAGTACAGGGTGGATTATAAATCCAATTCAAGAGCCCCATGATGCAGAGTGGTAAAGCTGCAGTACTGCAGTCCTAAGCTCTGCTCACAACCTGAGTTCGATCTCAGCGGAAGCTGGGTTCAGGTAGCCATCTCCAGGTCGACTCAGCCTTCCATCCTTCCGAGGTCGGTGAAATGAGTCCCCAGCTTGCTGGGGGGAAAGTGTCGATGACCGGGGAAGGCAACGGCAAACCACCCCGTAAAAAGTCTGCTGTGAAAACGTTGTGAAAGCAACGTCGCCCCAGAGTCAGAAACGACTGGTGCTTGCACAGGGGACTACCTTTGCCTTTTATGAACTTTTGCCTTTTATATTATTATTGTTGTTGTTGTTGTTATTTCTTCTTCTTCTCCTCCTCCCCCCCCTTCCACTTCTGTCTGTGTCCTGGGTGCATTTAAAGTTCTTGAGCAGGGTTCTTGAGGGACGGTGGCTCAGTGGTAGAGCATCTGCTTGGGAAGCAGAAGGTCCCAGGTTCAATCCCCGGCATCTCCAACTAAAAGGGTCCAGGCAACTAGGTGTGGAAAAACTCAGCTTGAGACCCTGGAGAGCCGCTGCCAGTCTGAGTAGACAATACTGACTTTGATGGACCCAGGGTCTGATTCAGTATCAGGCAGCTTCAGATGTCCCTCTGGATGCGGCCGACAAGCTGCCTCAGTGCAGCCGCCTCTCCAAGTCGTAGATGCAAGCAGGGGACATTTTGTAGAAAAAGAAGTGCTGGGGCTCATTAGCATAACTCCTTTGCATAGGCCACACACCCCTGACATCACCGGAAGGTGGGCTAAACTATATCCCAGCTCAGCGTTTACCTTAAAAGGCTTCTTGAATAAGAATGGTCATCTTAAAACCTGACTCCCATCATACTTTTTAGATGACTTTCTCCTTTGTGGCCACAGGGGCAGGAGGAAGATTTGGTTCTTTCCCCGTTTTTTTGTGGGGGGGAAATGTTAGAAAGTTTGTCAAACCTTAGCGTTCACCAAAATTCTCCCAAGGGGGTTCGAACAATGGAGCCCAGAAGCAAGCATTGGGGGTGGGGGGTGGGTTTAAGAACGAAAGAGCTCAATAAAATTGAGAGGTTCTGGAGTGCCGCTCCTGTGAGCTCCTGCCCAAAATGAGGCCTGGATGCAAGTAAGGCAGAAGCCAGGAATTTGGGTGCCCTAGATCCGGGTTCCCCAATGATGCCCCCTGACCCCTTTCCTGGCTTCCACCAAGCCTTTATAGAAAGCGGGCATGGCAGAGTGGGTCATCTGATTGGCCCCTGGAAATCTGCTTGGGTGTGCAAGTTTAAAATGATGTTTCAGCAGCAGCTGGCTCTGCCACCGCAGTGCTGGGCTTATTCTTTCTCCTCTTTCCCTGTGTATTTTAAAAAATTACTCCTCACCAGTGTTCCTTCTAAGCTGAGTTAGTGTGAGCTAGCTCACAGATTTTTAGCCTCCAGCTCACACATTTTTGTCTTAGCTCAGGAAGGATGACCCCAGAGCACGCTGATTGATGCGGGAGCTCACGACTTTAATGCCTGGAGCTCACAAAGCAGAATTCTTGCTCACAAGATTCTGCAGCTTAGAGGGAACATTGCTTCTCACTCTGTATCACTGGATGTGTGTGTGGGGGGCGGGGAGGAGGTATTTGTGAATTTCCTGCATTGCGCAGGGGGTTGGACTAGATGACCCTGGAGGTCCCTTCCAGCTCTATGATTCTAACTCGGGATCAGCAGTGAAAATAGGTCTGGTCAGGGCTTTTTTTTGTAACACATCCCTGATGTAGCCAATCGTCCAAGAGCTTACAGGGTTCTTCGTACAGGGCTTATTGTAAGCTCTAGGAGGATTGGCTACATCAGGGGTGTGTGGCCTAATATGCAAAGGAGGTCCTGCTACAAGAAAACCTCTGGGTCTGGGGTGCCAATTTGTGGGATGATGGGGAGGCCTGTTGCAGTTGCCTCGGCTGTGCGACGGAGAACTTTCAGAAATGGATGTTTGGACGGTATTGAACACATTGTAAAGTAAAATTGCACATATTATTGTTGGGCTTAAGCTGGAAGCGAGGGTGACAAAACGTGGATTATGTTCTCAGTTGGTGGCCAAGTCACAGGACTTGCAGTGTTTTTTGAGAAGTCCTTTGGCTGGTAATAAACATAGCTGGATGTATTTTCCAAAGCGGCGTTGCTATGTTATTTGCTTGGTAAGGCAGAAGCGAATAGTATTAAGCCGGCGTTGAATGTATTAACTGGGGAGCAAATAGAAGGAAAACATTTGAAATGGCTTTTTTTAAAAAAACAACAGCTGCCGATGAGGAAATGCTTGAGCCCGGCTCTCAGGAAGGATGAAGGAGATTACAGAAAATATACTGGGATTGGTTTTATAGGACCACAAGACATACCATTGCTATCTGTTAAAGCATAAAGTCATTCATATGATGGGAAAGAAACGAGCATATTTTGTTTTGAGGCTGTTCACAATCGGAAAACGCTTTCCTCTTTCCTGCAGAAGGGAGAAGGGAAAGGTGTTTTCCAAGGACCTCAGTCACGTATGCACGTTAAGAAATCCAGACTTTGCAGCCTGAATTAATGGGGGAGGGATGGTGGCTCAGTGGTAGAGCATCTGCTTGGTAAGCAGGAGGTCCCAGGTTCAATACCCGGCATTTCCAACTAAAAAGGGTCCAGGCAAGTAGGCGTGAAAAACCTCAGCTTGAGACCCTGGAGAGCCATTGCCAGTCTGAGTAGACAATACTGACTTTGATGGACCCAGGGTTTGATTCGGTATAAGGCAAGCTTCATATGTTCGTATGGGGCTCTTTCCAGTGCTGCCTCTAAGCTGTGGAGTCTTGTGAGGAAATATTCTACTTTGTGAGCTACTGGCATTAAAGTTGTGAGCTGCTGCATAAATTAGTGTGCTCTGGGGCCATTTTTTCCTGAGCTGAGACAGAAATTTGTGAGCCGGAGGCTAAAAAACTGAGCTAGCTCACCCTAACTCAGCTTAGAGGGAACACTGGCTCCTTCTAAGAATGTTAGAGCCCTCCTGGATCAGGCCCAAGAACCTTTTAGTCCATCATAGCATTTCCCTCAGATGCCTCTGGGTGCCCACCAGCAAGGCTAGAATGTGTCATTCCCATCTCAACACCCTGTTAGGCATGTCCACTTTCTCTGAGTATGGAGGCTTCATTTGGCCATTGTGACTAGCAGCCATCGCTAGAGCCTGTAATCTGGGAATTTGTCTAGCTCCTTTTTCAAACCGTCTTAAGCCTAGAGGCTATCTTGTGGCCTTATTAATCAGGAGACTTTTAATTAATTCACCCAGTGACTCTCCTAATCTGTGGAGCCCTGCAGGGTTTCTAGGGCCTTCAGGTAGGTCCTCTGGAAGGCGGGGTATGGGAAAGGGGACCGCCTTGTGCCTTGAAAATGGGTGGCACTTGGGGGGCAGTAAGCGCTTTGCCCCAACTTAGGTCTGCTGTCCTCCAGGTGAGGCCTGCAGATCTCCTGGAATTATAACCGATCTCCGAATTGCAAGAGATCAGTTTGCCTCGGGGAAAAATGTCATCTTCCAAGGTTGGCACTGTACCCCAAGGAGGTCCCCGAAACCCACCATCACCGAGCTCCGCCCCCAAATCTCCACGAATTTCCCAACCTAGAATTCGCAACCCAAGTTCAAGCTGCGTAATAGCTGTAATACGATTTTAACTCGGGGTCAGAAGTGAAAATAGGTTCGGTCAGGGCTTTTTTTTGCAGCAGGAAATCCTTTGCATATTAGTCCTCCGTTCCTGAGGACTGGAAGGTAGCAAATGTCACCCCCATCTTTAAAAAGGGTTCCAGAGGAGATCCGGGAAATTACAGGCCTGTCAGTCTGACTTCAATACCGGGAAAGTTGGTAGAAACCATTATTAAGGACAGAATGAGTAGGCACATTGATGAACACGGGTTATTGAGGAAGACTCAGCATGGGTTCTGCAAGGGAAGATCTTGCCTCACTAACCTGTTACAGTTCTTTGAGGGGGTAAACAAACATGTGGACAAAGGAGACCCGATAGATGTTGTTTACCTTGACTTCCAGAAAGCTTTTGATAAAGTTCCTCATCAAAGGCTCCTTAGAAAGCTTGAGAGTCATGGAATAAAAGGACAGGTCCTCTTGTGGATCAAAAACTGGCTGAGTAATAGGAAGCAGAGAGTGAGTATAAATGGGCAGTCTTCGCAGTGGAGGACGGTAAGCAGTGGAGTGCCGCAGGACTCTGTACTGGGTCCCATGCTCTTTAACTTGTTCATAAATGATTTAGAGTTGGAAGTGAGCAGTGAAGTGGCCAAGTTTGCGGATGACACTAAATTGTTCAGGGTGGTGAAAACCAGAGAGGATTGTGAGGAACTCCAAAGGGATCTGTTGAGGCTGGGTGAGTGGGCGTCAACGTGGCAGATGCGGTTCAATGTGGCCAAGTGCAAATAATGCACATTGGGGCCAAGAATCCCAGCTACCAATACAAGTTGATGGGGTGTGAACTGGCAGAGACTGACCAAGAGAGAGATCTCGGGGTCGTGGTAGATAACTCACTGAAAATGTCAAGACAGTGTGCGTTTGCAATAAAAAAGGCCAACGCCATGCTGGGAATTATTAGGAAGGGAATTGAAAACAAATCAGCCAGTATCATAATGCCCCTGTATAAATCGATGGTGCGGTCTCATTTGGAGTACTGTGTGCAGTTCTGGTCGCCGCACCTCAAAAAGGATATTATAGCATTGGAGAAAGTCCAGAAAAGGGCAACTAGAATGATTAAAGGGCTGGAACACTTTCCCTATGAAGAAAGGTTGAAACGCTTGGGACTCTTTAGCTTAGAGAAACGTCGACTGCGGGGTGACATGATAGAGGTTTACAAGATAATGCATGGGATGGAGAAAGTAGAGAAAGAAGTACTTTTCTCCCTTTCTCACAATACAAGAACTCGTGGGCATTCGATGAAATTGCTGAGCAGCCAGGTTAAAACGGATAAAAGGAAGTACTTCTTCACCCAAAGGGTGATTAACATGTGGCATTCACTGCCACAGGAGGTGGTGGTGGCCACAAGCATAGCCACCTTCAAGATGGGTTTAGATAAAAATATGGAGCAGAGGTCCATCAGTGGCTATTAGCCACTCTGTGTGTGTATATATAAATTTTTTTGCCACTGTGTGACACAGAGTGTTGGACTGGATGGGCCACTGGCCTGATCCAACATGGCTTCTCTTATGTTCTTCTGTGGCACAGAGTGTTGGACTGGATGGGCCATTGGCCCGATCCAACATGGCTTCTCTTATGTTCTTAGTCCACACCTGCGTTCCCTCTAAGCTGTGTTAGCGTGAGCCAGCTCACAAGATTTTTAGCCTCCAGCTCACACATTTTTGTCTTAGCTCAGGAAAAATGGCCCCAGAGAACAATAATTTATTCAGTAGCTCACCACTTTAATGCCAGAAGCTCACAAAGTAGAATTTTTGCTCACAAGACACTGCAGCTTAGAGGGAACATTGGTCCACACACCCCTGATGTACGAAGAACCCTGATGTAGCCAGTCCTCCAAGAGCTTACAGCGTTCTTCGTACAGGGTCAACTGTAAGCTCCAGGAGGCTACATTGAGGTTTTAGCCGGGGAGTGTTTGTGGGGCTTCCTCACAGAAAGCACAGCTGTATAGAGAGCCAGTTTGGTGTAGTGGTTAAGTGTGCAGGCTCTTATCTGGGAGAACTAGGTTTGATGCCCCACTCCTCCACTTGCACCTGCTGGAATGGCCTTGAGTCAGCCATTGGTAGCACAGGTGCTGTCCTTGAAAGCGCAGTTTCTGAAAGAGCTCTCTCAGCCCCACCCACCTCACAGGGTGTCTGTTGTGGGGGGAGAAGATATAGGAGATTGTAAGCCACTCTGAGTCTCTGATTCAGAGAGAAGGGCAGGGTATAAATCGGCAATTCCTCTTCTTCTTGGGCGGGTTCAATGTCTTCCCCGCAGGTTTGGGATCCAGCCTGTCAGGATCTCCTCACTGTCCTCTTCCCGCTTGTTCAGATACGTCTTTTATTTCCCCCTTTTCTCAGGGCCGGACCTCAGTTCCTGAATGAGGGGAAAGGGAGGACGGGAGTAGCTGTTTACCAGGCCTTGAGCGCACAAGAGATTCCCCAGCAGAGAAAACAAAAGGAGCTTTGTGTGGGGCTCTTGTGTGTCAGCCCTCATGCGCTCCAGCTCAAGGGAAGGGGGAGGGCATGGAACACAATAGCCCACAGGCACCGGGCATCAGCAGGGTGCTGTGTAGCCCTGTGTGTGTGTGTTTGTGTGTGAAGTGGGCCTTGGTAGTCCCTTTTCTTGGCCTGTTTTTTGAATTGCCTGCAGTTTGGACAGGCTTCCCCCCCCTCCTCATGTGTTTGTATCTTATTTATCCCCTCTGAAAGCTGGACAGTTTGGACAGGCTTCCCCCCCCTCCTCATGTGTTTGTATCTTATTTATCCCCTCTGAAAGCTGCTCTGCAAATTGTTATAGCTCTCTGTAGAAATCCAGTGGGCGGAGGGATGGGGGGGCCGGGGGGGGGGAGAGCCCGTTGCTAAGGAACGGGTTTTGGATGCGATGCCTGCCGAGCTGGAAGGGATTGCGTGTGTGCATCGCTTGCTTGCGCTCTCCATCTGCAGCTTTGCATCCTGGGAGGTGGAATTCCGGCCAGGGCGTGTTCAGTCATGTGACAGCGATGAGCGAACCAGTGGAAGGTTTCTTTACCAAAAAAAAAAAAAATAGCAGCAAAAATATCCCATTGTGGAAGGGCGAGGGACAGTTTTGACCACAGCGCAACCAGGATTCGATAATTCTGCAACTAGGACCCCTTAATGTAGATACAATTAACGTGCACCAGGGCGTTTTTGTTTTTTCTAAGCCGGAACTCCTTTGCATATTAGGCCACACCTTCCTGATGTAGCCAATCCTCCACGAGCTTACAGTAGGCCCTGCACGGAGAGCACCGCAAGCTGCTGGAGGATTGGCCACATCAGGGCTGTGTGGCCTAATATGCAAAGGAATTCCTGCTGCAAAAAAAAGCCCCTCCATGCGGGACTTTTCCAACTTCGAGCAAATGCAGTTGAAGCTCAGGGTGATGCTCAGGATTCTTCTCTCCCTCAGGAGAGCCAGCTTGGTGTCGTGGTTAAGTGTGCGGACTCTTACATGGGGGAACCGGGTTTGATTCCCCACTCCTCCGCTTGCTCCTGCTGGAATGGCCTTGGGTCAGCCATAGCTCTGGCAGAGGTTGTCCTTGAAAGGGCAGCTGCTGTGAGAGCCCTCTCAGCCCCACCCACCTCGCAGGGTGTCTGTTGTGGGGGAGGAAGATAAAGGAGATTATGAGCCACTCTGAGATTCGGAGTGGAAGGCAGGATATACATTTTTTTTAAAAAAAGTTTATCCTCACAAATAACCCTCCAAAGGAGGTTTGGCTGAGAGAGAGCAACTGGCCGAGGGTCACCCCATGAGCCTTCGTGGATCCTGGTCTCCCCCCTCCCTTTCTGATAGGGTTGCCAACTTTGGGATGGGAAATTCCTATTGATTTGCTTGTCTATACATTAGATTTGTTCAGGGCTTTTTTTTTATAGCAGGAACTCCTTTGGAAATTAGGCCACACACCCCTGATGTAGCCAATCCTCCTGGAGCTTACAGTAGGCCCTGTACTGAGAGCCCTGTAAGGAATTCTAGCAGGACCTCCTTTGCATATTAGGCCACACACCCCTGATGTAGCCAATCCTCCTGGAGCTTACAGTAGGCCCTGTACTGAGAGCCCTGTAAGGAATTCTAGCAAGACCTCCTTTGCATATTAGGCCACACACCCCTGATGTAGCCAATCCTCCTGGAGCTTCCAGTAGGCCCTGTACTGAGAGCCCTGTAAGGAATTCTAGCAGGACCTCCTTTGCATATTAGGCCACACACCCCTGATGTAGCCAATCCTCCTGGAGCTTATAGGGCTCTTAGTACATCAGGGGGTGTGGCCTAATGTGCAAAGGAGTTCCTGCTACAAAAAAAGCCCTGCTGCTGCTACATTGAGACTGGAGGTGGAGTCCAGGGACAGGAGAAGATGACATTGGATTGATATCCCGCCCTATACGCTGAATCTCAGAGTCTCAGAGCGGCTCCCAATCTCTTTTACCTCCCCCCCCCCCACACACAGACACCCTGTGCGGTAAGTTGGGCTGAGAGAGCTCTTACAGCAGCTGCCCTTTCAAGGACAACTCCTACGAGAGCTATGGCTGACCCAATACCATTCCAGCAGCTGCAAGTGGAGGAGAGGGGGATCAAACCCGGTTCTCCCAGGTGAGAATCCATGCACTTAACCACTACACCAAACTGGAGGGACTTCAGCATGGTACAACGCCATAGAGTCCACCTTCCAAAGCAACCATTTTGTCCAGGAGAACTGATCTTGGTATCTGGAGATTGATTGTGATTCCTGGAGGTGTCCAGCTACCAACTGTAGGGTGGCAACCATGCTTCCTGGTGCAGTATCTCAACAGGCTCTGTGCATTGCCATCACCTCCTCCTCTTACACATGAGTACAAATGGAAACTACCTTATACTGCAGGGGTGGCCGATGGTAGCTCTCCAAATGTTTTTGCCTACAACTCCCATCAGCCCCAGCCATTGGCCATGCTGGCTGGGGCTGATGGGAGTTGTAGGCAAAAAAACATCTGGAGAGCTATCCTTGGCCACCCCTGTTATACTTGATCAGAACCTTGGTCCAGCAAGGTCATACTGTCTACTCTGGCTCTGCAGGGTCTCCAATGGAGGCCTTTCACATCACCTCCTACCTGATCTTTTCAACCGGAGATGCCGGGGATTGAACCTGGGACCTTCTGCAGGCCAAGCAGAGGCTCTACCACTGAGCCATGGCCCCTCCTTAACTGACCTCAGTAGGCTGGAGATTGGTTGTGATTTTTTGGAGATCGCCTGGTCCCAGTTGGAGGGTGGAAACCTTGTTTCCTCGCTCAGTATCCTAACTGGCCTTGTGCTTTGCTCACCCCCCACCCCCCGGCCTGCTCCTTCTTTTGATAATAAAGTCTTCGCTCAGCCCAAATTTTGCCCTGAGAATAAGTGAAGTTTACAACCTCTGCACGTTAAAAGGCGGTTGCGCAAATGGCTGTGGTTTTCTAGTCTGAGAGCTGCAGGGGGGATATGGCAGGTACCGGCAAGCCGTGGCCCAGGCTCTGGTGCTCTCGTTTCTGCCTTCTTCAGCTTCTGGTACTTCAAGTAGACATTTCTGCAAGCTTTCAAGCATATTTCGCAGCTTGCACTGAAACGGAGGCATTGGATCCCGTGTAAGCGCTGTAAATGCGCACTGCAGGTTTCAGTCTTCCTCCTTTTCCAACCTTTTCAGTCTAGTCCCTTGGAGTGCTGGTGACTTGATGTAGGTTAACATAAGAACATAAGAACATAAGTTCTTATGTTAACATAAGAACATAAGAGAAGCCATGTTGGATCAGGCCAATGGCCCATCCAGTCCAACACTCTGTGTCACATAAGAACACAAGAGAAGCCATGTTGGATCAGGCCAATGGCCCATCCAGTCCAACACTCTGTGTCACACATAAGAGAAGCCATGTTGGATCAGGCCAATGGCCCATCCAGTCCAACACTCTGTGTCACACATAAGAACATAAGAGGAGCCATGTGAGATCAGGCTAGTGGCCCATCCAGTCCAACACTCTGTGTCACATAAGAGAAGCCATGTTGGATCAGGCCAATGGCCCATCCAGTCCAACACTCTGTGTCACACATAAGAACATAAGAGAAGCCATGTTGGATCAGGCCAATGGCCCATCCAGTCCAACACTCTGTGTCACATAAGAACATAAGAGAAGCCATGTTGGATCAGGCCAATGGCCCATCCAGTCCAACACTCTATGTCACATAAGAACATAAGAGAACCATGTTGGATCAGGCCAATGGCCCATCCAGTCTAACACTCTGTGTCACATAAGAACTTAAGAGAAGCCATGTTGGATCAGGCCAATGGCCCATCCAGTCCAACACTCTGTGTCACAGTGGCCAAAAATTTTATACACACACACACACACACATACATACATACATACATATATATATATACATATACATATACATATACATATCACACACACACACACACTGTGGCTAATAGCGACTGGCCCCTCATATTCCCCTTGGGTTTCTGGCAATTCAGGGCCAAAAGGAGGGGGTTGATGGTTTCTAAAATGAAAGCTGCAAAACTAGAGAACGGGTCTGGAGTATCCCCTAAGATTTACTGAGTCTCGGCAAGAAAGGGGGCCTGTAAATAAAGGCAATAGTAGTGTGCGAATTGTCCTCTGCGACGGAGGCTGCATTAGGGGCTTATGGGGTGGGGGAAAGTCAGATACATCTTTTATTTCCAAAGCAGCAGTACTGCAGTACTGTGGGTCTGAACTCTCTGCTCACAACCTGAGTTCGATTCCGGCGTAAGCTGGGTTTTCAGGTAGCCGGCTCGAGGTTGACTCAGCCTTCCATCCTTCTGAGGTCGGTAAAATGAGTATCAGCTTGCCGGGGGGAAAGTGTAGATGACTGGGGAAGGCAATGGCAAACCACCCTGTAAAAAGTCTGCCGTGAAAATGTTGTGAAAGCAACGTCACCCCAAGTCGGAAACGACTGGTGCTTGCACAGGGGACCTTTCCTTCCCTTTCCTTGCTGGGTGGAAAGTGTAGATGACTGGGGAAGGCAATGGCAAACCACCCCGTAAAAGGTCTGCTGTGAAAACATTGTGAAAGCAACGTCACCCCAGAGTCGGAAGCGACTGGTGCTTACACAGGGGACCTTTCCTTTCCTTTCTCAGGGCCGGACGTCGGCCCACACTGTTGGTGAAATTGCTTTTGCATTGAAACAGGCTTCCAGAGATCTGTCGCCCCCCCATTAAGATGTTAATACCATCTTTGCCGCCCTACCTAATTGTGAGTGATGGCATAATTGTTTTAACTTTAAAACCGTTTTAAATGTTTAAGTTGTTTTAAATTGATTTGATTGTTTTAACGTGTTGGAAGCCGC
The DNA here is from genome assembly GCF_032191835.1 of Heteronotia binoei. NCBI lineage: Eukaryota > Metazoa > Chordata > Lepidosauria > Squamata > Gekkonidae > Heteronotia > Heteronotia binoei. Next base: position 72,889,025 of record NC_083234.1, read on the forward strand.
CCGGAGCCCACTATGGGAAAGGGCGGCCTATAAAGCGACGAAAATAAATAAATAAATAATAAATTAACAGCTGGGAATAGGGTCAGGTGTTGCTTTCCCGCAGGGCGGAAGAAAGAGAGCAGGGAGGGCCATTTCCCCTGTTTGTGTTGTGTCCCTAGTGTCACGGAGTGGCTTGTACGGCACCCGCTATTGTTCAGCTTCTGGTGCCATCTCTCTGGTTCTCCTCGTCCTGCGGGTGTGATGCGTTTCACTAGACACACTGCAGCAGAACTGATCGCCACCGTAAGCCTTGGAGTCTCATTTTCCTTCGAGGAAATGGATGGTTCAGTGAGAAACAGTCCTCTCCCAAGAAAAAGCACCCTAATTTTGGGATGACGGGAGCGAAGGGGAGCTGGTGAGCAGCTGGCATGCTGTGTGAGCACAGTGAGGGAGAAAAGGTGGTATATTTGTTGCTATATTCCTTCTAAGCTTGTGAGCAAAAATGCTACTTTGTGAGCCACTGGCGAGCAATTTTGTGAGCGAGCAGTTTTGACTGCTGCATAAATTAGTTTGTTTCGGGGCCAGCCTTCTTGAGCTAAGACAAAAGCATGTGAGCCGGGGGCTAGAAAATTGTGAGCTAGCTCACACTAACTCAGCCTAGAGGGAACACTGGTTGTAGTTCAGATGTGAGCTTGAAAACATGGAGTTCAAATCTCACTTCAGCCCTAACCCCGCCAGCTGTTAATAGGAAATTGCTAGCCAGTTTGGTGTAGTGGTTAAGTGTGCAGACTCTTATCTGAGAGAACCAGGTTTGATTCCCCACTCCTCCACTTGTAGCTGCTGGCACGGTCTTGGGTCAGTCATAGCTCTCGCAGAGTTGTCCTTGAAAGGGCAGCTTTGGGGAGAGCTCTCTCAGCCCCACCTACCTCACAGGGTTTGATTCCCCACTCCTCCACTTGCAGCTGCTGGAATGGTCTTGGGTCAGCCATAGCGCTCGCAGAGGTGTCCTTGAAAGGGCAGCTTCTGGGAGAGCTCTCTCAGCCCCACCCACCTTGCAGGGTCTGATTCCCCCACTCCTCCACTTACAGCTGCTGGAATGGTCTCGGGTCAGCCATAGCTCTCGTAGGAGTTGTCCTCGAAAGGGCAGCTTCTAGAAGAGCTCTCTCAGCCCCCCTACCTCACTGGGTGTCTGTTGCAGGGGAGGAATGGAGGGCGGAATTTAAATCCAGTGTCGTCGTCTTCTTCCCACTCACAACACTGACCTGGATGGTCCAGGCTAGCCCCATCTTGTCAGATCTTGGAAGCTAACCAGGGTCAGCCCTGGTTAGTCTTTGGATGTGACACCACCAGGGAAGCCCAGGGTTGCTACGCAGCGGCAGGCGATGCCAAACCCCCTCGGTTCCTCTCTTGTCTTGAAAGCCCCAGGAGGCATCTCTGTAGGGGTGGCACATGCCACCACCATGCTTCAAAGAAAGAATTCAGGATGCCTGGCCTGGGGTTACATAACAGTTTCTTGAGCCCTGACGTCACACCCGAGGCACACACTAGGAACTTGGCTGTCCTCGTCATGCATACCTGTCCTGCCTGGAAACAAATGCCATAAGGAAATAAATTCTTGATTGCCAGGCAGGTGCCAATTAGGGCTCCAACGGTTGCTTATCTGGGCCTGTGTGCCATTGGCCAGGGCCATGAGGTTGAATTGGAGTGTGGAGTGCGGATTCTGAGCAGAGCTGGAAGCTCCGTAGCAGCTGCAGTGCTGGTGAGCTATTTGAAATTTGGCTCTGCAGCGCTCGTTCCTGGCGTTTCAGCTCAGCATCGAGGCACAGAAGGAAGCACCAATTTGGGGACGGATGGTGGCTCAGCAGTAGAGCATCTGCTTGTTAAGCAGGAGGTCCCAGGTTCAATCCCCGGCATCTCCAACTAAAAAGGGTCCAGGCAAGTAGGTCTGAAAAACCTCAGCTTGAGACCCTGGAGAGCCGCTGCCAGTCTGAGTAGACAATGCTGATTTTGATGGACCAAGGGTCTGATTCAGTAGAAGGCAGCTTCATATGTTCATATGTTCTGGGGTGGGATGGTGGTTCAGTGGTAGAGCATCTGCTTGTTAAGCAGGAGGTCCCAGGTTCAATCCCCGGCATCTCCAACTAAAAAGGGTCCAGGCAAATAGGTGTGAAAAACCTCAGCTTTTGACTTTGATGGACCCAGGGTCTGATTCAGTGTAAGGCAGCTTCATATGTTCATGTGCACTGGTTCCTGCAGCTGCCTTTCCACTTCTGATCTTCTTGGCTCTTGAGGCCTCCACAAGTAACGCAGAGCTTGAATTCCCAGACACCCATGTGTGTGTTTGTGAGGGAGAGAGAGAGAGGCTGAATGTTGGCGAGGGTTGTTGGGGAGAGAGGCATCTTTGCTTCGACTTGCAGAAGGCACAGACTAGGGAGGGATCCGGCTGGAGGCATCTTCGTCCAGAATGCCAGCTCTTTATTTTTAGAGTGCACGTGTCGGCCGCGTTGTAACACACAGCAGCTGAGCAAAGTTGGACGCTCTTGGGAGGGAGAGACCCGAAGAGTGGTCTTTATTTTTAAAGTGGTGTCTGGGGAGGTGGGGAATCAGTGATGTAGCAAAAGTTCTCCAGATTTCCCTTGCCTTTTCACCAAACGTGGCCCTGTAGTGGTCTTGCAGATAAGTCCAAATGACTTATAAGTCCAAAGAGGAAGCTTTGTTCTCTTTGCGTTCTGAAGTTGGAACTCTGTCTGGGGCAAGTGATGCTCTGTATTCTTGGCACTTGGGAGGGGCAACAGTAGGAGGGCTTCTAGTGTCCTGGCTCCACTGATGGACCTCCTGATGGCACCTGTTTTGTTTTGATTTTTTGCTACTGTGTGACACAGAGTGTTGGACTGGATGGGCCATTGGCCTGATCCAACATGGCTTCTCTTATGTTCTTATAGATGGAAATCTCTGTGTGGGGCAGTGAAGCTCTGTATTCTTGGTGCTGGGGGTGGGGGTGGGGTGGGCAACAGTGTGAGGGTTTTTGGTGTCCTGGCCCCACTGGTGGACCTCCTGATGGCACCTGGGTTTTTTGGCCGCTATGTGACACAGAATGTTGGACTGGATCGGCCATTGGCCTGATCCAACATGGCTTCTCTTATGTTCTTATAGATGGAACTCTCTGTGTGAGGCAGAGATGCTCTGCTTTCTTGATGCTGGGGGGCGGGGGGGAACACAGTGTGAGGGCTTCTAATGTCCTGGCCCCACTGATGGACCTCCTGATGGCACCTGGGGTTTTTGGCCACTGTGTGACACAGAGTGTTGGACTGGATGGGCCATTGGCCTGATCCAACATGGCTTCTCTTATGTTCTTAGTTAGATGATGGCCGTGTCGGTCTGAAGCAACAGAACAAAGTCTGAGTCCAGTGGCGCCTTCAAGACCGACAAGTTTAATTCTAGGTATAAGCTTTCATATGCATGCACACTATTTATGCGATGAAGTGTGCATGCACACAAAAACTCAGGGCTTTTTTTGTAGCCGGAACTCCTTTGCATATTAGGCCACACACCCCTGAAGGAGCTTACAGCAAGCCCTGTACTAAGAGCCCTGTAAGCTCTTGAAGGATTGGCTACATAAGAGGAGTGTGGCCTAATGTGCAAAGGAGTTCCTCCTGCAAAGAAAGCCCTGCGAAAACTTATTCCCCAAATAAAACTTGGTTGGTCTTAAAGGTGCCGCTCTATGGAAGCACCTAAAATCGGGGGTGTCGAACTCATTTGTTATGAGGGCTGGCTCTGACCTAGATGAGACCTTGTCAGGCTGAGCCAGGCCATGTGTGTACCTATTTAAGATTAGGTAACAGAGATATAAACTTTTAAAAGGATGCAGACAAATGCGACTAAAGATGTTTTAAAAACCCTTAATATAAAACTTACTTAAAACATTAGCACTTGTTGGTCTTAAAGGTGCTTTCTTTGTATTTCTGCCCTGGGATCGAGGGAACTGGGCAAAGGAAGCTCTGACTCTTTCCCTCCCTCCCCAGGGGGCCAGGAGGGGGAGGAGCCTCGACCAATGGAGAAAACTGATATTTTGCTCTGTAGCTCCTGTGCAGTTGAACAAGCCTTGCAAAGCAAGCTGAGATGCAGAAGGAAGCAAGAGAGAGAGGGAGAAGGAAGCAGATGACACCCAGTTGCTTGGAGGCCTGGTAGGAGCCCTCTGGGGGGGCCTGATTCGGCCCCCCGTGCCACATGTTTGACACCAATGACCTACATGGAGTCAGTGTTTAGCTCCAACCGGCAGCAGCTCTCCAGGGTCTTTCCTCACATCTGCTCCCTGAGATGCCAGAAAACAGAACCTGGACCTGTCTAAATGCAAAGCCACGTGCTGTCCTGCTCGTCCGTGGCTCCGAATTGGGGAGCCCGAACCTGCTATGGCATTCTTACCCTTGGCAAGGCAATGAGTCCTGGCCTTTCTCAGCCAAGTTCCTTAGGGGCAGAAGGTGAAATTGACGTGGGAAAGAAGAGCAGAGCGAGAGGCTGCCAGGGACTGAGCCAGACAACGTGAGTAATACCTCTGTAAAGAAGTCACCCGACAGGTTTCTGGGTGGCACCGCAGCTTTTGTGTTCCTAGCAACGGAGCGTTATTAAATCGCAGTGTCTTGGGGCAAACGACCCACCCCTGGTTTTATTGCCCACTGTCGGAAAAGGACCTGAAGGTATCGGTTCACCTGACGGGAAAGGTTTCTGCTTTTCTATTCCCCTGTCACATGGGTCGGTTGGGGGTGCTTCCTGGCCACACTTGTCTTATAGCTCCCTCTAAAAACCCTGGAGGAGGAGGAGGAGGAAGATTGATGATGATGGTTGGATTTATATCCCACTCTCTACTCTGAATCTCAGAGTCTCGGAGCGGTCACAATCTTCTTTGCCTTCCCCCCCACAACAGACGCCCTGTGAGGTAGGTGGGGCTGAGAGAGCTCTTGCAGCAGCTGCCCTTCCAAGGACGACAACTGCGAGAGCTATGGCTGACCCAAGGCCATTCCAGCAGCTGCAAGTAGAAGAGTGGGGACTCAAACCCAGTTCTCCCAGATAAGAGTCCGCGCACCTAACCACTACACCAAGCTGGCTCTCTATAGATGTCAGGGGGATCAGCTGTCTGGGACAATAGGCTTGAGCATCAGGCTGTTTCCAGATGGGGATGAAGGTCTTCAGCTTACCTGGCCCGTTGCTTTGTCATGGTGACCCTCCCGCGCAACCGGATGCCATCCGTGGCCGGACTCCTCCATCCCCACATCCAAACTGTGGTTGGATGTCTGCCCAGAAATGCGTTGGCTTCCCGCTTCAGACTACAGGCCCATTTTGGGGAGGGACGGTGGCTGAGTGGTAGAGCATCTGCTTAGTAAGCAGAAAGTCCCAGGTTCAATCCCCCGCATCTCCCAACTAAAAAGGGTCCAGGCAAGTAAGCGTGAAAAACCTCAGCTTGAGACCCTAGAGAGCCGCTGCCATTCTGAGTATACAAGACTGACTTGGATGGACCGAGGGTCTGATTCAGTATAAGGCAGCTTCATATGTTCATGTTCTGGGGAGGGACAGTGGCTCAGTGTTAGAGCATCTTCTTGGTAAGCAGAAGGTCCCAGGTTCAATCCCCAGCATCTCCAACTAAAAAGGGTCCAGGCAAGTAGGCGTGAAAAACCTCAGCTTGAGACCCTGGAGAGCTGCTGCCAGTCTGAGTGGACAATACTGACTTTGATGGACCAAGGGTCTGATTCAGCATAAGACAGCTTCATATGTTCATTTTCCAGAACATTCATGGACATAAAGAGCCGGGCTGGGCCGAAGCCTTTTCCTTGATGTGTTAGTTTTCTGTGGCTGCCGTCGTGCTGACCTGCAACCAAACAGCAGCTTTGCCGTAAGGGGACATGAACACTGCTTGTTTGCCATGCCTACCGCCTTCCCTTCTCACACAGAAACAAACCCCACTAGCCTTGAGTGCTTGATTAGGCGAGTGGGTGACTGGCTAAACCTGGCTTTTGTTTGTTGCTTACCAGCTGAGATTCTAAACTGGAACTCAGCCTGTAGTTTAGAACAAGGGTCTCCAGCCCCCGGGCCGGGGACCGGTAGTGGGCCACCGCCTGTTTTCCATGGGCCGCGCAGCCTCAGGCCCCACCCCCCCAGTGGGCCTCCCCCTCCCCCCTTTGCCTCCCCCCCCCCCGCACAGCCTCCCCGCCTCCTCCCACCGATCAGCTGATCGGCAGGGAAAGCTGCTTTGAGCGATCTCAAGTGGGAAGAAGGCAAGGGCAGCATTACTCGCCGCTGCTGCCGGCCGCCCTTCCTTTCCTTTCCCTTCCCGTCCCTTTGCCTCCTGCCCCCCTGCGCCTGGGCTGCAGCCCTAGCATGCCTGCCTCCTCCTCTGTCACCTCTTTCGCTTCCCTTCCTGTTGCCTCCCCCCCACCACTGCCCTGCTGGCCGCGGCCTGTCTGCTTCCTCCTCGGAGCCCACCAATGCCACCCGCCCCCTCCTGGGGCGTTTGTAGTGCTTTGGGGGGTGCCTGCCTGGGGCGCGATGTGTCCTCGGCTGCCATTGGCTGTGGCGGTTCCCCCCCCCCCCGCAGCTGTTTGGCGGTGGGGCGGCCTGGGAGGCTTTCACCACCCCTTCCCCAGCCTTAAAATGGAGAAAATTATCTGGTAGGCGGTGGTTTAGGATGTAAAATGGTGCAATGACAGAATAGTAAAATTAACAAATTGAGCAAACCTTTGATCTGAGTAGCATTAGATCAAAGGCTTGCTCAATTTGTTAATTTTACTATTCTGTCATTGTACCATTTTACATTCTAAACCACCGCCTACCAGATAATTTCACTTCACAGTCATTGGTTCTTAAATCTACCATGTTGCATTCTGGGCCACTGCCTACCAGCTATTTATGGCTCTGCTCACTGTGCCGGATTCCTCGTCTGATGAAGTGTGCTTAAGAGCACACGAAAGCTTACGTTCTAAATAAAACTTGGTTGGTCTTAAAGGTGAAACTTGACTCCTGCTTTGTTCAACTGCTTCAGACCAGCACGTCTGCCCGCTTGGATCTCTCTTTAAGAGGTGGCGAGGCTGCACAGGGGGAGAAGGAGAGAGGAGGAAAATAGGGGGAGGAGGAAGCGGTGAGGCTGCACGGGAGGAGAGAGGGAGGAGGAAAACAGGAGGGAGGAGGCGCCATGGGGGGGAGGCCGAATTGGGTCCCCCCCCCCGCCTGCTCTGGGCCGTAGTTGGCGGGCCGGCCGGCCCTGGAGCCGGTCCCTGGGGCCAAAAACAGGCTCGGTGGGGAGCACATGGGCATGACAAACAAGCTGCATTTGTGGCCGTCTTGACAGCTTATTTATTTATAACCCCCACCCCCCTTTCCTGGCCCCTATTGAGTCCAAATTTGTAATGAGCATGGCCAAATATCTTATTTACTTGGATGCCCCATCTTATAGAAAAGGAGCCCCGTGACACAGTGTGGTAAGCTGCTGTACTGCAGTCCAAGCTCTGCTCACGACCTGAGTTCAATCCCGGTGGAAGCTGGCTTCAGGTAACCGGCTCAAGGTTGACTCAGCCTTCCATCCTTCTGACGAGGTCAGTGAAATGAGTCCCCAGCTTGCTGGGGGGAAAGTGTAGAGGACTGGGGAAAGCAAGGGCAAACCACCCAGTAAATAGTCTGCTGTGAAAACATCCTGATATGACGTCACCCCATGGGTCAGTAACGACTTGTTGCTCGCACAGGGCGACTACCTTTACCTTGTAAGCTCTAGGAGGATTGGCTACATCAGGGGTGTGTGGCCTAATATGCAAAGGAGCTCCTGCTAGAGTTCCACCCCCGGTCTCCAGGCAAGTAGCCAAATTCTGCTTCCACTTGGTAAAATTTCACTATATGAAGCATGAGCGTGAGCATCTATAGTTTTTTAGTTGTATGACTCGAAATCACTTGATGGATGGATGGATGGATGGATGGATGGATGGATGGATGATAGATAGATAGATAGATAGATAGATAGATAGATAGATAGATAGATAGATAGATAGATAGATATTAGACATTTTAGACTCACATTAGATTTTGGGATTGTTATATCTTGCAAATTGCTAAGGTCACCCTAGAATCGGTGCATTGTGCCCGCTTTCCCAAGGGCCTTGAGACAGAGGCTGGCTGTACTCCTGGGTCAAAAACACATTGATGTGGTAGAAGAACATGAGATAAAAAGGGTAATAGTTCATTAAAGTTAATATGATCCAGTTAGGATGACGTCAAAGAAGGGAAGAGAGTGACGTAGTGGGAAAATAAATTTTTATTATGTTTCACTCAAAGATCTCTTTGCGTTTCATGCGCTCCTTCATCAGCCGTCTCTCAAGATGTTCCCACCATAAGTAAGTGCTTTGCACCATGGGTTTTTCTTCTGTTCTTAGGCTCTGCATTGGTGCAGCTCTCTCCACCCCCCCCACCCCCCCCCACCCCCCCATTGGATGGCAGACTGGACTCGGACCAGGAAAGCTTGTGTTCAAACTCCTGTCTGTCATTTTACAGCACAAGGCTCTACATTGAAATCAGTGGACTCTGCATAGGATTGCACTGGTACTAGACCAGGGGTGGCCAAACTTACGGAACGTAAGAGTCACTTAGAATAAATGGCAGATTTTTGAGAGCCGCAAGACATGAACATCAGATGTGTGAGAGCTGCAAGGGAGGGAGGGAGGTAAATAGATGGGGAGGGAGGGAGAGGTTGAACGAAAGCCACTTTAAATACCTTCTCCAAGCCAGCCGACAGGGCAGTGAGGGCTTTGAGAGCCACACAATATGCATGAAAGAGCCACACGTGGCTCCCGAGCCAGTTTGGCCACCCCTGTATTAGACTAAATGACCTTGGGGTACTGTCTCTCAAACGATGTCACAGGAAGGACAAAAAAAAGGATAACCTCCATGTGATGCTGCTGTGGGTGAGGTCTCTTTGGAAGTCCCCCGTCCCAATTCCAACCAGGGTTAACCCTGTTTAGCTTCTGAGATCTGACAAGCTCAGGCTAGCCTGGGCTATCCAGGTCACAATTGCTCTGTTTCAGATATACATAAAGGGATATCTGTGAGGTTTAAGAGAACAACCGTGTAAGCTTTTTTTTTTTTAATTGGGACCAGCTCAAATGTCACAACATCACGAGCGCAAGCTTTCAGGTGTGCCAGAATTCTTCACGAGGATTCCAAATTGGCATAATGCTCTAAGGCGGCTCAAGGCCTTAAAATGCCCATTTATGCCAAGGAGCATAAAATGCCAATTTGGAATCCTCCTGGAGAAGTTACAGTCCCACACTGTCTTAAAAAACATTTAGCGGTAAGCAACGTGCCCTGGAAAGATCAACAGTGAGCAGCCTTGAATGGGGACGTCTTTTTTTTTTTGAAAATTCATGGAGCACCCTTTGCTGGCAGAGTGGGAGTCGAAGCAGGACTTTTAAAGTCGACAGCCTGCGCATCGGGGCTCCTTGTGGAAGATATCTCATGAATTATGTTCTGTATTTTGTATATGCGCTTTATCACATAGTAATTTGTCACTGTAACGATTGAGTTGTGTATATTGTTGGTCCCGTGGTGACTTCTTTCCTGTTGTTACAGAATTCTTCATGAAGGAGGGTGATAAATCCAGAATGCGGAGTGGGGAGGGGATCCAGGGCACGCTGGTAGAACCGAAATATCCGGAGGTTGTTGCTTGCTTTGAAAATGGAGACCTGGAGGTGTTGTGGGCTTTAGCAAACACAGGGCTGGGTACAAATCAGATTGCGACATGCTTCTAAAACCCACAGGATGAAGAAGCAAAAAGAGAATCTGGTTTTTGCACACCACTTAAGTTGAATCAGGGGTGGCCAAGGGTAGCTCTCCAGATGTTTTTTTTCCCCTACAACTCCCATCAGCCCCAGCCGTTGGCCATGCTGGCTGGGGCTGATGGGAGTTGTAGGCAAAAAAAAACCATCTGGAGAGCTACCCTTGGCCACCCCTGTGTTAGGTGGCTCAAGTACGTGAACCAGAAAGTGCCAGTCTGTAGCCAAACTTCATGCCTCACGCAGAAAGTGACAGAGGCAGAGTTCAATAGTAGAGTGCGTATGACTTTAAGAATCAGCAGGAAGCTTTTATGAAACAGCAGAGGGAGTGCAGCAGGTGTATCTGGGCATTCCTCTGTGTGTGCCTAATAAAAGTGTTATTGTATTGTTTGTCTCTGATCCTGCATATGCTATATCAGCGTGTCCTGAACTGTTAGCACTTGAGACAAGCCTTCTCTCTTGAATTACAACTGAAGTCATGCCTCATTCTTGCGCCTAAAAGAGTTTTAAACTTATTTAGAGTGTGTAGGATAAGGATTCCCATGATGGGAGGAGTCTGCCTGCTGCGTTTCTGCACAAGCTGCTGTTTCGAGCAGGATTCCTGATGAGGAGTCTGGCCCAGAGCAGCGACTCCTGCAGAGGTGCAGTGGGTAGCTTCCTCTGAAGTCCTTTGGTGTGTGAGTACTGGAAGCATCTGATCTAATCATATCAAAAGTGGAGATTCGTCAGAGTTACGTCGTGGCTAGCGTTACCTTCGTCTTTGTCTCTGTCTGAGTCCATGGATATTTGGTGATGTCTGCTAAGAATAGTGTTTGAATCAAATTGGAGGGAGGGCTGCCCCTCCAGACAGGAGTATCTGAAAGGCATGAACAAGAAAGCACAGACCTGTTGGCCTCTTGCATGTGAGCCTTCTCCACCTAGGAGGAGCCCATCAGTGAAAGATTTTCAGTGGGTGTGGATTTTTTTCCCCTTCCAAATTCTTTGGAAGCTTTTGATACGTTGGCATTGTGGGATCTGGTTTTTGGCAAGGTCCATCCAGTCCAGTCTTTTCTCAACTCCTGTGGTCTCCTGAGCCACAAACATTGGAAATGAGAATTCATGTGAGGGCAGTACGTTGGGATTATCGCCTACCTCTTTAGCCATCTTTGTTCTAGGCTGGGAAGTTCCAGATGCTCCATCTTTTTCCCACAGGAACGGTGCTCTGCTTAGACATCAGAATGGACAGAAGAAGAAGATGATATTGGATTTATATCCCGCCCTATACTCTGAAGCGGCCCTGTGGCGCAGAGTGGTAAAGCAGCAGTACTGCAGTACTGTGATCTGAGCTCTCTGCTCACGACCTGAGTTCGATTCCGGCGGAAGCTGGGTTCTGGTGGCTGGGCCAAGGGTTGACTCAGCCTTCCATCTTTCTGAGGTCAGTCAAATGAGTACCCAGCTTGCTGGGGGGAAAGTGTAAAAGACTGGGGAAGGCAATGGCAAACCACCCCGTAAAAAAAAAGTCTGCCGTGAAAATGTTGTGAAAGCAACGTCACCCCAGAGTCAGAAACGACTGGTGCTTGCACAGGGGACCTTTCCTTTCCTATACTCTGAACCTCAGCGTCTCAGAGCGGTCACAGTCTCCTTTTCCTTCTCCCTCCCCCTCCACAACAGACACCTTGTGAGGTAGGTGGGGCTGTGAGAGCTCTTACAGCAGCTGCCCTTTCAAGGACAGCTCCTACAAGAGCTATGGCCAGAGGTGGCCAAACTTTCTTAACGTAAGAGCAGCATAGAATAAACATCAGATGTCGGAGAACTGCGAGACATAAACGTCAGAGTTTGAGAGCCAGAAAGAAGGAAGGTAAATAGATGGGGGGAGGGAGGGAGATATGGAAAGAAAGCAACTTTAACTTTGAATGCATTCTCCAAGGTGCCAGCTAGTTTGGCTTGGATGTGTGATTTAAAGAGACAAATGCTTTCTCCAAACCAGCCAGCAGGGCAGTTGGGGCTTTGAGAGCCACACGTCATGTGTGAAAGACGTGACTCCCAAGCCACAGTTTGGCCACCCCTGCTATGGCTGACCCAAGGCCATTCCAGCAACTGCAAGTGAAGGAGCGGGGAATAAAACCCGGTGCTCCCAGATAAGAGTCCGCACACTTAACCACCACTGCACCAGACTGGCTCTCACTCAAGGAGAATCTCAAGGGGGATTTTTTGGGACCCAAGGAGCCTTTTGAGTCTCCTGGTAGTGGCAAGCGAAGGGGTCTCGCTTCAGCTGCGGCCGCGGTGGGCGGATGACCCAGCCATGGAACAAAAGGTCTCCTTTTATTCCCGCCACCAGCACCCTCGAGCCTTTCGCAAACAGCTCCCTGCTGGCAGCGGCATCCTCTCCCTCAATGGAGGTCGTTCTTGTGTTTTCCTGCTTCAGCTGTTTACTGGGTTACTGTACGACAGGCCCGCGGGAGCGGGGAGAAACGCCGGCTTTGTCGTTCGGCTGGTCTTGGCACAATGAGCCGGTTCTGCCGCTTGCGGCGACTCTGCACAGAAGCCACACTGAAGGATGTTACCGCCGTTCACTGACCTTCCCTCCGCTGTGCGGTTTCCTCCTCTGTAGCCCACTTTGTCAGCTTTTGAAGAGTCGCTTTCTTCTCGCAAGTCTCGGAGGAATGACCTGAGATAGCCCTCGTGTGCTTTTAGAGACGCGCCTCGGTCGGGAACAGAAACTTAACGTGCGCCGGTCCACGCTCAGAATCCCGAAGACATGCAAATAGCCCTTCTGGATGAAGGCAAAGATCCCTTTGGCAGGGGCTCCTGGGAATTGGCAAGCTGGGCAGGAAGTAGGGTTGCCAGCAGCCAGGTGGAGCTTAGAGCTCTCCCAGGTTTACAAGCGATACCCAGATCACAGATAGCAGTTCCCCCGGAGAGAACAGCTGCTTTGGAGGGTGGGTTCTGTCGCATCGGCTCCCTGCTGAGTTCCCAGTCCCCACCATTCTCAGGCACTGTTTCCAAATCTCCAGATGCTGCAAAAGCTGGCGGTTGCCAACTTTAGTAGGCAATCGCTCCATCTTGCTTTTTGATCCCCGGCAAGCTGTATTCAGAGGTATGCCGTTTCCAGGCTAAACCGGCAATTTCTCCCGATTTCTCCCGTCCCACTGCAGTCTCCCATGTCACCTGTTTGGTGACAGTTTGGTGCAGTGGTTAAGTGTAAGAGCCAGTTTGGTGTAGTGGTTAAGCGTGCGGGCTCTTATCTGGGAGAACTGGGTTTGATTCCCCGCTCCTCCACTTGCAGCTGCTGGGATGGCCTTGGGTCAGCCATCGCTCTCGTAGGAGTTGTCCTCGAAAGGGCAGCTTCTGGGAGAGCTCTCTCAGCCTCACCTACCTCACAGGGTGTCTGTTGTGGGGGAAGGAGATAAAGGAGATGGTAAGCTGCTCTGAGACTGATTCAGAGAGAAGGGCGGGGTATAAATGATGATGATATTGGATTAATATCCCACCCTCCACTCCGAATTCCAGAGTCTCACAGCGGTTTTCTCCTTCTCCATCTCCTTCGTTGTCTTCATCGTCTTCGTCTTCTTCCCATCAGAAGCAGCATTTTGTGGAGAACAGTGGGCTACATGGAGGGGCCAGGGAGGAAAGGTCTGGTCCAGCAATGGAAAATTTAGTCTGGTTCCAACACCACAGAAGTTCCATGTTGTCAGTAATGGCCGTTGATAACTCTACGAGCCTCGAATGTGTCTAATCCTTTCCAAAAGCTGTTGGTTGTTACGACTTCACACAGCAGAGAATTGCATTAGTTAATTAGGCAGGGTATGTGAGGAAGTATTTCCTACTAGTCTTTCTGGATGCAACTGCCCAGCGGTTTCCATGAGTAACCACTACTGACTGAAGGAGGAAAAAAATCTTTATTATCTCTGCCCCATTCATAACGTTTCTAAGCCCCTCTTTAGTTGTGTCTTTCCTGAACTGTCAAGCCTCAAATTCTAGAGCCTTTGCTAGCAGGGAAAGTGCTCCAGACTCCTTGATAATTTGGTTTCTCCTTTAGAGCACTAGGAATCCTTTGTGGGTAGGGTTGCCAACTTCTGGGTGAGACCTGGGGGTCTCCCAGAATTGCACCCAATCTCCAGACGATGGAGATAAGTTTGCCTAGAGACAACGGCTGCTTTGGAGGGCAGTCGGTGACATTATACCCTGTGGAGTTCCTTCCCCTCTCTAAACCCCACTTCCCCCAGGTTCTACCCTCAGACAACCAGGAATTTCCCAGCCGAAGCTGGCAACCCTGTTTGGGGAGTGGAAGAAGCAAAGCTCCTTTCCTGACAGGGCAGACAGCTGATGGCGAATGCTCCTGGGTGGCTTCCTTTTCAACGTGTGGTTTTCCACCCCTGCTGTTGGTGTGCATTCTGTGTATGGGACAGAGCAATGCTTCACCCCACCAGGAGGAAACAAAGCAAGAGTCAAGTGACACCTTTAAGACCAACAAAGAAAGTTTTATTCAGAATGTAAGCTTTCGTGTAGCAGAGTAGCAGAGCTTTCCGTGGCGCGGAGTGGTAAAGCTTCAGTACTGCAGTCTAAACTCCCTGCTCACGACCTGAGTTCGATCCCGGCGGAAGCTGGGTTCAGGTAGCCGGCTCGAGGTTGACTCAGCCTTCCATCCTTCGGAGGTCGGTAAAATGAGTATCCAACTTGCTGGGGGGGAAGTGTAAATGACTGGGGAAGGCAATGGCAAACCATCCCATAAATAGTCTGCTGTGAAAACGTCATGGTGTGACGTCCCCCCTTGGGTCAAGTAACAAGTATCTTATAGAAGATAAAACAGTGCCCAGCTTGCTGGAGGGAAAGTGTAGATGACTGGGAAAGCCAATAGAAAATCTCCCTGTAAAAAAATCTGCCAAGAAAACGTGAAGCGACGTCACCCCAGAGTTGGAAACGGCTGTGCTTGCACGAGGGACTACCGTTACCTTTAAGCTTTCGTGTGCCAGAAGCACTCTTCATCAGACAATAGGATGAAATGGCCAACAGTCCTAAATATAGAGAAAGTGGGCAGTGAATTAGTTTGCAGAGTCATGGAAATGTTTTTTAGCAGATTAGAAGAGTCACAAGTTGGGGTCTGGTGTTCGTTCGTTTAATGTTAACTGGGCTGAAACAACAACAATTAAGTTAGAATAGCAGCTTGATGTCCATGTACTAAACCCATGTAACGTATGTATTGAAGTATCCTGAGTGTAAAGTGCAATAAATGAGAATCTGTTGTAATGTTAGCTCTGGGTTACAATGAGGGCATAGGTTTCTCAGGGGTTTGATTTAAACATGTAACACACGTATAAACAGCATTCTCGTTTGCCATTAGAAAAAAGAATACATTAAAATATAGTGGAAGATGAGTTAGTATATGTAATGAGATAAACAGCCAGTATCCCTATTTGAGTATGTTAATACAAAAAATATTATTTTGATACACTGTTCTAAAAGAAATACATTGGAATACTGGACCCACCAGGATGGTCATGTTTAACAAATCTTCTTCAGCCAGTTTGGTGTAGTGGTGAAGTGCGCGGACTCTTATCTGGGAGAACCGGGTTTGATTCCCCCACTCCTCCACTTGCACCTGCTGGCATGGCCTTGGGTCAGCCGTAGCTCTGGCAGAGGTTGTCCTTGAAAGGGCAGCTGCTATGAGAGTCCTCTCAGCCCCACCCACCTCACAGGGTGTCTGTTGTGGGGGAGGAAGATAAAGGAGATTGTGAGCCGCTCTGAGACTTTTTGGAGTGGAGGGCGGGATATAAATCCAATTTCTTCTTCTTCTTCTTCAGATTTCTTCTAGGAGGGGGTTATCAGTCAGTCAGTCATTCAGTTTATTATTACGGGCTCATGGCAAACACAGATCAAAACAAACTAATTTAGATAAAATACAGAAAGTGCACACAAGCCATTGGTATGGGAGTATTGTAGAAGAGCCCGTGGCGCAGAGTGGTAAAGCTGCAGTACTGCAGTCGGAGCCCTCTGCTCACGACCTGAGTTCGATCCCAGCGAAAGCTGGTTCAGGTAGTGGGCTCAAGGTTGACTCAGCCGTCCACCCTTCCGAGGTCAGTAAAATGAGTCCCCAGCTTGCTGGGGGGAAAGCGCAGATGACTGGAGAAGGCAATGGCAAACCACCCCGTTAAAAGTCTGCCGTGAAAACGTTTGTGAAAGCAACGTCACCCCAGAGTCGAAAACGACTGGTGCTTGCACAGGGGACTACCTTTACCTTTTTATTGTAGAATAGTATACAAAGACTTAAGAAGGAGGTATTTAAGGGAAGAAGGGAACTTACAGCATTCTTGAGAGGGGGGAAAAAGAAGAATTCAAAGCCTAAGGGACATTTATATCACTCCTTTGCGAAATCTTCATGAATTCTAAAGGCTGCAGCCAAAAATCTGGAGCGAGCAAGTGCCACTTGAGAGTTAGAGTCTGCCAAAAGTATATTCCTTAATTCAGAGTCCGGAAGACCCATAAATTTTACCAGTAGAAGTTGCATAAATTTGGCTCGTATTTCTTCATAGTGACTACACCCAAGCGGATAGTTTCTACTTTATCTGTGCCACACGGACAAACACGCTCAGCCATAGGTACCTTTTTATAGCAACCCTCAATGACTGCGGAAGTGTTACATCAGGCCATAGAAAAGGCCCTTCTCTGGGATGGCATTGCCATATTCAAAAGATAGGGGGCTGAGGAAACTACATATCTCTTTTGGAGAGGAGCATAAAATCTCGAAACCTTGGCAGTATCATGCAGGAGGGGGGTGTTGTCCAGCTTGAAGCGAAATGGCTGCCTGCCACTTTTCCACAGGGTGGCCAGATCAAGGTGGGAAACTACCTGGAGATTTGGGGGGCGGGGCCCAAGGAGGGTGGGGTGTGGGGAGGGGAGGGGAGGGACTTCAGTGTGGTATTACGTCACAGAGTCCACCTTCCAAAGTGGCTGTTTTCACTCAGTGAACTGATCTCTGCTGCCTGGAGATAGGTTGTAACGCCAGGAGATCTCCAGCCATCACCCAGAGGGTGGCAACCCTGTGGTCATCCTGGGAAACCATAGGACAAAACTCACACATGATACATAAGTTGTGACGCGTGCGCATGTGTCAGTGTGGCACATTAAGAGTATCAGGAGCTTCCGGCTTTGAAGCTGAGGCCTTAACTACCTTCGGTGGATCAAGATGGCCGCCATGTTAGTCTGGCTGTAGCAGCAGAAAAGAGTAGCACCTTAAAAACTAACAACTTTGTGGCGGAGTAGGAGCTTTTGTAAGTCACTGCTCACTTCAGATATTTATCTGAAGAAGTGAGCACAGTGACTCACGAAAGCTCATCCCCTGCCACAAATTTTGTTTGTCTTTAAGGTACTACTGACTCTTGCTCTTTTCTACTGCTATCAAAGGTGGTGAGCGTATGTAGGCCTCAGTATCCTCCTCAGGCATGAAAGGAGTAGGGATGAAAAATATTGGCCCCTCTGGATGGCAAAGCCGGTTTGGCTGGGCCAGGTTGTAAATCGGGGCGGCTCGGGAGCAACAAGTGGCTCTTTTACACATATTATGTGGCTCTCGAAGCCCCCACCCCCCACCCCATCAGCCAGCTTGGAGAAGGCATTTCTCTTTTTAAATCACTTCTTCAAGCCAAGCCAGCCAGCAGTTTGGGGAATGCATTTACAGTTAAAGTATGTCTATCCGTCTTTCCATCTTCCATCTACCTACCTACCATCTACCTACCTTATCTATCTACCTTATCTCTCTCTCTCTGTCATCTCTCTCTCTCATCTCTCTCTCTCATCTCTCTATCACCTTCCTTCCTTCCTTCCTTCCTTCCTTCCTTCCTTCCTTCCTTCCTTCCTTCCTTCCTTCCTTCCTTCCTTCCTTCCTGTCTTGTGGCTCTCAAACATCTGACGTTCATGTCTTGCCATTCTGAAACATCTGACATTCGTGTCTTGCCATTCTCAAACATCTGACATTTACGTCTCGCCACTCTCAAACATCTGACGTTCTATTCTTGCGGCTCTCAAACATCTGACATGTATTCTGTGGGGCTCTTAACGTTAAGCAGGTTTGGCCCCCTCTGTTGTAAATATTCAGTGCAGGACCTTCTACCTGCCTTTTAAAGAAAGGCAGGGTTTTAAGCTACCGAAGGTTATAGAAAGCTGGGTTTTGCTGAGTGCCGCTTGTGGCTAGAACAGAAGATCTCCTTTGTTAGGTTGTTTTTCCACCCCAGGTTTACAAAATAAGCCTTTAACCCTCACCTTTGATGACTCGAAATTTCCCCCTCCTCCGTTAAACCTGGCCTCCACCATTTAATCAATCAAAGCTTCGGTTAATTGATCCACTGTGTAATGCTGGCGGCCCTAATCATGGTAGTGATTTCTCTCTAGCCTCTGCGTGCGTGGACAACAATGGCTCTGAGCATGGCCCGGCTTGCGCATCACCCACGGCTGGCTTAACCGGCGGGCGCAGAGCTGAAGAATGCAGAGCCGCTGGTGATCTCGTAAAATTGCTTTGCTGGCAGGGTGCTCCTGCCAAGACCTTACGTGGGAGGGAAGCACGAGCCTTACTGCATTGAGTTCATCTCCTGCATTTCATCACCGCAGGCTGTGAGCGGTTTCCCAGAACGGCGGGGTGGGGTGGGGGGAGTGTCAGGCGGCCATTCTTCCAGAGGGAGGCAGACGCCTAAATCCAAATCCGTACGCCACTTGAATGTGCTGGAGTCCCATTTGCAAGCTCTCTCTCTCTCTCAAGCTTTCAGTGAAATGGAGCGCAATTGATGTGTTGCTTAGTCAGCTTGTGCACCCGATGAAGGTCACAGACAGAGGAGCCAAGGAATTTGCCGCGTGGGTGCCGTGCCGAAGCCGTTAGAGCCCCCTGGAATTTTCACGACTGGACCTCTACATTTGTTTTTAAAAGAACGTGTTGACTAGCCCTCAGGAATTGTTGGCAAAAAACAAAAGCAAAAAAAAGCTGGTTTCTGTTATCAGGACCAGATTTACATGTTTTTTCGAGGAGGCGCAAAATTAAAAAATGATGCCCCCCTGTGGGCCATTATATCTTATGGTCCCATAGAATACAGTGGACACCATGACCAGTATGCTAAGAAGGGTATGGAACCTTTAGTTTCCGTTCTCTTCGTGTTAGGTTGTCATTCTCTGCTTCTTTGTGTAGTATATACAAGACCCTCACAGGAGGCAAGGAAGGGGGGGGGTCAGTTTTGCTCGTGAGTAAGCGTAACCAGCCCTGACCTGGACGGCTCAGGTAGAGATGCCAGCCTCCAGGTGGGACCTGGGGATCCTCTGGAATTCCAGCTCATCATAGAATCATAGAGTTGGAAGGGACCTCTAGGGTCATCTAGTCCAACCCCCTGCGCAATGCAGGAAACTCACAAACACCTCCCCCTAAATTCACAGGATCTTCATTGCTGTCAGATGACCATCTAGTCTCTGTTTAAAAACCTCCAAGGAAGGAGAGCCCACCATCTCCCGAGGAAGCCTGTTCCACTGAGGAATCGCTCTAACGGTCAGGAGGTTCTTCCCAATGTTGAGCCAGAAACTCTTTTGATTTAATTTCAACCCACTGTTTCTGGTCCTACAATTCCACCCCATCCTCTATATGACAGTCCTTCAAGTACCTGAAGATGGTGATCATATCACCTCTCAGCCGCCTCCTCTCGAGGCTAAACATCCCCAGCTCCTTCAACCTTTCCTCATAGGACTTGGTCTCCAGACCCCTCAGCAACTCTGTCACCCTCCTCTGGACCCATTCCAGCTTGTCTAGATCCTTCTTAAAATGTGGTGCCCAAAACTGAACACAATACTCCAGGTGAGGTCTCACCAGAGCAGAGTAAAGCAGAGATCAGTTCCCCTGGAGAAATGCATGCTTTGGAGGGTGGCATCCATGACGTAGTACCTCACTGAGCTTCTTGCCCTCCCCAAGTCCCATCCCCAAATCTCTAGGAGTTTCCCAACCTGGAGCTGGTAACTCTAGCAGACATCCCCTGCTAGGGACCTGGAGACCCTAGGCCCAGGCTAGCCCAGTGTTGGAGGCTAAGCATCATCAGCCCTGGTGAATACTTGGATAGGAGGCCACCAGAAGTCCAAAGTGGCACAGCACCTCTAAACACTGTGAGGTTTTGTTCGGCTTCAATCACGAGGCTCCTTAGGCTGGTTCCAAAGAAGCTTTTAGTGATGAGGCTCGAAGCAAACATTAATTACACGTGTCGCAAGAGCAGGCCTTGCCAGACTGAATTCACATTCCGCACACCCTTCCCAGGTCAGTCGGTTCCTATCTGCGTTGCCCAGGGAGACAGAGCCAGCCAGGCCTATAGCTACGGGCCCATCCTTTCAAACTCCTCCCCCCCCCCTTCCAACTATATGGCCCCTCCATCGGAGGGCCTCCAGTCTGTCCCTTTTGCTCACTGCCATTCTGAACAAGTAGTAGCACTGCTGATGGTCTTTTTGCTTTTTTCTCTCCCCTTCCCTAACACACCTTGCAGAGCAAAGTGGGAGGGGGGTGGTCAAAAAGTCCCTGTCTCTCTGGGAGGAGGCACCTAAGGAAGGGGGTAGGGGGAGCGGAGCTGTTGTAACTGCCCAGGCAAAGCGGGGAGAGGTTAGCTTGTGGAACTCAAGGCAGCTTACAGTGCTGAGAGCCCTGGCCCCCCAGCCCCACAAACAACAAATCCTACTATGGGCCCCACCAAACATGAAATCCTGGCTATGGCCCTGGAGCCGGCCCTGCCACTAGCCGAACTAGGTGATCGCCTAGGCTGCCATCCTTCTGAGGATGCCAGATTGTGACTCAGTGATCTTATCAGTGTGTGGTGTGTGTGTGTGTGTGTGTGCCAGAAGTTAACCTTGCCTAGGGTGCCAGATGGTTTAGGGCCAGCCCTGCAGGGAGACTAGTGGTGTCTCCCCATGCTTCTTGTCTACCTGCTTCTCATCCACCTGTGTTCCTCTTCCACCTACAGGCCTGGAACATCCCACAGAACACAAAATACTAAATGGCTACCAAAATCAATGGGGTTAGTATTCATGGACACAATTCACAATATGGAGTTAGTACAGGGGTGTCAAACATGCAGCCCGGGGGCCAAATATGGCCCTCGGAGGACTCCTATCAGGCCCCTGAGCAATGGGCTGTCATCTGCTTCCTTCTGCCTCTCTCTTCCTTCCTTCTGCACAACAGCTTGCTTTGCAAGGCTTGCTCAATCGCACAGGAGCTACAGAGCAAAGTCTCTCTTTTCTCCATTGGCTGAGGCTCCTCCCTTGGAGAGGAGGGGAGAAGGAATAGCTTGTTTTGCCAGGCTCTTTCAGTCGCACAGCTACTGAATCAAGCCTCTTTTCCTTCTATTGGCTGAGGCTCCTCTCCCTCCTTGTCCCCTGGAGAACGAAGGAAGGAGCCAGAGCTTCCTTTGCCCAGTTCCCTGAATCCCATGGGAGAGATACAAAGAAAACACCTTTAAGACCAATGAGTGCTAATGTTTTAAACATGTTTTATTTTAAGGTTTTTAAAAAAAAAAAAAATCTTTAATTGTGTTTGTGTATTTTATAAAGTTTCTATCTCTGCTACCTAATCTTAAATAGGTACACACCCGACTTGGCCTGGCATGGCTCGGCCCAACAAGGTCTCACATCAGATCCAGCCCTCATATCAAGTGAGTTTGACACCCCTCAGTTAGTACATCATATGAATGCAAAGACAACAACATGCTAATAATGGAGCGTTAATAAGCAACGTTAATAAGCCCCGTGGCGCAGAGCGGTAAAGCTGCAGTACTGCAGTCCTAAGCTTTGCTCACGACCTGAGTTTGATCCCGGTGGAAGCTGGTTCAGGTAGCCGGCTCAAGGTTGACTCAGCCTTCCATCCTTCTGAGGTCGGTAAAATGAGTCCCCAGCTTGCTGGGGGGAAAGTGTAAAAGACTGGGGAAGGCAATGGCAAACCACCCCGTAAAAAGTCTGCCGTGAAAACATTGTGAAAGCAACGTCACCCCAGAGACGAAAACGACTGATGCTTGCACAGGGGACTACCTTTAATTTTTTAATAAGCTAAGGAAATAATACCAGTAAAACCAACAGCTATAATGTCAGGGACTTGTTCCTGACAAACATCGCTTGCCTTGAAAACTCTACAGGGTCACCAGAAGTCAGCTATGACTTGGGGACACTTCTTCCACCACCACCACCACCACCACCAAGCTCAGCCATGCGCTGGTGGAAACATATAGCCTTCCCTCCTTTGACTAGGTTTGCTTGACTAGGATCGCTGTGTTGGCTGCCGTTGCCAAGCAAACCTGACTTCGTGTGCCTTCTCTTTCTCTCTCTAAAGCCCAACCGCCAAAAGAAAGTCACTTTTGTAGCCCCAGTTTATTACAGAATGTGAGGTTCACTTTTTAAAAAAGGAACGAAGAAAGCACTTGGATGGGAAGTATAAAAGGACTAAAGACAAGCTAAACAGCCCCGTGGTGCAGAGTGGTACAGGTGCAATACTGCAGTCTGAGTTCTCTGCTCACGACCTGAGTTCAATCCCAGCGGAAGCTGGGTTCAGGTAGCTGGCTCGAGGTTGGCTCAACCTTCCATCCTTCCGAGGTCAGTAAAATGAGTACCCAGCTTGCTGGGGGAAAAGCGTAGAGGACTGGGGAAGGCAATGGCAAACCACCCCATAAAAAGTCTGCCGTGAAAACGTCATGATGTGATGTCACCCCAGAGTCGGAAACGACTGGTGCTTGCACAGGGGACTCCCTTTACCTTTAAAGACAAGCTTCCTTCTCTTCATTTATGGGTAGAATCAGGCTTTCGAGCCAGGTGTCTTGCTGCCTTTGGCACAGTGGGATTGCCACAGAGGGGACGGAGCCTGAAGGAAGACTTTTTGAAATGGCTGTGTCGCTGGTGGGTTGTTACAGGCTTCTCTCTGGCTTGAGCAGGGCCCTCTGAGGCAAGGCCCAGGAAAAACTTTGAAGGA
Source organism: Heteronotia binoei (assembly GCF_032191835.1). Classification (NCBI taxonomy): domain Eukaryota; kingdom Metazoa; phylum Chordata; class Lepidosauria; order Squamata; family Gekkonidae; genus Heteronotia; species Heteronotia binoei. Next base: position 72,911,741 of record NC_083234.1, read on the forward strand.
TTCAGTTCTGCCTGACTCCAGCTTGTGTCTGGAACGAAGAGATTTAAGTTTCTAATCCCTCGCTTTGGTCAGTGACTCACTTTTCGTGTAAGTCACAAGACTCTTAATTCTGCCTCTCCCCCCCCCCCCCCGAAAGAAACCCTTCAGCGGCTGAGTTTTCTCTTGCCAAAGTCAAGAGGAATGGAACGTGGAGGGAGGGGAGACTTTACTTGGTTTCCTGCCTCTTCTGGTGCATGTTTTTATTTCATTTTTGAAGCATTATGAAGGCACAAAAGATAATCTTTCGCTAGCGTATTGGCACATATTGAACAATAGAAAAGAGGTACTTTCTCTGTCTGGGGATGAATGACTGATTTCCAGCAGCGTGGCGTGTTTCTGCAAGCAGCCGCGACTTGGGAGGGAACAGAAGTGTGCAAAGGCAGTGGGAAAGAAATAGTTGGGAGATGATGATTGAGAGCGGGCGTCTCCAGGATCGCAGACCCCCTTCTGAGCAACCCAGAGATTTAATGCACTCCTTTAATGCCAACCTGGAGCATCATAGTGTGACCTGGATAAAAGAATACATGCAACACCTGAGAGTTTGGAAGAAAGGAATACCTTGACTTTAATCAGGAATCTGGAGTGGCCAAACTTGCTTAACATTAGAGCCACATAGAATAAATGTCAGATGTTTGAGAGCCGCAAGACATGAACATCACATGTTTGAGAGCTGCAAGGAAGGAAGGAAGGATTTTGGGGGGAGGGATGGTGGCTCAGTGGTAGAGCATCTGCTTGGTAAGCAGAAGGTCCCAGGTTCAATCCCCAGCATCTCCAGCTAAAAAGGGTCCAGGCAAATAGGCATGGAAAACCTCAGCTTGAGACCCTGGAGAGCCGCTGCCAGTCTGAGTAGACAAGACTGACTTTGATGGACCCAGGGTCTGATTCAGTAGAAGGCAGCTTCATATGTTCATATATGTTCATATGTCTAAGGGGAGGGAATGGTGGCTCAGTGGTAGAGCATCGGCTTGGTAAGCAGAAGGTCCCAGGTTCAATCCCTGGCATCTCTAACTAAAAAGGGTCCAGGCAAATAGGTGTGGAAAACCTCAGCTTGAGACCCTGGAGAGCCGCTGCCAGTCTGAGCGGACAAGACTGACTTCGATGGACCCAGGGTCTGATTCAGTATAAGGCAGCTTCATATGTGTTCATATGTGTAAGGAAGGGTGGAAAGAAAGAAAATAGAGGAGGAGGGAGGGAGAGTTGGAAAGAAAGCAACTTTAATTTTAAATATCTTTTTCCAAGTTGCCAGCTGGTGTGGCTTGGAAAAATTATTTAAAGAGACAAATGCCTTCTGCATTCTGCTGACGGGGCAGTGGGGGCTTCAAGAGCCACACAATAGATGTGAAAGAGCCACATGTGGCTCCCGAGTCACAGTTTGGCCACCCCTGGTCCAGATAATGGAGATAATTCAGGGGAAATTGCCTATTGTCGACTATGTATGTACCCAGTTTGGCATAGTGGTTTGAGTGTCAGACTGGGGTCTGGGAGACCCACATTCGAATTCTCACCCTGCCGTGGAAGCTTGCTGGATGACCTTAGCTCAGTCACGTGCTCTCACCCTAACCTACCTCATCGTGTTGTTGTGAGGATGTAATGGAATAGAAAAGAGCAATGTAAGCTTTTTTGGGTTCTCATTGAATATGGCCTTACTTGGCTGCTTTTGTAGAGATCAGGCAGTACCATATGACCTGCTCTGGCCTATTAGAAGCTTTCTTATTGACCTGTCAGGCTTCCCTGTTGTTGTCTCTTCTGGTCATAGTTTGGCAGTGGCACGTCCTTGCCTAACATCCCTCAGATCCCAGGATTTGGATTCGCCCAAGCCCTTTTTCTCCCGACATGTGGTCAAGAATGGCTCTCCTCCCTGCCCATCCAGAGTGAGGGTACGATGGTCTCGAAAGCATTGCCCTCACTACAGACTGGCTTCGTTAGCCCTCGGTATCATCACAGTGCTGAATCCATTTGGCACAGTGACATCATCATAGTCACATTGTGGTCCCTGATTGGCTAGGATCCTCTGGTGAGGTGGGAGCCCAGTGGAGGGAACCACAAAACGGTGATGAATCGGATGCAAAGAGACATCAAAAAGATACGCAAGGAGAGGGCAGGATTGAAACAGAAGCCCTTCTTCTCACACACACAGAATTGCTTGAAAATGTTTGACACAGCCAGAGGCTTTACCTCTAGGCTAGCTCCTAATGTTAGACTGGTCCGACCCTTGGAGAGAACATTCAGCGTTTAGGTTAGCAAGTCTCTTTATATACGTAGTTACACGCAGCCTCTATCTGCAGCTATCTAAATCCAGCTGTGTACCTCTACCAACTTCTAGCTCCAGATTTGCACAGAGCCTTTTCCTTGGCCAAATTCAGTGCCCTTCCATCAGCCATTTTGTTTGGCAGATTCCAAGGGACTCCCTGTTCAAGTAGGTGCTGTCCCTGTAAAATGGATTGTGTTGAGACTGTTCCCCATGTTCTTCTCCAATGTCCTCTCTCTTTGGCATCCCGCTGGGATCTTTTATACCCCACATTGGCCCAAATTTTAGAGACCTCTGATGATTTTAAGGTGTTTTCCTTGCTTGATAATTCTGATCCGGAAATAACAGAATTAGTAGCAAAGGTTTTTTTATAGAGCTATGGTCACTCGTCCTGGTAAGTAGTACTATGCATCAGGTTTTACTATGTTGCTACTTTTATCTTTTAATCCTAATGGTATCCTGTATGGATTATGTATTCTTTTAATATGTAACCTGGCCGACCCTCTATCTTATATTCTTGTATATGCCAATAAAGGCTGCCTTGTGCGTGATATACAGAAACTTGTCAACCAGCTATCTAAATCTGTAGATCGGGGGCCAACGCTGACACTAAGCAGATTTTCCTGCAAACTTGGAGGTCCCCCCCCCCAGGTTTGTAGCAAAACGGGACATCTTTGAAAAAAGACATAGGGGGTTTAAATTTCCCTGAACATTTTTTTAAAAGGCATTGTCTGAGCATGCTTAGGATTCTGTGGCAGCCTCTGGGAGCTGCTCTGGGCCCGGCTGTGGCAGCATCTGCTAGCAGGACCCGCTCCGAACCCAGCCGTGGCAGTGAGGGATGCTGGAAGCCGCTCTGGGCTTGGAGCCGTTTTGAGACATCATTGTTGCTGGAGCTGACCTCAGGGCCGGGAGGGGGGTGGTGGGATCTGGAGTCACGCTGAACTCAGTGACCAGGAGGAGAGACGGAACTCTCCCACTGTCCTGGGGCAGGGTAGTCCTGGGCAGCGGGGACCACTGTGATGGTGTCAAGCCACTAACTGGAAGTCAAGGGTTCAGTTCGAGAGTCGAGCACCAGGGAGGTCAGACAAGAGTTCCGGAGGCAAGATGAGAGCCAGGGGTGGAATTCTAGCCGGAGCTCCCTTGCATATTAAACCACACCCCCTGATGTAGCCAATCCTCCAAGAGCTTTCAAGACTTACAAGAGCCAGTTTGGTATAGTGGTTAAGTGTGCGGACTCTTATCTGGGAGAACCGGGTTTGATTCCCCACTCCTCCACTTCCACCTGCTGGAATGGCCTTGGGTCAGCCATAGCTCTGGGAGAGGTTGTCCTTGAAAGGGCAGCTGCTGTGCGAGCCCTCTCAGCCCCACCCACCCACCTCTGTTGTGGGGGGAGAAGATAAAGGAGATTGTATGTCGCTCTGAGCCTCTGATTCAGAGAGAAGGGCGGAGTATAAATCTGCAATTCTTCTCTTTTTTGTAAGCTCTTGGAGGATTGGCTACATCCGTGGGGTGTGGCTTAATGTGCAAAGTAGCTCCTGCTAGAATTCCACCCCTGGTGAGAGCAGGTCCGAGAAAAGTAGTCAAGCTGGTCTAGGAGTCAAGGCCAGGGGTTCAGGAGTCTCAGGGTCAGAGCTGTGGTTACAGCATCTCCGGAAAGGTGATGAGTTGCTCCCACACCTGAGTTGTTGGGAGCAACTCTCTTTATGGCCCACAGCTGGCTCTTGTTGAGCTCACAAGGGAGCCGTCCTTTTGACTCATTAGACCCAGGTGTTCCTCCTGGCTGGATAAACACCGCACAGCAAGATGCACCCTTCTCTCCTTCAGTTTCAGTTGTAACTAATACCGTCATGTCTGGGTCACGCCCCCACACCACTCTTCTATCTAGCATATTTTTTTAAATTATCACTCTTCTCCCCTGCATATGGTTTTCCTCTGTGCGAGTGGGGCTCTGCCTCTTGCGGCAGCCATTTGGTCATTGCCCCACCTCTTGGGGCAGCCATTTTGTCATTGGCCCCACCTCCTGCGGCAACCATTTTTTTCTTGTGCCCAACACCCTTTTTTGAATTTTAGAGATGCAACCCAGCTCAAAAAGGATGGGAATCCCTCAGTTAGGATCTCTGCAAGGGTATCGCAAAAGGATTCGATTCCTCTCTTTCTCCCCCATAATGTACATCAATCACTCTTGTACCCAAAGTCATTAGGCTACACAGTGTTCCAGAGACTCGGCAGGAATGGAGTTCCAAGTGTGTCAACCATCTCCCGCGTTCTCTTGGCTCCAGTGAAGGAGGAGGCTAGGCGGCCCGTGGTGTCTTCCCTAGATCCTGGGTTGTTGGGTTGCCCTCTCCGAGGTCTCAGTGCTCGTGAGGCTAGAGCACCTGTTGTCCTTAGTGACCAATGTACTCGGACCTGCCCAGAGCTGGATTAGGCCAAGTAGGCACTGGCTTATGGGCTCCCTTGCCTTTCGAGGCCCTGAGCCAGCTTCTCCCCTGTTTGCGGCCCTCCCAGCCTGCATGTGTAGCCAGCAGCTGAGCCGCTCTTTGCCTGACTTGCCTAGTGCGGCTGCTGGTGTCATTGCCAAGTTTGCCTCTGCCTCTTCCCAAAGCCTTGTAAGGGAGGCTTTTGAGAAGGTGCTTGCAGGCAGTGGGGTGGGCGCTCTGACTCTGAGGTAATTTGTGAGCCCCCCCCCCCCAAGATTTTGACTGCTTAGGGGCCTCCACAGGCTTTAATCCAGCACTGGGCCTGCCTCAGCTTCCTCCGAGTCGCTGACAGAGGTGGGACCAGCATAAGCCCGTTGAGTACGGCTAATGCAGGCTGGACCACACCACCCACCAACGCCTGTTGTGTAGCTTTCAGAGTATACGGCAGCGGCACCCAAGAGAGTTTTGTAAACAGAGGGAGACAGGTCCCTGCTCCCAAAGAGCCTGCAGTGTGAAGCTGACAATGAGGAAGATTTGATGAGGGTGGCATGAATTTCCAGAGGGGTAGGAAAGGAGTGAAGGCAATACTATGTCCTTTTGCCAAAGGCACTGGGGTTTTTTGACCCTGTCGGATCTGCTGGCTGACCCGCATCCCTCCTTCCCCTCTGACAGAACTTTTTATGACTGTTTGGGCCTTGTTACTTTTGGCTGTGAGGCAGGAAGGAAGGCAGAGCTGAAAGAATTTCCTGCCTCTATTGTGAGGCCGCTTGCTCTGAGGGGATACAAGCAAGTGTTGGGATGGTGGGAGGGGGGCGTGTGGAAACCTTCAACCTGCCCCCTTTCCTTCCGGGCAGTCTGACTGAGCCACTCAGTTTTGGGGGGACTGGCACCCCCTTCCCCAGTTAGCCTTCCAATATTTCTCGACCTTATGGTATGCTCACTTCTGGTGGTGGTACAGCTGTATATTGCCATAAGTCAACTGCTGCTGCTGAAAATGGTAGCTTGGGGTTGGGTTCCCCACAAAATAGGTAGTACTTCGTATGTAGTACAAAATATGTAGCACACGTGCTTATTACTTTCCCATTCCTGGCAACACTGTGAGGCAGGGGAATGTAGTGTAATGACTTTGGGTACAGGAGTTATTGATGTACGTTATGGAGGAGAAAGAGAGGTGATAGAGCCGTGGTGAGACGGGCGCATACGCCGTGCTGCCTGATCTCTTGACCATATCTCCAAGATTTAGAACACTTTCTGGGCTTCTGCGTCTCTCCGGCTTCCTTCCCTTTTGCACGCAACTCTTTTCCTGCTCCTCTCCAATCAGAGTTAACCACAGCGTTTTAAAAAAAACCCAGCATTTTCAAAAAACCACAGTTGTCACCATCTGTTAAGCTTAACAACCACAGTTTAAAAGATGAGCGCAGGATAAAAATACTATAAATAAATATGTTCTAAATCAGGGGTTTCAAACTCATTGGTTACGAGGGCCAGATCTGACATAAATGAGACCTTGTCAGGCCGGCCATGTTGGTCTGGGCCATGTGTGTACCTATTTACGATTAGGTAGCGGAGATATAAACTTTATAGAGGAAACAAACACAATTAAATATTTTAAAAAACATAAAAGGAGGGGAGGGACGGTGGCTCAGTGGTAGAGCATCTGCTTGGGAAGCAGAAGGTCCCAGGTTCAACCCCTGGCATCTCCAGAAAAGGGTCCAGGCAAATTGGTGTGAAAAACCTCAGCTTGAGATCCTGGAGAGCTGCTGCCAATCTGAGAAGACAATACTGACTTTGATGGACCGAGGGTCTGATTCAGTAGAAGGCAGCTTCATATGTTCAAAACTTAACAGTCATTGGTCTTAAAGGTGCTTTCTTTGTATTTATCCCATGCAATCCAGGGAACTGGACAAAGGAAGCTCTGGCTCTTTCCTTCCTTCCCCAGGGGATGAGGGGGTAGGGAGGAGCCTCAGCCAATAGAAGGAAGAAATGCTTAGCTCAGTAGCTCTGCTGTGCAATTAAGAGAGCCTGGCAAAGGAAGCTCTGCCTCCCCCCTCCCTCCTCAAGGGAGGCACCTCAGCCAATGCAGAAAATAGAGGTTATGCTCTGTAGCTCCTGTGCGATTGAGCAAGCCTTGCAAAGCAAGCGGAGATGCAGAAGGAAGCAAGAGAGAGGGAGAAGTAAGCAGATGACAACCCATTGCTCAGGGGCCTGATAGGAGCCCTCCGGGGGTCTGATTCAGCCCCGGGCTGCATGTTTGACACCCCTGTTCTAAATAATAATAAAATCAGGTTTGAGCTCGCTGTGGCTGCTAAAATCCCTGCACAGATATTTTTGTGGTTGCTTCTGACAAAGGAAGCGGGGCGGAGGGATGACTTGGAGGGAATACCGTGTCTGCTAAGCATGGTTAGCCGATTGGCCGTGTTTCCCTGTTGGGTCCCTGAAGTCTGTTTTGATGACAAATGAGTTCCTCCACGTTTCGTCCTCCAGGAAGGTTTTTTGTTGTTGTTGTTTTAAACCAAGGTTACCAAATGGAGTCGCTGGTCTATCAGAGTGGAATAGCAAAGGTGGGGGAAGGGAGACAAAAATAACGGGAGGAAAGGTGGTTCCCAAAGAAAACACTGGCCCTGATAGGGGGGGGGGGGGAGGATTGCCAGACAGGAAAAAATAGTCCATGTGACGGCGCTATGAAATATGTTCCTGATTGTAAATGAAACGAATATGTGTTGCAAGGGCAGCATGCCTCTCGGGCATCGCTGGCAGACGTGACTGGGGATTTTGATGCCCCAGGTGTAGCCTGTGGAAAGTCTCTGGAAACGGGGTTCCCTCGCTGTACCATTTCCAGGGGAGACTGCTGGGCCTGAATCTGAATTTTGCATCCCGTCCGGGATACAGCATTGACATTAACGCTGTTATGTCCAAATGCATAAAGCTGCCTTGTACTAAGTCAAGCCATTGGGACATTTAGCTCAGCGCTTCCTGTTCTTCCGGGCAGGGACTTTACAAGGGTGCAGGCAGATAAAAGTCTCAACTTCTGGCAACATGAAATTGAACTCGGGGCCTGTTTGCATGCAAGGCTTACGGTTTTGGGGGTTTTACAGTGTACTTCCTCAGAGGAGGTCAGGGCCTATACATAATTCGTCCCTCCCCATTTTATCCTTAGGAGAACCCTGCAAGGAGTCGTTGAGTCTTCTGTGGTGGTCTGGATTTGAACCCAGGACTCCCCAGTGTTCTGACTGCTGCATCACACTTTTTCCTTAACTTTTGACTTACAGTCCCCCTCTTCATAGTGTCCAGCATTTGCTGTATTCATGACTTCAGACTAAAAAAAAATTTGGCATTAAAAATCTTGGTGTGAGAAATTTTTTTGGTGTTAGGCGTTAGTTCTCTGAGATTATCCTTCAGTATGCCAGTTTGGTGCAGTGGTTAAGTGCTTGGGAGACTGGGTTTGACTCCCCAGTCCTCCACATGCACCAGCTGGAATGACCTTCAGTCAGTCACAAGTTCTCACAGAGCTGTTCCTCTCAGGAGCAGTTTCTGTCAGCTCTCTCAGCTCCACCTACCTCACACAGGGTGTCTGTTGTGGGGAGGAGAAGGAAAAGGAGATTGTAAGCTGCTCTGAGACTCCTTCAGGTAGTGAAGGGAGGGGTATACGCCATCTCCTCCTCCTCTTCTTCGTCGTGTTCCATAGTCATCCTTACACCATTCTTTATTATAGAAACAGAGATCTGAAAGAAACCCCAAAGATCATCTAGCCCATCCTCTTGCAAAGTGCAAGAAATTCACAACTATCCCCCCCCCCCCCGCATTCCCCCAGCGACCTCTGCTGTAGGCCCAAAGAAAGGCAAAAAATCTGCAGGGTCCCTGGGCCAACCTGGCCTGGAGGAAAATTCCTTCCTGGCCCCAACATGGCAGTTGTCATTACCCTGGACATATAAGAAAGGGTCATGAGAGGCGAGCATGTAGCATCCTATTGTATACATCCTTGATCGGACACCTTTGGGTGCTTTCCCTGGCACCTGCAATTAGTCACATGGCAACAGCACAAACAGGAGGATGGATTTCCCCCGGCTCTCTTTTTACTCTCGTTGCTGGCTTGTTCCTATTCTGGAAGGGCAGTGAATGGTTCTGCTTTCTTAACGCTTCTGCCCAGAGAGAACATAGGCTGGTTTCTGTGTATTGGGCAGAGTGTGGGAGTGGGTTTCTGGAGGCGTTTCTAATACTGTGAGTTGACTCACGTGCTGTTGAGCTTGTTGAAGAGCTGTTGGCGATTTTTTTCATTCTGTGCATGAGTTGCGCAGGGCTCGATTATATTTGGGAGCTTTCAAGCTATCGTTAGGACTTTGTCTTTTTAGAGCTCATCGCAAGGTGGGGAGAAGAAGACCACCACCACCACCCTGTCCTTCACTCAGTGTCTCAAAGCGGCTCAAAAATCACTTTTCCTTCCTCTCCCCACAACAGACACCCTGCAAGGTAGGTGGGGCGGAAGAGAGCTCTGCGAGAACTGTGGCTGACCCAACTGTGGCTGGAGGAGGAGTGGGGAATCAAACCCGGATCTCCCAGATTAGAGTCCGCCGCTCTTAACCACTACACCACTCTGGCTCTCAAGCAGAGACATCATCTCGAATCTTGATGGAAACATAAGAATCACCTTTATGGAGTGTGTCCAGGCCCACCTCTGATTAGCTGCTGTCCATCAGAGAGCTTGCAGTGTCCCAATACCCTGAGGAAGACCGCCTCTATGGCTTGGAGGTTTCATTCCGCTGATGTAATGAATAGTAGGGTTGACCTGTCTTCTAGGACAGGGGTCCCCAACACGGCACCCATCAACACCCCTCCTGGTGCCCACTAAGTGTTTTTAGTAAGTGGACAGGGCCAGGGGGGTGGACTTCTGCCCAGGGGGACTTCTGATTGGCACTGAAGGTTTGATTGGCTCTGCAGCTTTTTAAAAACGTTGCTTTGGCAGCAGCTGCTACTACTACAGCACTAGGATCTTCGCTGAGTGAAGGTGGGCTGCAGCAGCCATTTTGTGTCTGGCTTGGCCATCTGTGGCAGCCATTTTGTGCCTGCGTCCACCAAGTGGTGTCAGAACTCCAAAGGTGCCCGCAGGCTCAGAAAGGTTGAGGTCCCCTGCCTTAGGAGCTGGTCCAGTTCTTCTTGAGGTCCATCTTGGCTGCCTCGTGGCTGCAAGTTTCCGTGTTAGTGGCGCATTGTTTGAAGAAGTACTTTGTTCGTTCACTGTGGGGGAGGCCAGGATTGCAGTCCTCTTGTTGCAAGGAGAGGGCCTAGGTTGAGAGGTTAGTAGGCTGCTCCAAGCTGACCTGTCTGTTGGCACCTGCGGTAAGATTTGAAGCAGGGCCTGGGGTTCCCAACTTCCAGGTCCCTGCAGGGGTTCCTCCGCTTTTCAGGGCTTTGATTTGCTGCTGGCCAGCGGGGGAAACGCCACCCCCGTACGGGAATGTCGCCAGGTGACGTCCCTAACTCTGTGACATCACCCAGAAGTGATGTCATCACATCGCCAATGTCAGGATGGCCAATTCTCTAGTTTTTGGGCAGACTCTATGGTTTGAAGGCAAAAAGACCATAGAGTTTTGCCCAAAAGCTAGAGCGTTTCCCCCCTCTGATGACAGTAACCAGGAAGCAGAAGATCCCAGGAAGGACTCAATTGCCAAGTTGGACCTGGCAACCCTAACAGGGTCTTCTGCTGCTGTTTTTAGCTGCTCGGTCTTCCTGCCTCTCGGTTGTGGGCAGAGCTGGTACATTATCCATTCAGTTTATTATTATAGTCATTGACCAGAACATTTTAGTCGTCTAGAACCTTATAAAAGTACCTTATAAAAAGTCCCACAAAGAATCTGCAGGTTAAAATTCGATGACTTGAGGGTTATAACAGTAAAAAAGAATTTTAAAGATTATTATTTAACCCTTTAAACCATTTTAAAAAGTCACTTTAAAGTTTGTTAAAAGATTTACAGTTTGGCCTATTTGTCTCGCTTTTTGCGTTCTTTATAAACCCAGGAACAGAACCTAGCCACCTGTTTTGTTGTTTGGTGGTTCCTATCTGACAGAAGGTAATCTAATTTGAGTTTATTTGATCTGCCAGGGAACCTTTCCAACAGCGGGCTAATAATTTCCCTTCGGCTCACCGTATGAAAAGAACAATTAAAAATATATATATGCTCCAGAGGGTACATTATCTTTGTTGTGCCCCTCTCTCCCCTAATACACGCAGAAGTCCGTGCTGAGTGTGTAGAGAAGATGGGTGGAATCTCAACGCAGGGAAGTCTCAAATGGGCTTCCCTTTGTCCATTCAGCAGCTTCCACCATTTACCGCTGATGGAAGTAGATGCGGGCACCGAGAGTTTGTTGCACATCCTAAAAATACTGTAGCCGTAGTAACAGCGATCAGTGCCTGCAGCTGTGTAGTAACAACAGTGGAAAGCAGTGATCGTGGTGCCGAAAGAAGATGGAAGTTGTGACTCATTAAAGGATGCAAAGCACTTTTGGTGGCAAGAATGAGAAAGTGCTGGGGAAATGAAAGAAGGCCTTTGCTCCTCGGCCCGCTTGTTCAGATCATTGATTTTCCTGCCTTCCTGGCATGTAGCAGGATCTGAACCTGGGACTTGAGGGGACATCAAGCAGGGATTCGGCTTTAGGGTTGCCAGCTCTAGGCTGGGAAATTCCTGGAGCTTTGAGGGTGGAGTCTGGGGAGGGGAGAGGCCATAGAGTCTACCCTCCAGGGGTCGTTTTGTGGAAAAAAATAGGTGATGGAACTCATTAGCATAACTCACTAGCATATGCTGCCGCCCCCAGCCAAAAGCAACCCTATGCTTTTGGCTGGGGGCGGAAAGGAGAGCCCCGGGCACATGAGGCCTCCTTGGGCTGGGTAGAGATCCAGCCAGCCCAAGCAGGCCTCGCTTGCCTGGGGCTTTCCAGGGCCACCCCTCGCAGTCAAATGGCCAGCAAGCCACCCATCACCCAGAATCACATAAGAAGTGGAGAAAGGTTGGTGTGGGTTAATGAGGGCTGCTGGGGATGTAGCAAAGCCCCTGGTGGCTGGCTGCTCTCCCAGTCCAGGGATTGTTATGCAGCTGCACCTACTATTCAATGGACAAGATAGGTGAGGAGGAGGAGGGGGAATCCTCAAGGTTCAGGAGCTGTGCTCCTGTGAGCTCCTGCTGAATCTGAGGCCTGGTACCCTCCAAAGCCGTCACTCTTTCCCGGGGGGATAAATCTTTGTTGTAATTATGAGGAATCTCCAGGTTGCGCAACGCTCGCTTGTGTTGCCGTTGGAATCTGGAGTAAGGAGAGAAGAAGGAGGGAGGCCATTGTGGTCTGTTGCAGGTACTCGGAATAGAGAGAGAAAACGTTTGTGTGGCTGCCTTTGCCCAACCCTCAGGTATAGTCAGAGGTCGGTGGGACCGTTTTCAGCTGAATTTGGGCCCATCGACGTTCATCAAGGGCATGCGGATGCAGTACTGTCCTTTTGAGATCACATTAGTGTTTGATGCAGACAGAAGGAGCGCCGGTTGAGATTTCGCTGGAAGTGGGAAGTTGGCACATGGGCAAAGGAAAAAGGTTTTAGACCACTCTCATTCCCTCTAAGCTGTGGAGTCTTGTGAGCAAAAATTCCTCTTTGTGAGCGACTGGCATTAAAGTTGTGAGCTACTGAATAAATTAGAGGAAGACGGCAGATTTATACCCTGCCCTTCTCTTTGAATCAGAGTCTCAAAACGGCTCTCCTTTACCTTCCTCCCCACAACAGAACCCTGTGAGGTAGGTGGAGCTGAGAGGGCTCTCACAGCAGCTGACCTTTCAAGGACAACTCGTAGGAGAGCCAGTGAACTCTTATCTGGGAGAACTGGGTTTGATTCCCCACTCCTCCACTTGCAGCTGCTGGAATGGTCTTGGGTCAGCCATAGCTCTTGCAGGAGTTGTCCTTGAAAGGGCAGCTGCTGTGAGAGCCCTCTCAGCCCTACCACCTCACAGGGTGTCTGTTTTGGGGAAGAAGATATAGGAGATTGTGAGCCGCTCTGAGTCTCTGATTCAGAGAGAAGGGCGGGTATAAATCTGCAGTTTTCTTCTTCTTCTTTGGCTGACCCAAGGCCATTCCAGCAGCTGCAAGTGGAGGAGTGGGGAATCAAACCCGGTTCTCCCAGATAAGAGCCTGCACATTTAACCACTACACCAAACTGGCTCTCTATTAGTTTGCTCTGGGACCATTTTTCCTGAGCTGGGACAAAAATGTGTGAGCTGGCAGCTAAAAAACTGTGAGCTAGCTCACACCAACTCGGCTTAGAGGGAACAACTTCCAGTCATTCTAGCATTCCAAGTGCCTGGTTGTATCATGAGGGTCCAGGGCTGTACTGCCTGTCCCGCCAAACACATGAATCAACTTTTAACAAGAGAGAGAAGACAAAGAGGTCTTAGGATTGCAGTAGGAATAGCGGTAAAAATAGCCTCTGTAAGCACCTTGCACTGCCGGTCAGCTAATAACCGTTCCTTATTTCTGTTTGCTGACGGAGTGCTTGCTAATGGCTCTTAAGAGTCTTGCAAGTCCACAGTTGGTCGTTAATTGCTTGCTTTCAGTGCGTAAATATTCAGCGGAGAGGCCGCAGAAAAACCACAATTCCTGCAGGCCCATCTCTGCAGCACCAGCTTCTGGGCTAGGACTGTTCTGTTTTTACTTCAGAGTACCTGAGTAAGCAAAAACAGACAGGCCTCCAAGTGGAGACACTGGGCCGGAAACAAGGGGGTGGGGGAGTTGGAAATGAGCAAATGCCCCTGCTGAGACTTCGTTTCAGCTGGGAAAAAGAACAGAAACTCACAAGGGGGGGACTAGGAAAAAGAACAGAAACTCACAAAAGGGGGACTAGGAAAAAGAACAGAAACTCACATAAAGTGGCCCAAAGCCAAGTGCTATCAGAAGGTCCACCAGTGGGGTCAGTTATCTACTGTTGTTCCCCAAATACCAAGGATACAGAGCATCACTTCCCCAACACTGGACTCAAACTTTGCCCCAACATAGTGTTCCATCTATTCCTTGTGCCTAGTAGCCGCTGATGTACCTCTGCTTTAACCCTTTGAAGCTGGCTATGCTTGTAGCCTCCACCACTTCCTGAGCCAATTTGGTGTAAGTGGTTAAGTGTGCGAACTCTTATCTGGGAGAACCGGGTTTGATGATTCCCCACTCCTCCACTTGCAGCTGCTGGAATGACCTTGGGTCAGCCATAGCTCTCGCAGGAGTTGTCCTTGAAAGGGCAGCTTCTGTGAGAGCCCTCTCAGCCCCACCCACCTCACAGGGTGTCTGTTGTGGGGGGAGAAGATATAGGAGATTGTGAGCTGTCTCTGAAATTCGGAGTGCAGGGCGGGGTATAAATCTGCAGTCTATTTCCTGCAGCGGTGAATTCCACACGTTCATTATTATTACTCTTTAGGTGAAGAAGTACTTCCTTTTATAATCTAAACCTGCTGCTCATTAGAAAGACAACGGGGATAGAAAGGGCCGCCAAGTCACAGCGGATGCTCAGAGGTGGTTTGCCATTGCCTGCCCCACATCATACCCCTGGTATTCCTTGGAGGTCTCCCATCCAAATACCAGCCAGGGCTGACCTTTTTAAGCTTCTAAGATCGGGCTGGCCAAACTTTCTTAACGGAAGAGCCACATAGAATAGGCATCAGACGTTTGAGAGCCGCAAGACATGAGCATCAGATGTTTGAGAGAGGAAGGAAGGGAGGAAGGAAGGAAGGAAGGAAGGAAGGAAGGAAGGAAGGAAGGAAAATAGACTGGGAGAGGGAGAGGTGGAAAGAAAGCAACTTTAACTTTAAATGCACTCTCCAAGCCACCAGCCGGCTTGGCTTGGAGAAGTGATTTAAAGAGAGAAGTGCCTTCTCAAAGCCAGCCGACGGGACAATGGGGGCATCAAGAGCCACACAATATGTGTAAGTTTAAACAATTTTATTGATAACATATGGTTACAATGTCTAATTATATCCTTACTATCTCTAACCTATATGATATTTTCAATCCCCCCTCCCTCCATTACTAGACTAGACTTTCTACCTCTCCCCCCCCTCCCTCCATTACTAGACTAGAGCCACACAATGTGTGTGAAAGAGCCACATGTGGCTCCCGAGCCACAGTTTAGCCACCCCGCTGGCCTAGGCTATCCAGAAAAGGCAGTCCTGGTAAGCGGCGTTCCTTCCTGGTGTGTGGCCGCGGCTGTGTTTTCTTTGGTCGAGCAGAAATCCGAACCTCCCCGTAGGGGTGGGCCTTTGAGGGGGAAAGCAGATGGCGCTGGCATATGCGTGGCACATCCCCTGGACTTCTGATCTGGAAGCTCCTGACAACCTGGCCGTTCTGCTTGTCAAGTAGGGTTTCTGTTAAAGCGGCCCTGCTCCGCTCACTAAACGGTGGAGATGCCAAGGAGCTTTTACCGGGGCGTGTGATTTATGTCGTTCAGGCCCTGCCAGCCCTCCAAGGTGAACTCTTGCCTCTTTACGATAGGCCATTAAGCTCTCCGGGAGAAATTTGCTCAGTCACTCTGTGCAAATGGATAATTGCTTGCCAAACGGCGTTTTCAGGAGCACGGGGAGACGTGGGCGGCTTGCGGGTAAGCAAAGCACCGTCGGGCACAAGAGAGACGTGGGCCTTGATTGGCACCGAGTGTTTGTTCGAGTGGCATCGTGTCACCTTTTGTGTGCGCACGTGTGGTGCGTGCAAACTCTTGACTCCCCATCTGGCAGAGTCCTGCTGCTCTGAAGCCTCCTTGAAATTAATAGGAGCTCACGTGGTTGTGCCGCTGTTTGGTCAATATTAAGCAGGCCTGACTTGTTCTGGACTGACACTTTCACAGTCTCCCCGAAAGTTCCTTCCCCAAGTTGTACCCCAGAGCGTGCTGTGTCTGCCGTCCACAAAATATGTGCACAGGATGAACCTTTCCATGGAGTGCATGCTACATAGTTCACGGGTGGCCAAACTTGCTTGATATAAGAGCCACGTAGAATAAATATCAGATGTTTGAGAGCTGTAAGACATGAGCATCAGGGGAAGGAAGGGAGGGAGAGGTAGAAAGAAAGCCACTTTAAATGCATTCTCCAAGCACCTGGCTGACTTGCCTTGGAGAGGTGATTTAAAGAGGCAAGCCAGCCAGCAGGGTGGTGAGGGCTCCAAGAGCCACACAGTATGTATGAAAGAGCCACATGTGGCTCCCAAGCTGCTGTCACGTTCTCAGGGTGCAGGCAGGCAGGAGTCCAAAGCCAGTCCAAGGTCAGCGTCCAGGAAGTCAAGCAGGAGCCAAGTCACCAATGCAGAATCACAAACCGGAATCAGAAGTCAGTGTCCAAAAGCCAAAGATCAGGGTGCCAAGGAAATCAAGCAGGTCAGGATCAAGAATCAGGAAGGAGCGTGGATGCAAGCCGGAGAATAGACTTGTTGCTTCCACAAAGTTACCAGGTCCTGGGTGGGAACTATATGGGAGTCTCAATCAGCCTGCTCCCTGGGTTGCAGTGACTCTGCTAGAACTCAGGGCTGAGAGATCTGAAGCCTTGGCGTGCCTCATGTCTTCGCTCTGAAAGTTCTTTCCGGAGCCTGCTTCGAATTCTTGGGATGGGAGGAGGAGAGCTTGGAGGAGATTGATCCTCAACAGCTGACACTGGTGCCTGGAGAGTGATTGATGGGCCAGCTGCTGTTTGTTCAGCTGAGGAACTGGTTGGCAACTCTCCCAGGTCTGTTAACTCTTCCAGCTCCTCCTCGTCAGGGCTCATGACATCTGCAGTTTTGTCACCCCTAGTCCAGGCCATGTATAGGAGGTATATAGAAGACCCTCGAATGATCAGACTTAAGCTCCATGGGGCCGAGCAGCTAGCCTGATGGGAGCCCCGTATGGTGACTGTTTTCCCCTTTCATTTGTCCCCCAGCCCTTAGGTTTCAGAGGTAGACAGCTTTTGTACATGGAGGTTCCATTTAGCATTCAGAGCCACCGATGGGACCCCCGTCTGCCTTGTTCCATCTCGTCAGCGTTTTTGTGAAGGATTTATTTATTTATTTATCAGAATTGTATCCCGCCCTCCCCCGACAGGCTCAGGGCGGCTAACAACAGTTTAAAAACATTAGCAATTTTCAAAAAATATTAAAATTAAGTACATAAAGACATTAAGTACATAAAGAAAGTGGTTTCGCTGCTACACAGCATGGTAGTAAATTCCATAAATCAAATCAGATATAACTTCGGGGAGGAAAAAAAAGTGTAAATTCTGCAGTTGGAATACAGCAGTGCAGATCCAAGAAAAGTGCATGTTTTTTCTTGCTTGTTATCTGACTCCTGTTCAGGGAGAAAGGCACTCCAAGGCCTGCCTGATCAAGGCATAATGAAGTACACCCCCCCCCAACCCCTTTCAGGGCCAATTCTGGTAGCCTTAAGGGCTAGAAACTTACGGAGTCATAAAGAATAAATAAGAGAAGCCCGAGGTCCTCAGGACGCTGGCTTTTGTCCCCGCAAGATCCGTGCCACCCCAACAAAATCCTTCAGCATCCCCTTTGTTCAGAAATATTATCACAGGTGGCAAGCAGCATTTCCAGCTGTCTCCGTTCCAGCTTTATTTTTCTTTCCCTTCAATTCCGGGAGCACATGGAGAAGGTGCAGCGTCAGCAGGAAAAGGATGTGTGCGCTGAGAACAAATAAGTGATCCGAAAAAGAAATTTCCAAGTCCAGCAACGTCTGCCTGTTTGGGGGCTGCGTCGGATTTCTGCTTTCCGGTTCCGCTGTAAACTCCCAGCAGTTTCCCCATCCAGCCCCAAAACATGAATGAGCTGAGCAGACTTCTAAAAAACGGGAAGGAAACTTGGGTCAGCTCTTCAGGGGCCCTGGGGCATTCCCCCCTTCCGACCCGGGACCTCGTGAGCTCGGGCAGAGTTGCAGAGTCAACACTCCCATTCCTGAATCAGAGTTCCTTGGTATGCTGATGAAGCATTTGTACATTCAAAGTTTTTTTAACCAGACAAGCAAGTGTGGGGGTTTTGGGGGGAGGGGGAAGACAGCTGATCAGAATACTCCTTCTGAAGGCCCTCTTCTGAATCTGCACCACTGCAACCCAGTTTCTGGAGATTTGCATCTCTGCTTGCAACGATACTGCAAAGTGATCCTGGTCTCCTTTTATTGGTAGTGGTATTTCTTTGTATTCTGGAAGCCATACCAGGGCCTTTTTTGAGCAGGAATGCAGTTCTGGCTGGCTTGGCATTGGGGGTGTGGCCTAATATGCAGATGAGTCCCTCCTGGGCTTTTTCTACAAAAAGCCCTGTGTGAATCAATAGTGATGTCAGGGGGTGTGGCCTAATATGCAAGTATGTTCCTGCTGGGCTTTTTCTACAAAAAGCGCTGTGTGAATCAATAGTGATGTCAGGGGGTGTGGCCTAATATGCAGATGAGTCCCTGCTGGGCTTTTGCTACAAAAAAGCCCTGTGTGAATCAATGGTGATGTCAGAGGGTGTGGCCTAATATGCAAATATGTTCCTGCTGGGCTTTTTCTACAAAAAGCCCTGTGTGAATCAATGGTGATGTCAGGGGGTGTGGCCTAATATGCAGATGAGTCCCTGCTAGGCTTTTTCTACAAAAAAGCCGTAAGCAATATACAGACAGGTGAACAGGGGCAGCAGAACTGTTGGAGAACGATAGGAAATCTTGTCAGGGCATCAGAATGTTGCGTTTCAGAGGGCAGCTGTGTTGGTCTGCCGCAGAACACCCAGGTTCGAGTCCAGCGGCACCTTAAAGCCCAGCAAGATTTTGGGGATGGGAGCTTTGGAGAGTCAAAGACCCTTCGTCAAGTTGTGTGCGTTGTACTTGGTAATTTCCCCAAGCCCCAATGTTTAGATGGTCCCAAGCATATCCGCATAGCCATATGGGCTAGAAACTTGATTTACTTTGAATGAAAGAAAAGTCGGGATATTGCAGTGCAGATTTTTTTGGGGGGGTGGGGGGAGGCCACTGTCCTGTATGTCTGCACTCTGTGTGTGTGTGTGGAGACTGCAGATTTTCCCCCTGCCCTTCTCTCTGAATGAGAGACTCAGAGGGCTTACAATCTCCTTTATCTTCCTCCCACACAACAGACACCCTGTGAGGCAGGTGGGACTGAGGGAGCTCTTGCAGCAGCTGCCCTTTCAAGGACAACTCCTGCCAGAGCTATGGCTGACCCAAGGCCATTCCAGCAGCTGCAAGTGGAGGAGTGGGGAATCAAACCCGGTTCTCCCAGATAAGAGAGTCCACAGACTTCACCACTACACCAAACTGGCTCTGTGTGTGTGTGAATGAATGAATGCTGAGGAAAGTATAAATAGATGTGGCTGAAGGCCACACTAAAAGAGAAGAGAGTTGCCGTTGGAGATCTATTTATGCATTCCTTGTCTTTTCCCCTTCTGCATTTAGACTAAGGGTTGCCACGCCAACTCTGGGCTGGGACATGCCATAGAATCCACCTTCCAAAGTGGCCGTTTTCCCCAGACGAACTGATCTTAGTCATCCAGAGATCCGTTGTAATAGCAGAAAAGCGCTCTCTACCGCCTGGGGGTTGGCAACCCTCCACACGGAACTCCAGGCCCCAGGACAGTTTGGCAGTAGTTTGAGGGGGTAGCCACAACTGAGCTCAAATCTATGCAGGAAGCTTTTTCAGATCGCGTTCTGGGACGTGTAGCCACCAAAGGGTTCTCGGACTGCCCCACGCAACCCTGATTGTCCTCTTCCACATTCCACTCCCCCCCCCCCCCCACAAGACAACGAGAGCACAATTACTTCCTCCTTATTGGCAACTGCCTTTGGAAGTAGGTTACCGGAATCTGGGATGCAGCCCAGAAGGACCTGGCAGCCACCCAGCGGGTTGGGCCTGGCCTGTTTGTTCAGTACATGTCTGACCCCCCCTCCTTCCCCCGTGCCTGATCAGGTGTGCGTTATCCCTCTGGAACGTTTCAAGGCAAATGCCTGACCTGGGTAGATAAATAAAAGAGGGAAAGGTTCGTGGAGCTGCTGGGGAAGCTGGTGTAGGCCCCCCCCCCAGTTGTGTAGGGTTGCCAGCCTCCAGGCAGGGCGTGGAGAATTCAAACTTGGTCTCCAGACTACAGAGATCCGCTCCCCTGAAGAAAAATGGCTGCTTTGGAGGCTGGATGTGAAGAACACAGGAGGAGCCATGTTGGATCAGGCCAATGGCCCCATCCAGTCCAACACTGTGTCACATAAGTACATACGAGAAGCCATGTTGGATCAGGCCAGTGGCCCATCGAGTCCAACACTGTGTCACATAAGTACATAAGAGAAGCCATGTTGGATCAGGCCAATGGCCCATCCAGTTCAACACTCTGTGTCACGTAAGGACACAAGAGGAGCCATGTTGGATCAGGCTAGTGGCCCATTCAGTCCAACACTCTGTGTCACATAAGAACACAAGAGGAGCCATGTTGGATCAGGCTAGTGGCCCATCCAGTCCAACACTCTGTGTCACATAAGAACACAAGAGGAGCCATGTTGGATCAGGCTAGTGGCCCATCCAGTCCAACACTCTGTGTCACATAAGAACACAAGAGGAGCCATGTTGGATCAGGCTAGTGGCCCATCCAGTCCAACACTCTGTGTCACGTAAGAACACAAGAGGAGCCATGTTGGATCAGGCTAGTGGCCCCTCCAGTCCAACACTCTGTGTCACATAAGAACACAAGAGGAGCCATGTTGGATCAGGCTAGTGGCCCCTCCAGTCCAACACTCTGTGTCACGTAAGAACACAAGAGGAGCCATGTTGGATCAGGCTAGTGGCCCATCCAGTCCAACACTCTGTGTCACGTAAGGACACAAGAGGAGCCATGTTGGATCAGGCTAGTGGCCCATCCAGTCCAACACTCTGTGTCACATAAGAACACAAGAGGAGCCATGTTGGATCAGGCTAGTGGCCCATCCAGTCCAACACTCTGTGTCACATAAGAACACAAGAGGAGCCATGTTGGATCAGGCTAGTGGCCCATCCAGTCCAACACTCTGTGTCACATAAGAACACAAGAGGAGCCATGTTGGATCAGGCTAGTGGCCCATCCAATCCAGCGCTCTGTGTCACACAGTGGCCAAAACCCGGGTGCCCTTAGGACAGGGGTATTAAACTCACTTGTTAAGAGGGCCGAATCTGACATAAATGAGGCCTTGTTGGGCTGAGCCATGAAGATATGAACATATGAAGCTGCCTTATACTGAATCAGACCTTTGGTCCATCAAAGTCAGTATTGTCTTCTCAGACTGGCAGCAGCCATGTTGGACTGGGCCATGTGTGTACCCATTTAAGATTAGGTAGCAGAGATATAAACTTTATAAAGGACACAGACAAACACAAAGATTTTTTAAAAACTTAAAACATCCTTAAAACATAGCACGTGTTGGTCTTAAAGGTGCTTTCTTTGTATTTCTCCCATGTGATCCAGAGAACTGGCAAAGGAAGCTCTGGCTCTTTCCTCCCTTCCCCAGGGGACCAGGAGGGGAAGGAGCCTCAGCCAACAGAAGGAAGAGAGGGTTGGTTCAGTAGCTCTGCTGTGCGATTGAGAGAGCCTGGCAAAGCATGCTATCCTTCCTCCCCAAGGGGGGGAGCCTCAGCCAATGGAGAAAATAGAGGTTTTGCTCTGTAGCTCCTGTGCAAATGAGCAAACCTTGCAAAGCTAGTTGTTATGTAGAAGGAAGCAAGAGAGAGGGAGAAGGAAGCAGATGACAGCCAGTTGCTCAGGGGCCTGATAGGAGCCCTCCAGGGGCCTGATTAGGCCCCTGGGCCACGTTTGACACCCCTGCCTTAGGAGGTTCGCCGGTGGGGACTCTGTGGCATTATACTCTCCAAGCTCTGATCTCCACAAGTTGCCCCCAAATCTCCAGGAATTTCCCAATGGGGTAGGCAACCATAAATTGTGACAGTCTTGAATTCCTGACCACCACACAGTTTTTGTTCTTGGTACTTCAGGGATCAGATATCGGTGACTGGCAAATGCTGATGCCCCTAATAGGTCGGAGTTTGCCGTTCCTTTGAAGGGAAGCAGTGAAGCTGACAGAAAAGGACACACTTATTTATTTCCCCCCCCCCTTTTTTCTCTTGTCTCCATTCCAGA
This sequence comes from Heteronotia binoei, assembly GCF_032191835.1. Taxonomy (NCBI): domain Eukaryota; kingdom Metazoa; phylum Chordata; class Lepidosauria; order Squamata; family Gekkonidae; genus Heteronotia; species Heteronotia binoei. Next base: position 72,933,555 of record NC_083234.1, read on the forward strand.
GCTCCACCCAGGAGATCGGAGAAGAGATAGAAGATGGCGTAATCTATAGCATTTCTCTCAAGAAAGTCCAGCTCCACCACACAGCCAACAAGGGCCAGCGATGGCTGGGGGTAAGTGAGAACTGGTCAGGCTGTTAAAATCCTCACTTCAGTCCCTGACTTTTCAGGTGAGGCGCCCTCCCTCAGCCGCCTTCATTTGCTTTCAATATGAGGACGATGACCGTGGCCTACTTTGCGAGGCTGCTGTTAGTGAGATCACATTGGATGCCTCGAATGCTTGAAATGTGCCAATGTGAACGCTTAAGGGGGCGGGGGATTAGTGTTGGATCTATTTGACGTTAGTACTTGTGGGGAGACTGAATAGATTTTTCACGGGGGAGCTGGGTTGGCTATGGGCTGTCTGAAAGTTGTACACAGTCTAATCCAGAGATGGGCAGATTGTGGCCCGTATCCATCCCATCAGAACTTTTTATCTGGTCTTCAAGCGGCTGAACAGTTTGCCAGGATCTTCCACCTGCTAGTTTGCAGTGTTGGCTAGTGAGGTCACCGTGGTCCTGAAAACTGTTAAGCCGCTCAAAAGTTGCATGCCACTTCAGGTCACATGGTAGGGAGAGGGACACCTCTGGAATGTGGCTCTTTGTGTTGCATTTGCATTTGTTTATCTCACGCTTTTCTCCTCAAATGAGACTCAATGTGGCTTAGAGCTTCCTTCTTCCTCCTTCCATTTTCTCACAACAACAAAAATTCTGTGATGTAGGCTAGGCCAAGAGTTTGGGATGGGTCCAAGGTTCACCCAGCGAGCTTCTGTGGTAGAGGCAGGGATTTGAACTCAGGTCACCCTGCCTGCTACTCTGTCCACTGCATCGCACTGGATGCCAGCTCTTCCTCCTGGCACCAATGCCGGTGGTGCTGGAAAAAGGATAAAAAGCCAGCCAAAAAAAACACTGAGTTGGTGCAGCCTGAGTAAAGAGGAAGATATTGGATTTATATCCTGCTTTCCACTCCAAATCTCAGAGCGGCTCACAATCTCCTTTATCTTCCTCCCCCACAACAGACACCCTGTGAGGTGGGTAGGGCTGGAGAGGGCTCTCGCACCAACTGCCCTTTCAAGGACAACCTCTGCCAGAGCTCTGACTGACCCAAGGCCATTCCAGAAGGTGCAAGTGGAGGAGTGGGGAATCGAACTCGGTTCTCCCAGATAAGAATCCGCATGCTTAACCACTACACCAAACTGACTCTAAGTGGGACTATAACATTTTGCGATTTGGATGTTATGCCTCTCTTGATACACCCCAAGATGTCATTTGCCTTTGTCCCCATAAGTGATACTTCTGAATCCAGAAACAAAGATCCATCCATCCATCGTTTGGGTGCAACATGAAGCCATTGTTTAAGCTTCAAGAGTACTGAATAACAGAGCTGCCATAGAGTCCACCCTCCAAAGTGGTCATTTTCTCCAGGGGAACTGATCGCTGTAGTATGGAAGTCAATTGTAATTCTGGGTCCCACCTAGAGACAATGACGACTGCAGATTTATACCCCACCCTTCTCTCTGAATCAGAGACTCAGAGCGGCTTACAATCTCCTGTATCTTCTCCCCCCCACAACAGACGCTCTGTGAAGTGGGGGGGGGGGGCTGAGAGGACTCTCACAGTAGCTGCCCTTTCAAGGACAACCCCTGCGAGCGCTATGGCTGACCCGAGGCCATTCCAGCAGCTGCGAGTGGAGGAGTGGGGAATCAAACCCGGTTCTCTCAGATAAGAGTCCAGGCACTTAACCACTATACCAAACTGGCTCTCAGTTAGTGACGGTCGTTTAGCTGGTGATGGGAAGAAGACTGCAGATTTATCTCCAGCCCTTCTCTCTGAATCAGGGTCTCAGAGTGGTTCATAATCTCCTTTATCTCCTTCCCCCACAACAGACACCCTGAGAGGTGGGTGGGGCTGAGAGAGCTCTCCCAGAAGCTGCCCTTTCAAGGACAACTCCTGCGAGAGCTATGGCTGACCCAAGGCCATTCCAGCAGGAACAAGTGGAGGAGTGGGGAATCAAACCCGGTTTGCCCGGATAAGAGTCCGCACACTTCACCACTGCACCAAACTGGCTCTCTGTCTGAGCAAAGGATCTGAGCAAAGCACATCTTGCCGTTTATCTGTCTACTTGTGTTTATTTCCACTGGTTGTGGAGAAGGGACTTGAGCAGCGCAGGGCCTCTGTGCCCCACCTCCCTTGGGATGCCTGTAGCCCTCATGGTCCCTGTTGCCACTGCCCACGCAATGGGAACCAGCCTCTACGGCAGGGGTTCCAAACCTTTCTAAGTCCGCGGGGACAGGCCCCACCACAAAAACGACTGCTGGAGGAAGTGGAGGCTGCTAGAAAATGGCTGCCACAGGAGACAGAGCCAGCCACACAGGTCTTTTCTTTTCTTTTCTTTTTTGGTAGCAGGAACTCCTTTGCATATTAGGCCACACCCCCGATGTAGCCAATCCTCCAGGAGCTTACAGTAGGCCCTGTAAGAAGAGTCCTGTAAGCTCCTGGACGATTGGCTACATAAGAGGGGTGTGGCCTAATATGCAAAGGAGTTCCTGCTCCCCCCCCAAAAGCCCTGCAGCCATGCGATGTGAGAAAGCGACATTGCGCATCGCTCTAGTAGTAATTCTTCAGCATTTCAGGCAGAAGTTGTACTTAACAGGATGCTGTTAAAAGTACACGCAGGCAGTGCAGCGAAGATCCTTGTGCTGTGGGGGCTGCCGTCGCTGAAGCAACTTTTAAAAAATCTACGCAGCCAATCTGATCTCGGGTAGCCGCTCAGAAGCCCTGCTGGGCAAAAGCCCCACGTGGCCCTAGCCTCTTTCTAAAAACCGGGACTTTTTTTTGTAACAGAAGCTCCTTTGCATATTAGGCCACACCCCTGATGTAGCCAGTCCTTCTGGAACTTGCAGTAGGCCCTGTACAAAGAGCCCAGTAAGCTCTTGGAGGACTGGCTACAGCAGGGTGTGCGACCTAATATGCAAAGGAGTTCCTGCTACAAAAAAGCCCTGGATGTGGCAATCCTACCTCTCAGCAGGGATGGAATTCTAGCAGGAGCTCCTGTGCGTATTAGGCCACACCCACCTGATGTAGCCAATCCTCCAAGAGCTTACAAGGCTCTTTTTTGTAAGCTCCAGGAGGATTGGCTACAGCAGGGGGGTGCAGCCTAATATGCAAAGGAGTTCCTGTTACAAAAAAAGCCTCGCTAAAACTACTTGGCAGGCACCAGGCAAGGTGCCAGTGGTCACTGTGGCATCTCAGGCACCACATTGGGGGACCCCCGTTCTTTGCCCTCCCCCAGAAATAAAATACAAGATGAGATTTTCAGTCTGCTGGGTTCGGTGGCAGGAGGCGTTAAGCCCCAGAGATTGGTGGCTGCTGCCGCCTCTTCGCCCTTAGGAAAGCCTCTCCCTGGCCGCAGAACGGAGGGCTTGGTGTTTCTAAGACAGCCAGAGTGTGCCTTTCAGCCGAATGCACTTCATCAACCCAGTTTTTAAAGCTCCCTTTGGGGAAACGGCACAAGGTAGAAGACAAAGGCATGAACCGCTATTGAGATTTGGTAGAAGAACTGAAGCATTTATACGTCGTTTTTGAAGGAACTGAAAGCTTCACTGGTGTCGTGTTGGTTATCTTTACAATGAAAAAACAGGGGCAGGGAGAAAGACTAAGCAACCAGAAAACACCAGATATCTCCCTTGTACAGTGAAAACAATGTACTTAATATCACCAACGCATAGGGAGAGTGGAATATGGCTCTAAGTTGCGTCTACATTTATTTATCTCACACTTTTCTCCCCACTATTACTAGTGTTCTGTGTATTTTTTTATGTGTTGGTGATATTAAGTACATTGTTTTCATTGTACAAGGGAGCTATCTAGCGTTTTCTGGTTGGTTACCTTTACAACAATCCTGTAAAGTAGGCCAGAGTTCTTCCTGCCAGGATAAGGCTTGGGGTGACCTGTTTGTGGCCACTGGAAGAATCTAGAACAGAGGCCAGATTCCAGCTGGTGGTTTCTGGTTTCCACAGAGTGGTTTCCTAACCACTTAAGTACACTGGCTTTTCTCAGGTTATCTGGTTCAGGTGTGTGTCTGTATATTTGTTGCACTTTGTTTATGCCTCACCTTTCTCCACAACGGGGACCCAAAGCAGCTTAGATTGTCCTCCCCCCATCTGGTTTACCCTCACAACAACCCTGTGAGGTAGGCTAGGTTGAAGACGAAGAGCTGGGGTTTTTTATACCCCTCTTTTTTCTACCCTGTGAAGTCTCAAAATGGTTTACGATCACCTTCCCTTTCCCTCCCCCCAACAGACACCTTGTGAGGGACTTCTGGGCAGGGCTTTTTTTGTAGCAGGAGCTCCTTTGCCTATCAGGCCACACCCCCCCTGGTGTAGCCAATCCTCCAAGAGCTTACAGGGCTCTTAGCGCAGGGCCTACCGAAAGCTCCAGGAGGATTGGCTACATCAGGGGTGTGTGGCCTGATAGGCAAAGGAGTTCCTGTTCCAAAAAAACCTCAGAGAGAACTGTGATTGGTCCAAGGTGTCCCCCTGCAGGCAGAGAGCCAGTATAGTGGTTAAGAGCGACGGACTCTAATCTGGAAAAGTGGGTTTGATTCCCCACTCCTCTGTGCAAAGCCAACTGGGTGTCCCTGGGTCAGCCACAGTTCTCTCAGAGCTCTCTCAGCCCCACCTACATCACAGGGCATCTGTTGTGGGCAGGGGTGGTCAACGGTAGCTCTCCAGATGTTTTTTGCCTACAACTCACATCAGCCCCAGCCATTGGCCATGCTGGCTGGGGCTGATGGGAGTTGTAGGGGGGAAAAAATCTGGAGAGCTACCGTTGGCCACCCCTGGTTATGGGGAAAGGAAGGGAAGGCAAGTGTGAGCCGTTCTGAGACTCCTTTGGGTTGTGAAAAGCAGGTATAAAAACCTTCTTCATTGGGGAGGCAAGGGGAGTGAAACCCGGTTCTCCAGTTTAGAGTCCACTGCTCTTTACCACTATACCATGCCGGCACTGAGAGCGAGTGACAGGCCCAAAGTCACCCAAACACTTCCGCAGCAGAATGGAGATTCAAATCCAGATGTCTCAGATCTACACCACCTGTTACAGATAGAGATGTAAAATTTCCGGAGATTTTGAAACTTGGAAAAAACTCAGGTTTTTTCCGGGGGGGAGGGGGTTTCGGCGGGAAATGGGAATTTTCGGGAAAATTTAAAAACAAATGCTACATTAGCACATCTTTTTTCTTTTCCAGCTTGAAAGTCATTCTGTCACTTTAGGAACATAAAATGTCGCTATGGACAATTTTACTTGGCAGGAATTTGTCCCAACTAGCATATTAAAAATATAGAGTATCCAAACAATTATTACAAACAGAATTTACTTTTTAAATAATATTTATTTGTCACTGTAACAAATGGAGCAATAATCTCCTGAACTGTTTATTCGTTTATGTGGAACAGACAAAAAAAACCTCCACAAAACAATTTTTAAAAATCCAGAAATAACAATTATTCATATTTCCTTTCCACAGTATTAAATAAAGATAAAAAACTCATTCTCATAAAAAGAATTGAAGAGGGAGGAAATGTATAGAAGGGAGTATAGAACTAAGTTTCAGTGAATGGGCATGACCTAGGACTTGCTTGTCCTCAGTGCACAGAAATTAGAACAATTTGATACCATATATATATATATATATATATATATATATATATATATATATATATATATATATATGGAAATGATTTGGAAAATATTCGAACACCTTGTCTTAAAATATTTTATTAATCGTGTTGAAATAAAACGTTCCATAATCAAAGCAGGAGTCAAGTTGCACCTTTAAGACCAACCAATTTTTATTTAGAACTTGACTCCCGCTTTGTTCAACTGCTTCAGATCAACACGGCTGCCTGCTTGGTTCCATAATCAATTTCTTTTCTTTCTTTTTTTTTCGGTTTTTCCAATTTTTCGGGAAAAAAAAACAAAAAAGGCTTCAGGAAAAAAAAAACAGAAAAAAACCTGTTTTTTTTTTCAAATTTTCCTGGTTTTTTTCCGGGTCTTCACATCTCTAGTTACGGGATGTGGAGGGAGGGGCAGAGTATACTTGCACCTTTCATTCTGGGGAGCAAGGGGTTAATGTGGCTTCAGAGGCCAGTCGCCCCCCCCCCCCCAAGCTCTCCATAGGCTCCCACAAGCACACTTGCCTTTCCGTGTCACTTGGCTTCTGCCCAGGCACAGCTGACGCACCAACCCCCCACCCCCTCCAAAATAACTTGCTGGGCAGGGGAGGCTGGAACGCGGCAAAGGAATTTGTCTATTATTGTTGCTCTTTATTTTCCGGCTGGCGTGCTGAGAAGACAGGGAGGCCGGAGCATCGGTGAGCGCCTCGGGGAGTGCTCTCCAACCTCCTCTCCGCCTTCTGCGCCATTCTTTTGGCCCTCCCCACTCCCCGGTGTCCTGGACAGATTGGGGTTTTGTCGCTGCTGTGGTTAAACGTACAGTCACAGAACTGTAATGTTATTGTATAGAAAATAAATGTTGAAACGTTGCGGGGGGGTGGGGGGGAAGGAGTGCGAGAGCAGACGAAAAAAGCTGCCTCTCTCTCAAGGTCGGTTTTGTCTCCACTGGCTGGCAGCAGCTCTCCAGGGTCTCGGGCAGAGGCCCTTTAACATCACCCGCCACCTAGGGTGTAGTGGCTAAGTGCATGGACTCTTACCTGGAGAACCGGGTTTGATTCCTGCTGGAATGGCCTTGAGTCAGCGATAGCTCTCGCAGGAGTTGTCCTTGAAAGGGCAGCTTCTGGGAGAGCTCTCTCAGCCCCATCTACCTCACAGGGTGTCTGCTTGGTGGGGGGGAGGTAAAGGAGATTGTGACCGCTCTGAGACTCTGAGATTCAGAGTATAGGGTGGGATATAAATCCAATATCACTGTCATCACCTGATCAGAACTGCCAGGCCTCCATTATGTTCGCTATCTCGTTGTAAACGGCTGTCTTACAAATAGGAGGAAGGAATCAAAATCCTGCACCAAGAACAGTCAAGAGCCAGTTTGGTGGGGTGGTTAAGTGTGCAGACTCTTATCTGGGAGAACTGGGTTTGATTTCCCACTCCTCCCCTTGCAGCTGCTGGAATGGCCTTGGGTCAGCCATAGCTCTCGCAGGAGTTGTCCTTGAAAGGGCAGCTGCTATGAGAGCTCTCTCAGCCCCACCCATCTCACGGGGTGTCTGTTGTGGGGGAGGAAGACAAAGGAGATTGTGAGCCGCTCTGAGACTCTGAGATTTGGAGTGGAGGGCGGGATATAAATCCAATACCATCATCAAGTTCCTCTGACCTGGATAGGCCAGGCAAGCCCGAGCTCAGAAGCTAAGCAGGATCGACTCTGGCAAGTACTTGGATGAGAGACCTTGGAATCCCAGCAGTCGGGAGGCAGGGGCAGGCTCTATTCAACCACCTCCCTGAATATCCTCCAGGCCCCCACTAGGGGGCAGTCACCAGAGGTCGCCATGACCTCCAGGTGCAGATACACACACATCATAATGCAAAAATGCCTGAAGGCAGAACAGCCAAATTCCATACCTGCATAAGCCGGGGGTGGAATTCTAGCAGGAGTTCCTTTGCATATTAGGCCACACACCCCTGATGTAGCCAATCCTCCGAGAGCTTACAAGGCTCTTTTTTGTAAGCTCTCAGAGGATTGGCTACATCAGGGGGTGTGGCCTAATATGCAAAAGAGCTCCTGCTAGAATTCCACCCCTGGTATAAACTGCTGATTTTCTCTGCTTTTGTGTATATTGTTTTGCTTTTGCCAGGCCTGGAGGGGGAAGGGAGATGTTCAGAGTGGCAAAACTCCCTCCCTTTCTTATTCTGTCTAGCCTTTGAGATTACACCATATGAACTCATGAAGCTGCCTTTGGTCCATCGAAGGCAATATTGCCCAGACCGGCAGCCAGAGGTCTTTTGTATCCCCGGCTACTAACTGGAGATGCCGGGGATTGAACCTGGAACCCTCTGTATGCCAAGGAAATTCTCTGCCACTGAATCTCAGCCCCTCCCCCGTAGGCACTCCAGGTGTTGCCTGTTCAATTTCACAGCCACATGGACCAGAAACTTGTAGAATCCTTGCACCTTCCAAATTGCAAAAGCAGTTGCTGGACAGAAGCTGAATTTAAACGCAATACGTAGAGAGCCGGTTTTGGTGTAGTGCAGGGGTGGCCGGTAGCTCTCCAGATGTTTTTTGCCTACAACTCCCATCTGCCTCATCAATTGGCCATGCTGGCTGGGGCTGATGGGAGCTGTAGGCAAAAAACATCTGGAGAGCTACCGTTGGCCACCCCTGGTGTAGTGGTTAAGAGTAGTGGGATTCTAGTAGTGGGATATGATCCACCATCTTCAAGTACTTGAAGGGCTGTCATCTAGAGGATGGGGTGGGATTGTTTTCTGCGGCCCCAGAAGGTAGGACCAGAACCAAGGGGTTGAAATTAAATCAAAAGAGTTTCCGGCTCAACATTAGGAAGAACTTCCTGACAGTTAGAGCACTTCCTCAGTGGAATAGGCTTCCTCGGGAGGTGGTAGGCTCTCCTTCCTTGGAGGTTTTTAAACAGAGGCTAGATTTCCCTCTGACAGCAGTGAAGATCCTGTGAATTTAGGGGGAGGTGTTTGTGAATTTCCTGCCTTGTGCAGGGGGTTGGACTAGATGACCCTGGGGGATCCCTTCCAACTCCAGGATTCTCTGATTCTAATCTGGAGAACTGGATTTGATTCCTCGCTCCTCCACCTGCAGGCAACTGGGTGACCTCGGGTCAGTCACAGATCTTTCAGAGCTGTTTTCTCAAGAGCAGTTCTCGAAAGAACTCTTTCAGCCCCACCTACCTCACCGGGTGTCTGTTGTGGGGAGAGGAAGGGAAGGAGATTGTAAACCACTCTGACTACGAGTGAAGGGTGGGGTATGAATCCAACCTCTTCGTCATAGAGCAGGGGTGGCCCATCAGCCTCAGCCATTGGCCATGCTGGCTGGGGCTGATGGGAGTTGTAGGCAAAAAACAGCTGGAGAGCTACCATTGGCCACCCCTGCCATAGATGTGATTAGCTGCTAAAGCAGGGGTGTCAAATTCATTTGTTATGAGGGCCGAATTTGACATAAATGAGACCTTGTCGGGCTGGACCAAGCCATGTCGGACTGGGCCATGTGTGTACATATTTAGGATTAGGTAGCAGAGACATAAACTTTATAAAGGACACAGACAGACACAATTAAAGATACAAAAAAGGACACAGGCACAAAACCCCCCCAAACCTTAAACCATTAGCACCCATTGGTCTTAAAGGGTTCTTTCTTCATAGCTCTCCCATGGGATCCAGGGAACTGGGCAAAGGAAACTGTGGCTCTTTCCTTCCTTCCGTAGGGGACCAGGAGGGGGAGGAGCCTCAGCCAACAGAAGGAAGAGAGGCTTTGCTCAATAGCTGTGCTATGTGATTGAGAGAGCCTGGCATAGCAAGCTGTTCCTCCTCCCGTCTCCCCAAGGGAGGAGCCTCAGCCAATGGAGAAAATAGAGGTTTTGCTCTGTAGCTCCTGTGCGATTGAGCAAGCCTCGCAAAGCAAGCTGTTATGCAGAAGGAAGCTAGAGAGAGGCAGAAGGAAGCAAATGACAGCCAGTTGTTCAGGGGGCTGATAGGAGCCCTCCGGGGACCTGATTCGGCCCCCAGGCCACATCTTTGACATCCCTGTTCTAAAGGTTGCAGGGTTTTTTTTTCTTGTAATCATTCAGGATTCCTGTTCCTGCAAACGTATTCACCCGTTGCTGTGCCCCCGCCTCTTCTTCTCTCTTCAGTATGAGAACGAGTCAGCCTTAAACCTCTATGAGACCTGCAAGGTGAGGACGATAAAGGCAGGCACCCTGGAGAAGCTGGTGGAGTACCTGGTCTCAGCCTTCAAGGGCAATGACTCCACATACGTCACCATCTTCCTGTGCACCTACCGGGCCTTTGCCACTACCAAGCAGGTGCTGGATCTTCTCCTGAACAGGTTGGTATTCCTTGGTTTACTTTTTTCCCCTCCCCTGGGGGGCGGGGGCGGTTCTGGTGGCCAAGGCCCACATCTTCTGTGCCCTGACTGCTACGGGAGAGATGAAGCCCGTTTGCTGAACAAGAAAGCGTGTCAAGGGAAGGTTGGAGAACAGCAGTTTGGGGCAGTGGCTAGAGTAGTGACTCCTGCCCCCCCCCCCCAGCGTGCTATGCAAAAAGCTTTCCGATGCAAAGAATAAGAAGTATCTGGCTGGAAAGGAGGTTGTTCGCCGCAGCTCTGCATGAGTCCCTGCTCTGGACTGGTCTCTTGATCGGATCAGTGGCAAACACAAAATATCAGTGGGTCAGTCAGATTCAGGTGGCAGCCAGTGTCCCCTCTCAACTGAGTTAGTGTGAGCTAGCTCACAGTTTTTTAGCCTCTGGCACACACGTTTTTGTTTGTGCTCACGAGACTCCACGTCGTAGAGAAAGTATTGTAGCCATGTTGGTTTGAAGTAGCAGAGCAAAGTTTGACTCTGGTGGCACCTTTCAGACCAACAAGTTTAATTTTGGGTATAAGTTTCCACCTGTGAAGCACACTTCTTCAGGTACAGTGAAACAGAATTTCCTCAACCATTACATATAGAAGGGGGGGCAGGTAGCTGCCAGGAAAGCCCAGTGAGAATCAACACAGGCAGGAACAAAAGTGAGAAATGGCCAGTCTAAACATGCAGGGAGAGCATGAGCTGTAAATTAGCATACACCATAATGGAGATGTTTAACGGATTCAAGGATCAAACAGGAATAACAAGCCTAGTTTACATGGTAACCGTTTGGGTTCAGTTCTGGGACAAAAACAGTGAAGGAAGTAAATAGTGTCAGAATTGGAGATTAATTGTAGAATGTAACTGTAGAATGCTGGGAGAAATTAACTGAGACCCTGGCTGTCCATCTCCTCTCAAGCATGGAGGCGACTTTACAGCAGTTAAGCAAAGTTCTGAGTCCAGGATCACCTTTAAGACGGAGAAAGTTTCGTTCAAGGCACGAGCTTTCATGTGCAGGCCCACTTCCTCGGATACACTGAAATGGAAGACAGCAGTGCAATGTTATAATTAAAGGGTGAGCAGCAAATCAGCACACAACACAGTGATGATGTTTTAATAGATGCAAAAACTAAACAGGAATAATAAGTTAAGTTTACAGGCTCACCATCCGCTTGGATTCAGTTGGGGGGGGCAACGCAGTAAATATGTCAAAAGTGGGAGGCTGATGGTGTAAAAGTGTCCTCCTTAATTGTGGGAATGTTAAGATCAACCAAGACTTTGCCTCCACGCCCCAGTCGTCTCCTCCCGACTGTGGAGGTAATCAACAGCATCCTTTTCTTTGAGGTGGGGTATTCATTGCATTCTATTACAGTCATGTTTCCAATATACTATAAGAGCCCCGTGGCGCAGAGTGTTAAAGCTGCAGTACTGCAGTCCTAAGCTCTGCTCACGACCTGAGTTCGATCCCCGGCAGAAGCTGGGTTTTCAGGTAGCCGGCTCGAGGTTGACTCAGCCTTCCATCCTTCCGAGGTTGGGAAAATGAGTACCCAGCTTGCTGGGGGGAGGTATAGATGACTGGGGAAGGCAATGGCAAACCACCCCGTGAAAAGTCTGCTGTGAAAATGTTGTGAAAGCAACGTCACTCCAGTCGGAAACAACTGGTGCTTGCCTTTCCTTTTTGCAGTATACTATTTAAAAATAAATTCACTGAAATAAAGACCAACATGGCTGCCCACCTGAATCTATTTACTATAGTTAATCTCAGTGCAAGTCATGCTTAAAAATAAACTTTTAGGGTGTAAGTGTAAAATATACCTAGATTTTTGGAGGTCTCTGTGTGTGTGTGTGTGTGTGTGTGTGTGTGTGTGTGTGTGTGTGTGTGTGTGTGAGAGAGAGAGAGAAATATTGGGCAAGAGTTCCAGGTGTAGAGTTGGGGAGATCTGAGTTCCACTTCTTACTCTGAAAGGCAGCTCACTGTGTGTCCTTGGGCCACTTACACTCTGTGTGTGTGTGTGTGTGTGTGTGTGTGTGTGAGAGAGAGAGAGAGAGAGAGAGAAATATTGGGCAAGAGTTCCAGGTGTAGAGTTGGGGAGATCTGAGTTCCACTTCTTACTCTGAAAGGCAGCTCACTGTGTGTCCTTGGGCCACTTACACTCTGTGTGTGTGTGTGTGTGTGTGTGAGAGAGAGAGAGAGAAATATTGGGCAAGAGTTCCAGGTGTAGAGTTGGGGAGATCTGAGTTCCACTTCTTACTCTGAAAGGCAGCTCACTGTGTGTCCTTGGGCCACTTACACTCTCAGCCTAACCCTACCTCCCAAGTGAAGTAAGATAACTCCCATATCCCTTGGACAAAGGGCAAGATATAAATAGAAAAAGACGACGAAGACGTTGAATTTATATCCCGCCTTCCACTCAGAGCGGCTCACAATCTCCTTTATCTTCCTCCCCCACAACAGACCCCCTGTGAGGTGGGTGGGGCTGAGAGGGCTCTCACAGCAGCTGCCCTTTCAAGGACAACCTCTGCCAGAGCTATGGCTGACCCAAGGCCATTCCAGCAGCTGCAAGTGGAGGAGGGGGGAATCAAACCCAGCTCTCCCAGATAAGAGTCCATGCACTTAGACTACACCAAACTGGCTCTCTTATAGCATCTTCAGGGCATGTGGAAAACAACACTAACTTCCTGTTTCTGCCCCATAGGTATGGGAAGCTCTACCTCCAGGCTAATGGAGACCACCCCAGGCATGCTGTGGATGAGAGGCTGGAACTGAAGAAGTGAGTGTCCGACTCCTGACCTTATCTTTGGCCCCTTCCTTAAGCTTTTAGCAGCTTAATCTTCTGCTTGGTGTCAAGCATCTCATAGAGTTCTTAGTGACTCATCCCAGAGGTTAGATATTGTCAAGAGACAACAGCTTCATAGACCACAGATCCTCTCAGATATCACCTCTGCTGGCTGCGATAAATCACTGGGCTTCTCTGCATTGCTTGTGTGCCTGTATGGCTTTATTTTCTTTTCTGCACATGCTTTGCTCCATCTAGTGGTCACTTTGATATTACAACTCTGTATCTCCAGCTTATTTCCCACAGGGGAACATTTACTCGATGCCCCTTCTTTGTATAACTAGAGCAGGGGTGACCAAACTGTAACTCGGGAGCCACATGTGGCACTTTCAAACATATTGTGTGGCTCTCAAAACCTCCAATGCCCTGTTGACATTTAAAGTTGCTTTCTTTCTGCTTCTCCCTCCCTCTCCCCTCCCCATTGACCGACCTACCTTCCTTCCTTCCTTCCTTCCTTCCTTCCTTCCTTCCTTCCTTCCTTCCTTCCTTCCTTCCTTCCTTCCTTCCTTCCTTCCTTCCTTCCTTCCTTCCTTCCTTCCTTCCTTCTTTCCTTCCTTCCCTCCCTCCCTCCCTCCCTCCCTCCCTCCTTCCTTCCTTCCTTCCTTCCTTCCTTCCTTCCTTCCTTCCTTCCTTCCTTCCTTCCTTCCTTCCTTCCTTCCTTCCTTCCTTCCTCGTCTTGCAGCTCTCAAACATCTGTCATATATTCTGTGTGGCTCTTAGTTATTAAGCAAGTTCGGCTACCCTGGAACTAGAGTGAAAAGTTTAGCAGCATAACGTCACAAGTTAATTTCCTGTTGTGCACCTCCGATCTAATCTGCATCTGAGACAGGTGGATGTTTCAGAAGCACGGGGCTTTTTTGCAGCAGGAACGCAGTCCCGGCTGGCTTGGCGCCAGTGGGTGTGGCCTAATATGCAAACGAGTTCCTGATGGGCTTTTTCTACAAGAAAGTCCTGTGCAAAACAATGATGATCTCAAGGGGTGTGGCCTGATACGCAAGCGAGTTCCTGCTGGGCCGTTTCTACAAAAAAAAAAAAAAAAAAGCCCCGCAGAAGCGTCTGGCACTGCCCTGTGTACGCTGCCGAGGCAGCTCACTGACCCAGCCCTCTGCTCCCCTCCTCAGCACCATCTCTTCCATCCTGGGGGCTTGGCTGGATCAGTACTCAGAAGACTTCCGCAAGCCGCCGGACTTCACTTGCCTCAAGCAGCTCATCATCTACGTGCGTCACAACATTCCCGGGTCGGACCTGGAGAGGCGGGCGCGCATCCTCTTCGCCCAGTTCCAGCAGCAGGAGCGCTCCCTGGAGCCAGAGGCAGAAGGTGAGCAGTGCCGAGGAGCGTTCTGCCCCCTAGTGGCCCAGGGGGACGGCATTCCTTCCAATGGGTTCCCCGTGTGGCTACTTCCCCCCCTCACACACACGCCCCAACCATGTTCAGCAAGCAGTGTGTAGATGGTTGAGTCTACAGCAGGGACTGCTCTGCTCAGCTACTGAAGCTTCCTAAGAGAGCCAGTTTGGTGTAGTGGTTAAGTGTGCGGACTCTTATCTGGGAGAACGGGGTTTGATTCCTCACTCCTCCACTTGAAGCTGTTGGAATGGCCTTGGGTCAGCCATAGCTCTCGTAGGCGTTGTCCTTGAAAGGGCAGCTGCTGTGAGAGCTCTTTCAGCCCCACCCACCTTGCAGGGTGTCTGTTGTGAGGGGAGGAAGGTAAAGGAGATTGCAGGCCGCTCTGAGACTCTGTCCTTTGAAAGGGCAGCTGCTGTGAGAGCCCTCTCCAACAACACCCACCTCATAGGGTGTCTGTTGTGGGGGAGGAAGGTAAAGGAGATTGTGAGCCACTCTGAGGCTCTGTCCTTGAAAGGGCAGCTGCTGGGACAGCTCTCTCAGCCCCACCCACCTCGCAGGGTGTCTGTTGTGGGGGAGGAAGGTAAAGGAGATTGTGAGCCACTCTGAGACTCTGTCCTTGAAAGGGCAGCTGCTGGGACAGCTCTCTCAGCCCCACCCACCTCGCAGGGTGTCTGTTGTGGGGGAGGAAGGTAAAGGAGATTGCAGGCCGCTCTGAGACTCTGTCCTTTGAAAGGGCAGCTGCTGTGAGAGCCCTCTCCAGCCACACCCACCTCACAGGGTGTCTGTTGTGGGGGAGGAAGGTAAAGGAGATTGTGAGCCACTCTGAGACTCTGTCCTTGAAAGGGCAGCTGCTGGGACAGCTCTCTCAGCCCCACCCACCTCGCAGGGTGTCTGTTGTGGGGGGAGGAAGGTAAAAGAGATTGTGAGCCACTCTGAGACTCTGTCCTTGAAAGGGCAGCTGCTGTGAGAGCTCTCTCAGCCCCACCCACCTCGCAGGGTGACTGTTGTGGGGGAGGAAGGTAAAGGAGATTGTGAGCCACTCTGAGACTCTGAGATTCAGAGTATAGGGCGGGATATAAATCCAATATCTTTTTCAATATTTTCTTCTTCCTCCTCCTCCATCCCTTCCAGCCGTGGAGCACCCCAGCTGCCCTCTGCGGTTGGAGGAAGAGAACGGGCTGGCGGAAAGCCAGCCAGACTTCCTCTCCTTCTCTCCAGAGATGGTGGCCGAACAGTTCACGTTAATGGATGCCGTGAGTATTGGACTCTGGGGGTGCCCTGGCCAGTCCTTCTTGCTTGCTGGTGGGCAGGGGGAGCCCTTTGCTGCCGCCCGCTCTGAGTCCTTCCTTCCCTCTGTGTCCCTCCGTCCCAGGAGCTCTTCAAGAAGGTGATGCCTTCCCACTGCCTGGGCTGCATTTGGTCCCAGCGGGACAAGAAGGGCAAAGAGCACCTGGCCCCCACCATCCGGGCCACCGTCTCGCAATTCAACAGCGTCACCAACTGCGTCATTGCCACCTGCCTCGGGGACCGGACGCTGAAGCCGCAGCAGAGATCCAAAGTGGTGGAGCGCTGGATCGAAGTGGCTCGGGTATGCTGGGCTCCGGAAGCCTCTTGGGAGAGCCAGTTGGGTGTAGTGGTGAAGTGTGCGGACTCTTATCTGGGAGAACCGGGTTTGATTCCCCACTCCTCCACTTGCACCTGCTGGAATGGCCTTGGGTCAGCCGTAGCTCTGGCAGAGGTTGTTCTTGAAAGGCCAGCTGCTGTGAGAGCTCTCTCAGCCCCACCCACCTCGCAGGGTGTTTGTTGTGGCGGTGGAAGGTAAAGGAGATTGTGAGCTGCTCTGAGATTCAGACTGGAAGGCGGGATATAAATCCAATATTTTCTCCTTCTTCTCCTCCTCCACCTTCTTCTCCTTCTCCTTCTTCTCCTCCTCCTTCTTCTCCTCCTCCACCTTCTCCTCCTCCTCCTTCTTCTCCTGCTCCACCTTCTCCTCCTCCTCCTTCTCCTCCTCCACCTTCTTCTCCTTCTCCTCCTCCTCCTTCTTCTCCTGCTCCACCTTCTCCTCCTCCTCCTCCTCTTTCTTCTCCACCTCCTCCTCCTCCTCCTTCTTCTCCTCCTCCTCCTTCTCCTCCTCCTTCTTCTCCTGCTCCACCTTCTCCTCCTCCTCCTCCTCTTTCTTCTCCACCTTCTCCTTCTTCTTCTTTTCCTCCTCCTCCTTCTCCTCCTCCTCCTCCTCTTCCTTCTCCTTCTCTGCCAGGAGTGGGGTCTGAGCCGCAGACCGTTGACTCTGAAAGGCTTTCAGCAGTCATTTTTTTAAAGCTTGCAGGGAGGGTTTTTTTTGCTGGGCTTGGTAAATGCTGAGGGGGATGTTCAACAGAGAGTGCCTCTGCTCCATCTCCCCCAAGAGCCGCTGTACTGTCTTTCTCTAGTGAAGCCAAAATCAAAGCAATGGGCTTTGAAGACAGCCCCCCCATCCTAAATAGCTCCTAGATCAGGGGTGACCAAACTCGCTTAGCATAAGAGCCACATAGAATAAATGTCAGATATTTGAGAGCCACAAGACAGGAACATCACATGTTTGAGAGAAGGAAGGAAGGAAGGAAGGAAGGAAGGAAGGAAGGAAGGAAGGAAGGAAAATAAATGGAGGGAGGGACGTGGAGGTGGAAAGAAAGCAACTTTAACTTTAAATGTATTCGCCAAGCTGCCAGACAGCAGGGCAGTGGGGTCTTTGAAAGCCACAATGTGTGTGGAAGAGCCACATGTGACTCCTGAGCCACAGTTTGGCCACCCCGTCCTAGACGCACCCAGTCCTGTCTAGCCTTCCCTCTTTCCACTCTGATTACTTGGGAGGGGGGGTGAGTTGGACATACAGGCTGTCAGAGAGCTAGTTTCTAAGCGGACTTCAGCCTCTGGGTGGGCCCATCTCCTCCACACCGCTGTGTTAACTCCTGCACCCTTCTGGTTTCTATCTCCAGGAATGCCGGATTCTGAAGAATTTCTCTTCCCTACGTGCCATTCTGTCTGCCCTGCAGTGCAATGCGGTGCACAGGCTGAAGAAAACGTGGGACGAGGTGTCGCGGTTAGTTTGGGGGGAGGGGAGGGGGGATAGGGAGGAGTTATCCCCCCAAGTCTCCAGTTCAAAACCCCCCTTTGCATTGGGGGGGGGGGCGCCCCATCACCTACCATCTACGGTCTCGGGAGAGTAATACTGGCTCGTCTTCGCAAAGGTTAATACTGGACTGCCTTCCCAAAGCAGAATGGGTTTTGCAGCCCCTGCAAGAATGTTAAAGATGTCGTTAAATAACATTTAAGATGTCTTTCACCGCTAGAAAACGCTGCATTTTTACACTCGGCCTTCCATCCTTTACAGGGAGAGCTTCCGCACTTTCCACGAATTGTCGGAAATCTTCTCGGACGAGAACAACCACTCCTTGAGCCGGGAGCTCCTCATCAAGGTAGGAGGCCGTCAGCAGCCCAGGTCAGCTCTTGGTTCCCATCAGGTCAAGAACCGGCCTCTCCCGCTCCCTTGGGGGTGGCAGGTGGGATTCAACAGGTCCAGCTGCCCTGTTTATATCATTTATACCAGGGGTGTTAAACATGTGGCCTGGGGGCCGAATCAGGCCCCCGGAGGGCTCCTATCAGGCCCCCGAGCAACTGGCTGTCATCTGCTTCCTTCTTCCTCTCTCTGGCTTCCTTCTGCGTAACAGCTTGCTCAGTCGCACAGGAGCTACAGAGCAAAGCCTCTATTTTCTCCATTGGCTGAGGCTCTGTCAATTGCAGGTTTCTAAGCAGTGCACGGACTTCAGCCTGTGGGTGGGTCCGTCTCCTCCGCACCACTGTGTAAACTCCTGCACCCTCCTGGTTTCTATCTCAAGGAATGCTGGATTCTGAAGAATTTCTCTTCCCTACGTGAGGCTCCATTGGCTGAGGCTCTGTCAAAGGGGAGGAGGTTGTTTTGTCAGGCTCTCTCAATCTCACAGCAAACCTCTCTTTATCAAAGATTTCAGGTTTTCACAGGTGGTAACATTAGGGTTTGTAGAATCTTTCGGGCTCAAGTGCCGTGTTCTACTGGAGAAAGTTTTCCTTCCAGATGTTTCATTCTCAGCTGCAGAGAACATCCTCAGTGGCGACTCATCCTCGCCACTGAGGATGTTCTCCGCAGCTGAGAACAAAACGTCTGGAAGGAAAACTTTCTCCAGTAGAACACGGCACTTGAGCCCAAAAGATTCTACAAACCCTAATAAACCTCTCTTTCTTCTGTTGGCTGAGGCTCTTCCCCCTCTTGATCCCCAGGGGAGGGAAGGAAAGAGCCAGAACTTCCTTTGCCCAGTTCCCTGGATCCCATGGGAGAACTACAAAGAAAGCACCTTTAAGACCAACCAGTGCTAATGTTTTAAGCATGTTTTAAGGTTGTTTTTTTAAAAAATGTTAATTGTGTTTATCTCTGTCCTTTATAAAGTTAATATCTCTGCTACCTGATCTTAAGTAGAGACACACATGGCCCAGCCCGACAAGGTCTCATTTAGGTCAGATCCAGCCCTCATAACAAATGAGTTTGACACCCCTGATTTATTCTTTTCTTCTCAGTGGGGCCCAAGTAGCTTACGACATCCTTCTCTCCTCCACTTCATCCTCAAAACAGCCCTGTGAGGTAGACTAGGCTGAGAGCTTGTGACTGGCCCAAGGTCACCTGGCAAGCTTCCATGGCACTACTGGGCATTCGGACCTGGGCTTCTCCAATTCCACTCTTAACCGCTGCACCATGCTGTCAAGAACGCTTCTTGCCGCAAGCGCTTCCATTTTGGGGCCCAGACAAATGCTGTAGTGGGAACTGCTGTCGTGGGAAATCGCTATGTTTCACCTGTTCGCTGGCTTATCGACAGCATTCTGTCTGTAACGCTTCACAAGTAACTTTCTTGCCCTAAGTGCCTGGTACGGCTTTGAGCTTGAAGGGCCCCGGCTTGGAGACTTTCATTTTCGAGGCAACTTGCTTAAGCTGGTTATGACAACAATGCAGGGGAGTCGAGGGGGATGTTTCAGGGGTTGAGAAAAAGGCGCCTAGTGCTTCAAACAGGCAGGGCTCATTTTGTAGCAGGAACTCCTTTGCATATTAGGCTGCACCCCCCTGATGTAGCCAATCCTCCAAGAGCTTACAGGACTCTTCGTACAGGGCCTACTGTAAGCTCCAGGAGGATTGGCTGCATCAGGGGCATGTGACCTAACATGCAGAGGAGTTCCTGCTCCGATTGGCTGCATAAGGGGCATGTGACCTAATATGCAGAGGAGTTCCTGCTCCGATTGGCTGCGTCAGGGGCATGTGACCTAACATGCAGAGGAGTTCCTGCTCCGATTGGCTGAATCAGGGGCATGTGACCTAATATGCAGAGGAGTTCCTGCTCCGATTGGCTGCATCAAGGGCATGTGGCCTAACATGCAGAGGAGTTCCTGCTACAAAAAAGCCCCTGCAAATAGGTCACGGTCTGGACCCCAGAGTAGAATTGTAATCCTCAGCCTGAGTGGCCCAGTCTCACCAAGACAAAGTCTCAGACCTGTAACATCTTCATTTAATAAACACACTCTGATTTCACTGTAGAGGTCGTTATTGAGGGAGATGGTGCAGCACCTGACACAGACTGGCACTTTGGAATGTCAAATTGTGCTTGTTGGCGACAGCCAAGACCTGCGCACGCTTCCCCCCCCCACCCCCATGCTGAATAAAGCACTTTTGACTGACTTCCAGGGCACTTCAGCGATCGCTCGCGAGCAGATTTTGCCATTTTTGGGCACAAATCCACAACTCCTGTGTGATAATTATTTACTGCATAATTTTATTTGAAGACTGTATGTTATAAGTGCTCGTTGTGTCGTTTGTGTTGCGCTGTGATGTAATAAAATCCCTTTGTTGAAAAAAAATGATAAAATCCAGTTGCAAAGTGCATTGGAAAAGGCTCGAAAGTGCATCGTTCAGCGGGTGTGAAAGTGCCACTGCCTCTCTCTCTTTCTCGTTTTCTCTCACCCCCACCCCGGAGCCAAAGAATGTGCTGCAGAGTCAAGGCCTGGCTTCTTTGCCCCTTTCGGGCTCTCGGGCCAAGCAGGCTGAGGCTGAGTGCCGACAGCTGCTCTGTCTGCTTTCTTTCAAAGGCCTGGGCGGCTCCGAGGCCCAGCAATCCCCTGCGGGAGCAAGAGATAAACAGCGGAGGGGAACGCCCTGGGAGACCTGGCCTGCCTGTCTTTCGGCAGAGGGATTCCCTGCCCTTATCTCTGCTCCGCAGAGGGAGCAGCTGACAGCCCAGCGGTGGAGTTCCCAGACTCCCTCCTGACTCAGTCGTTTGCTTTGAAACCCACGTCATGAACGTGGCCCGTGAAAGGCCTCCTTGTCCCTGCGGTTCTCTCTTAGCCGGGCCCCTCAGGAGCTAAATATGGATGCTTCACTCACGGCCACTCTGCCAGTGCTTGGCCCGGGCTAGCCCGATCTTGTCAGATCTTTGGAAGTCGAGCAAGGTCAGCCTGGGTTAGTATTTGGATTGGGAGATCACCCCAGAAATCTAGGGCTGCTGCAGAGAGGCAGACGATGGCAAACCACCTCTGGAAAGAAGGAAGGGAGGAAGGAAGGGGAAGGCAAATAGATGGGGGAGGAGGGAGGGAGAGGTGGAAAGAAGGCAACTTTAACTTCAGATGCACTCTCCAAGCTGCCGTCTGGCTTGGTTTGAAGAAGTGATTTAAAGAGACAAATGTGGTGGGGGCTTCAAGAGCCGCACAATATGTGTGTAAGAGACACATGCGGCTCCTGAGCCACAGTTTGGCCACCCCTGGTACAGACCAACGCGGCTACCCATCTTCACCTTCCAGTGTTCTCCGCTGGATCTAACGAGAGTCCGCACGACCGCCTTCCAATTTGCCCCACGAATCAGAAGCAGCAGCAGCAGCCTGGGGGCTTCGTGCCCTTTTTAGCAACAGCCCCAGCGAGAGCGTGCCTCAGCTTGCCTTGCCTTTCTCCTGACCTTTTGTTTTCTCCGGTGGCTATTTAGGAGGGGACCTCGAAGTTCGCCACGCTGGAGATCAATCCCAAGAGGGCTCAGAAGCGGCAGCAGCAGCAGCGAGAGATGGTGAGTCCCTGGGAGGGGTCCTTGTTCCAAGGCAGGCGTGGAGGGTCCATCAGGCCCACGATGCTCTTCCCTGCCGAGCTACGGAGGGGCGTGGTCTGCCCTGCATCCTAAAGTCCTTTGTGGTGAGCTTGGCGCCAGGCGTTGGCTGTGGAACCCTCTTCATGCAAAGCGGCTGAGCCACGCTTCCCTGCTGCCATCTTGGCATGTTCTGTCTTTTTGGACATGTTCTGTCTTTTGGAACTCACTGCCGCAGGAGGAGGTGGCGGCTACAAGCATAGCCAGCTTCAAGAGGGGATTGGATAAGCATATGGAGCAGAGGTCGCTGAGTGGCTATCAGCCGCAAGGGATAGATGGGACTCTCTGTTTGGGGCAAGTGATGCTCTGTATTCTTGGTGCTTGGGGGGGTCACAGTGGGAGGGGTTTCATGTCCTGGCCCCACTGATGGACCTCCTGATGGCACCTGGGTTTTTTGGCCACTGTGTGACACAGAGTGTTGGACTGGATGGGCCATTGGCCTGATCCAACATGGCTTCTCTTATGTTCTTATGTGACACAGAGTGTTGGACTGGATGGGCCATTGGCCTGATCCAGCATGGCTTCTCTTATGTTCTTATAGATGGAACTCTCTGTGTGGGGCAGAGATGCTCTGTATTCTTGGTGCTTGAGGGGGCCAACAGTGTGAGGGGTTTTGGTGTCCTGGCCCCACTGGTGGACCTCCTGATGGCACCTGGTTTTTTTGGCCGCTGTGTGACACAGAATGTTGGGCTGGATGGGCCATTGGCCTGATCCAACATGGCTTCTCTTATGTTTTTACCATCTGCCTATCTTGGAATTCCTTGGCTCACTGAGGTCTTAGGCAGACTTTCCTTCCTAGTCCTGCTGCCCAGAGGACCTTTCTGCTGGGGAGTTCAGAGGTCAAACATGGGACTTCTGCATGCGGAGCATTGTGCTTTGGCTTCTCCCCCCTCTGGCCATGTTGGGGCCTCTCCGGCCACACCGGTTCCTCTCTATGATCATAACTCTCATTCTCCCTTTACAGGGGGTAATGCAAGGCACCATCCCATACCTGGGCACCTTCCTCACTGACCTAGTGATGCTGGACACAGCCATGAAGGACTACTTGGATGTAGGTACCGCTAACCCTCTCCCACCCACTTACCCCCCACTGGATTTTTAAAATTCACCTGTGTCAGCCAGTTTGGTGTAGTGGTGAAGTGTGCGGACTCTTATCTGGGAGAACCGGGTTTGATTCCCCACTCCTCCACTTGCACCTGCTGGCATGGCCTTGGGTCAGCCATAGCTCTAGCAGAGGTTCTCCTTGAAAGGGCAGCTGCTGTGAGAGCCCTCTCAGCCCCACCCACCTCACAGGGTGTCTGTTGTGGGGGAGGATGGGAAAGGAGATTGTGAGCCGCTCTGAGACTCTTTGGAGTGGAGGGCGGGATATAAATCCAATATCTTCTTCTGCCCAGTCTGTTGCCCACATGGGAATTTAACGGTGGCTTTTGCAGAACCAACGGCATTTTACAGAATCCAGCCCCGTGGCACAGAGTGGTATAGCTGCCGTACTGCAGTCCAAGCTTTCTGCTAACTACCTGAGTTCGATCCCGGCAGAAGCTGGGTTCAGGTAGCCGGCTCAAGGTTGACTCAGCCTTCCATCCTTCCGAGGTCGGTAAAATGAGTCCCCAGCTTGCTGGGGGGAAAGTGTAGATGACTGGGGAAGGCAATGACAAACCACCCTGTTAAAAAGTCTGCCGTGAAAACCTCGTGATACGACATCACCCCAGAGTCGGAAACGACTGGTGCTTGCACAGGGGACTACCTTTACAAAAAAAGATTTGACAAACTTTCTAATATTTCCCCCCACAAAAAATAGGAAAATAACCCAAACGTATAAAGCAGAGAGATAGAAATCTTTATCATGCCACTGTGGCCAATTTAAAATAATTTAATTAAGTAATTTAAAAAGTAATTTAAAAAAAGTATGGTGGGAGGAAGGTTTTATGATGACAGTAAAGAAGCATTTTAAGGCAGATGCCAAACTGATCTAATTTATTGCACCTTCCGGGGATGCCGGGTGAGTGGCACATGCAAATGAGTTGTGCTAATGAGCTCCAGCACCTCTTTTTCTACGAAACGACCCCTGCAACTCGGTATCTCCAAGAGCGGCAAACCAGGACTCACGAGAAAGATCCTGGACTCCGCTTTCCAAGTTCTGAGCCTGGCAAAGCACTCAAAACAGGGTGGCTGGGTTTGCCCTTTGGCGTCTTCATGATTCATGGAGGGCTGCTCTGGGTCTGAGCTGTTTGTTTTAAATATAAACTTCTTTATGCAGCAGGTGATTAAAATGTGGGATTTGCTGCCAGAGGACATCGTGATGGGATTAAAAGGGGATTAGACAGATTAATGGAGGAGAGGTCTGTCAGTGGCTCTCAGCCATGGTGACTAAAGGGAGCTTCCCTGTTCAGAGGCAGTTAACCTCTGAATACCAGTGCCTGGAGGCAACATCCAGGAAGGTCTCGGCCTCTGTGCCCTGTTCCTCCAGAGGAACTGGCTGGCCACTGTGTGAGACAGGATGCTGGACTAGATGGACCACTGGTCTGATCCAGCAGGGCTCTTCATGTGTTCTTATCCTCAGGGGTGGAATTCTAGCAGGAGCTCCTTTGCATATTAGGCCACGCACCCCTGATGTAGCCAATCCTCCAAGAGCTTACAAAAAAGAGCCTTGTAAGCTCTTGGAGGATTGGCTACATCAGGGGTGCGTGGCCTAATATGCAAAGGAGCTCCTGCTAGAATTCCAGCCCTGTTTACCCTCCACATTTAGAGGCACTAAGTCTCTGAATCCCAGAGCCAGGAGGCAACATTAGGGGAAGGCCTTGGCATCTATGCCCTGTTGTTGGCCATCCAGAAGAACTAGCTGGTCTCTGTGTGAGACAGGATGCTGGACTAAATGGACCACGGATCTGTTCTTAAGTTCCTATGGTGTCAGGTCACCTGGCAGCCAGGTGAGCCAAGTCTGGGGGTCTCCCCCTCCCTCCCTCCCAGCGGTGCTTGAGCTCACCTGTCTTTTTGTGACGGAGAATTCGGACACAACTGGTACAGGGCCAGTCCTGCTTGTACTTTTTGAAAGCTTGTCTTTGCAGGAGCCCCATAGAGGCCGTCACTTCCATGGGCCTAGGGTTGGGGGTCAGAGAGGTGGCAGCTCGCTAAACTTAAACGGTAAGACCTCGGGCTGCCCACAGTATTTGAAATACGAAAACTCTCTTTCCTTTTAGGTCAAAGTTGAAGTCCGGGGGCACCTTTAAGACCAGCAAAGTTTAATTCTGCAGACAAAAGCTTGTACCCAGAATTGAACTTGGTTGGACTTGAAGATGTCAGTGGACTCAGACTTCATTCTGTTGCTTCAGACCAGCCGGGGTCGTTTTGTGGCGGAGCTCATTAGCATAACTCATTAGCATATGCTCCCCCCAGCCAAAAAGCAACCTGATGCAAGAAAGGAGAGCCCTGGGCGAGCGAGGCCTGCTGGGGCTGGCTAGAGATCCAGCCAGCCCAAGCAGGCCTCACTCGCCTGGGGCTCTCCATGGTTGCTCCCCACTGCAGTCCAAAGGCCAGCAAGCCACCCACCACCCAGAATCACATAAGAAATGGAGAACGGGTGGCGTGGGCTTCTCCAGGGGTTAATGAGGGCTGCTAGGGGCGTGGCAAAGCCCCTGGTGGCTGGCTGGCTGCCCGCTCTCCTAATCCAGGGATTGTTATGCAGCTGCACCTACTATTCAATGGACAAGGTAGGTGGGGAGGAAGAGGGGGAACCCTCCGAAAGGTTCAGGAGCTGTGCTGCTGTGAGCTCCTGCTGAATCTGAGGCCTGAGACCAAGACAGCTACCCACCTGGATCTTTCCCTTTAGGTGCTCCCCATTCATTCTACACGATTGCTTCGCTTACTCTCATCTCACTTGAATCTCAGTCTTCTTCATTCTCTGAAAAAGAAATCTCTTTCAACGTGCGTTTGTTCAGTCTCCAAGTGCTGCTTTCTCAGCTGTGGGAAGGGAAACAAACACGCTGATTTTAAAATTTTATGAAGACCCCCCATGTGTTGGATACCTGCCAGTTACCGGGATGTCAGGCGGTTTGTAACTGCCTGTTTTTTCTCTTTCAGGGGGGCTTGATCAACTTTGAGAAAAGAAGGAAGGTGAGAGCTTTTCGCTGAGATCTAGCAACTTGTCTTCCGCTCTTCCTTATAAACAAACTCCGGCATCCTGCGTTTGCTCTGCGTTTGGTGTGTGCTTAACATAGACCAGGGGCTCCCCATGCCTGTGGGTTCCATGGCACCCACCAACATAGTTTTCTGATGCCCGTGAAATGTTTTTAGAAAGTGGGTGGAGCCAGGTAGGGTTTTTGCTGACAAGATTTCCAGTTGCCTGTTGGAGATTCATTTGGCCATGCAGGAATCTCTGAAGACATTGCTTTGGCAGCAGCTGCCACCTCAGTGCAAGAATTTTCACTGTCTGGTTGAAGGTGAGCTGCGGCAGCCATTTTGTGGCTGGCTCCGCCTCCCGCAGCAACCATTTTGTGGCAGCCGTTTTGCGGCTGTGCCCGTCGCACTATGTCAGAATTCCAAAGGTGCCTGCAGGCTCAGAAAGGTTGGGAACCCGCGGTTTAGACAAAGTCCTGTCAGGATTAGTGACTGGGAAGCGGCTTTTTCCTCTTGTGAGACAAACAGATCCCCCAAAGTGGAGGGTTTTTTTTCACCCTTCAGGGGTGCATCTCTGCGGCCAGTACAGCTTCTCACTCACAGAGCTGCTGTCAGTTTTCCGTCAAAAATGGCACACTGTAAATCTCTTCGTTTTGAGGGCTGTTCTGCTCTGCAGAGCTCAGAGGCTAGGTGGGGCCCTGGGGGATTACAAGACAGGGCTAACAGGCTGCGTTTGGGTCTGGTGGCAGCTTCTTCCTGGTGCCTTCAAGGAAAGGAGGAAGAGGGAGGTGGGTCTAGAAAGCCCGGACTTGATATGGCAAGCGGGTTGCTTGTAAAAGGGCTGCCATTTTCAGAACAAAGGGATTTTGAGCTGGTCGCGTTCCCACATTGACAAACTGGATTCAACTCCAGGACTCCCTTAGAGATCAACAAGATCTTCAGCCTATAAGCTGTTGGGAGTCAAAGTTCCATCAGATTCTTGAAAGCGTGGACCCACCCTGTAACCTGCCCTGAGCCCTCTCGCAGGGAGGGCGGAATATAAATTGGAAGAAAGAAATAAAATTTCCCAAAACGTTGTTGGCCACTTAAGGTGTCGCCAGACTTGAATCTGGTTGTCCTACTGTAGACCATGGTGGCTGCTCTCTGAAAACATCTGCATTGACCAAAAAAAAATCTGCAAGATGAGGCAGAAGAGGCTAGGGGTCCCGTGTTGTAGGCTGTGTCCCCTCCAGGCAGTGACTCTCGTGGCGACTGCCTGTGACAGAGTGTGCAAGTCGGGCTGCTGGGGGGGGGCGGGAGGGGGAACGGAGGGCGGCCAGGGTGCGAGGGCCTCACTCTCTTCATTTCCTGCAGGAATTCGAAGTCATCGCCCAGATAAAACTGCTCCAGTCGGCCTGCAACAACTACAGTTTCACGCAAGAGGATCGCTTTGTGAGCTGGTTCCACAGTGTGGACCGGCTCACGGAGGCAGAAAGGTAAGCTCTCCCCACCCCCCACCACCTCCCGAGCCGACCATACATTTTAGAGTCCTGGTGTTGTCACTGGGGTAGTCCTCATGAATTTTACCTTCTCTTTTTCAAACAAAACGAGAGCTGGGTTTTTGCTCTTGTGAAACAATGAAGTAGGACTTACTCACGCTACAGGGGATCCCATTCCTGTTGCAGTTTCTACCCCTGCAGTATATGCATCAAAACGACGGTGTATAATGGCACGGCAATATCAGTTTGATCCGTTTTCCAATTCTATATTAACATTGTGAGCCAATCCAAATCTCAACTTGGGGGACACATTTTTGTGTGTGTGTGTGGGAGGCTTCGGCTAGTGAGGGGGTTTTTACATTGAATCCGTTGGTAGATTCTGAGGCTGGGTTTGTGCCATTTTCTCAGCTGAACACTAGCTAAGGTTTGTTACCTTCTGTAGAAGGGCAGTGCTGAACAGTCGCAGCATTGGTTAGTATCCAGGCCTCAGATTCAGCAGGAGCGCAGCTCCTGAACCTTTCTGAGGGATCTCCCTCTTCCCCCCCACCTATCTTGTCCACTGAATAGTAGGTGCAGCTGCATAAGGAGGAAGTGCGGGCCCTGCGGAACCTCGACCAGTTCCGCAGGGCCTGCAAAACCGCCCTTTTTAGACAAGCCTATAACGATATCGACTGCTGAGTTGCTAGGAACAAAGAACCGCCATCTATAATATTGTCTAAACTGGCAGAACCAGCGCCAGAACAGCTTTATTGCTGCCAGATATATATAATGTAACTTAAACTATGTATTTTAATTTAACTAACTGGTTTTTATATGTTTAATTTTAATTGTTAAATTCAATGTTTTACCTATTTATGTTAATGTTGAATTGTTGTTAGCCGCCCTGAGCTGCCTAGGCGGGGAGGGCGGGATATAAATAAAATCTATTATTATTATTATTATTATTATTATTATTATTATTATTATTATTATTATTATTATTATTATTATTATTATAACAATCCCTGGATTAGGAGAGCGGGCAGCCAGCCAGCCCCCAGGGGCTTTGCCACACTCCCAGCAGCCCTCATTAACCCCTGAAGAACCTTGTGCCACCCTCTCTCCACTTCTTATGTGATTTTGGGCAGTGGGTAGCTCGCTGGCCTTTTGATTGAGGGGGTGGCCAAGGAGAACCCCAGGTGAGCGAGGCCTGCTTGGGCTGGCTGGATCTCTAGCCAACCCAAGCAGACCTCGCTCACCCGGGGCTCTCCTTTCTTGCATCGGGTTGCTTTTGGCTGGGAGGTGGCATACGCTAATGAGCCCAGTCACCTATTTTTCTACAGAACGACCCCTGTTAGTATCTAGATATGGCCCTGCGGCATTGAGTGTCTCAGCGTGTCTCTGATGCCCCTTTGCTCCTGGCAACCCTAATCAAATCAAAGCAGGAAACCGAACCCCAAAATGTTCGTTCATAAAGTCCTGGAGATTCGGGGATGGAACTGGAAACCTCCAAAGGCAGTTTATTTTTATTTTTTTTATTTTATTTATTTAGGATTTATATCCTAAATACATATATATATAAATATATCAATAAATATATAAATAATATATAGAGTACTAGTAAGGAGCCAAAAGTTAAAAACAGCAATAGTTACAGACAAAAGTACACGTGTGTCTTACAAAAACTATAAATGTATGTATATATAATAATTGGGCCCAAAATGGAATGTTCCAGTCTGCAAATGAATGACACAGTATTTGCTGGCGTATAAGACTACTTTTTTGCCCCGAAAAACATGCCTCCGAGTGGGGGGGTCGTCTTATACGCCGGGTGCACTTCAGTTGGGATAGACATAGCTGCCCATAGTGGCCTTCTGATGCTCGCCCGGTGCCCATAGTGGCCTCCCGATGCCCGCCCACCTCATTCTACATACCGTCCAGTATCGCGCGGTATCCAGTGCGGCCGCGGCGGGTCATCAGCGTGGCTGCGGCGAGCATCAGTAGCGAGACAGGGGTGCCAGCCTTTTGGGCGTGTCCGGCCCGTTCTGCTCGGCGGGAAGCAGCGGCGCTCCGGCCCGCCCCTTGCCTACGCAGAGCTCGCACATGCGCACTTGCGCACTAGTGCCGGTCACAGGGAGATGCAGGGGCGGGCCAGATGTTCTTTTACCTTTTATTTGGTGTGTGGAAGGTGTGCGGAAGAGGGGGTAGTCTTATACGGCGAGTATATAACAAACCCTATATTGTGAGTGGAAATGTTGGGGGGTCGTCTTATACGCCCCGTCGTCTTATGCGCCGGCAAATACGGTGATTTTGTTGTTGTTGTGACGCCACAGCTGTATCTGACCATATGTCAGCAGCAATTACATATACTGCAAACAGGAATCTTGCCAATACATACCTTGGGGAGGGACGATGGCTCAGTGGTAGAGCATCTGCTTGGTAAGCAGAAGGTCCCAGGTTCAATCCCCGGCATCTCCAACTAAAAAGGGTCCAGGCAAACAGGCGTGAAAAACTTCAGCTTGAGACCCTGGAGAGCCGCTGCCAGTCTGAGTAGACAAGACTGACTTGGATGGACCAAAGGTCTGATTCAGTAGAAGGCAGCTCATATGTTCATTGTTCCAGTTTAAGTCCCAAGAGTACAAGGGAACCCCCCTCCCTCTCAGGGCCAGGGTAACATCGGTATGTATCAGTGGGGGTGGAGCCTGAGGAAGGCGGGGTTTGGGGAGGGGAGGAGCCTCAGTGGGGTGTAACACCATAGATTCCGCCCTCCAAAGCAGCCATTTTCTTCGGGGGGATCTCTTCTTGGTCGTTTAAAGATCAGCTGTAATTCCGGGAGATCCGCAGGCCCCACTCGGGGGCCGTAGCGCTGAGCCAGCCTCTCTCCCTTGTTTCTTTCCAGCTACGGCCTCTCCTGCGAGATCGAGCCCTTGTCCGAGTCGGCCAGCAACACTCTGAAGACAAAGAAGAACCCTGGCATCATCAAGCGCTGGAGCGAGTGAGTGTCCCGGGACTGGGATTCTCTGTTCAGAGGTCTTTAGGAGCTCTGGGCTTTAGGAGAGGCTGGCTTCGGTTAACATCTGCTTTGGAGGGGTGCTGCTCATACATGTCAGACACCAAAGAGCAATGAGCCCGAACCTAAAAAGGGCGATGCAGGGTGACCCTGAACCATACTGAACCGAGCTGGTCTGGGCAAGTCCACTTCCCCCTTTCTTCCAGCTGTGGCTTGCTGGGAGAAAGGGGGTGGGGCCAACCTGGAAGGGACTTTCCTTCCACCTTTGTTCTGGCTGTGGCTTACCAAGGCTTGGAGAATGGGCAAGGGGGGAGGGATCTCCCAGGAAAAGAAGACGACAATATTGGATTTATATCCCTCCCTAGACTCTGAATCTCAGAGTCTCCGAGCGGTCACGATCTCCTTTACCTTCCCCCCGCCCTCAACAGACACCCTGTGACGTGGGTGGGGCTGGAGAGGGCTCTCACAGCAGCTGCCCATTCAAGGACAACCTCTGCCAGAGCTATGGCTGACCCAAGGCCATTCCAGCTGGTGCAACTGGAGGAGTGGGGAATTGAACCTGGTTCTCCCAGATAAGAGTCCACACACTTCACCACTACCCCAAACTAACTCTTCCTTTCCCTTTTTCTCCCGGCCATGGCTTGCTGGAGAAAGGGGGTGGGGATTGCTCAGAAAGGGACTTTATTTAACCCTTCAGTTTTGTTCCTTTCTCCAGCCATTGAAACTTAGCATTGGAGCCCATGCTGCTCAGCTTTCAGGTTTCAGGACCCCACATGTTGGGAAACGCTGACCTGCAGTTGACCGGTTGGGCAGAGACAGCGGGGTGGACATCATTCAGGGAGAGTTTAATAAAACCATTAAACTGCCCCTGAACGATGTCCCCCCCAGTTTTATTAAATAATTGGCAATATATCAATATTCCTCATATCCGGGGTGGGATTCTAGCAGGAGCTCCTTTGCATATTAGGCCACACACCCCTGATGTAGCCAATCCTCCCAAGAGTTTGAAAGGCTCTTTCTGGTAAGCTCTTGGAGGATTGGCTGCATCAGGGGGTGTGGCCTAGTATGCAAAGGAGTTCTTGCTAGAATCCCACCTCTGTTCATGTCCGGAAATACTTGATTTTAATATTATTGCCCGCTGCCAAAACATGCACGGCACGAAAATGGAAATCTATAGATTCCCCTGGTATTATTCAATGGGACTCAGTTATTTTGGGACCATCACATTATGGATGAGATCACTGTGGGTGTCTCCCAAGTAGATCCATATTGGGAATACCTTAAACGTATAGCAAAATGGACCAAACAACACAGGGTACAAGGAGCACCTGTAGCGCAGAGTGGTAAAGCTGCAGGACTGCAGTCCGAGCTCTCTGCTCACGACCTGAGTTCGATCCCGGCGGAAGAAGAAGAAGATATTGGATTTATATCCCGCCCTCCACTCCGAAGAGTCTCAGAACGGCTCACAATCTCCTTTACCTTCCTCCCCTACAACAGACACCCTGTGAGGTGGGTGGGGCTGGAGAGGGCTCTCCCAGCAGCTGCCCTTTCAAAGACAACTCTTGTGAGAGCTATGGCTGACCCAAGGCCATTCCAGCAGCTGCAAGTGGAGGAGTGGGGAATCAAACCCGGTTCTCCCAGATAAGAGTCCGCACACTTAACCACTACACCAAACTGGAAGCTGGTTCAAGTTGCCAGCTCGAGGTTGACTCAGCCTTCCATCCTTTTGAGTCAGTCAAATGAGTACCCAGCTTGCTGGGGGGGAAGTGTAGATAACTGAGGAAGGCAATGGCAAACCACCCTGTAAAAAGTCTGCTGTGAAAACCTCGTGATGCGACGTCACCCGAGTCGGAAACAGTTGGTACTTGCACAGGGGACTGCCTTGACTTTATACAGGGTACAAGTTCCTTTAGTAACCATAAATATTCTGGATTTATGCAGTTTTATTAAAAGCGACGGGTCAGCTAATATTAATCATAGCATAGATTTTTGTTCGTTTTTAAACTTCCTGTCCTTTTAACTGCCACTATTATTTTTATTTTTATAATGCTGTAGTTGCTCTTCATATATTTTAGTTAAAAAAATTTAAAAAAAAAAATCAGTTGAAGCTGCCATTTACTGACTCCGAGAGTCCAAGCCTGGGGAAGAGCTCGGCAAGGGAGGAAGGAGGTTTCTGACGGTGCTTTCTGTGCCCTTTCCCCGCAGCCGGCAAGTCCCCAGCACGGAGCCCTGCGCCAGCAGCAGCTCCCACTCCAAGTCCTTCGACCAGCTGAAGTGCGGGCCGTACCTGTGCAGTGGGGACACGGCCGACTCAGTCAGCGTCACCTCTGCCGGCTCCAGCAGCTCGGACGTGGAAGAGATCAACATCAGCTTCATCCCCGAGTCCCCTGACGGCCAGGAGAAGAAGGTACAGGACAGCGGCTCGCTGGGCTCCGCTCGTGCCCAGGGGGGCAGGTGGCAGGTGCGCCCCACGTCGGGGGAGAAGCTTTTTCTTGGGGAGGGGGGGAATAGGGAGGCGTGGGGGGGTGGGGGGGTTGGAGGCCTTTGAGTAGCTGGATTCCGGAATGGGCACAGCTGTTTAGTCCTCGATGACTTGTCCTCTCCTGCATTCCAGACTCAGAGCTCTATGGCTAAACTTCTGTTTGGGGCCTGTGACTGGGAGCACGTTGGCTTTGTCCTTTTAAAGCAGGGGTCCCCAACCACCGGGCCGTGGGCCGGTTCCCGGGCCGCGGCCCGTTAACAACTGGGCCACAAAGTAAGACAGAGCATCCCCAGACTAAAGAGATTGCAGGGGAGGCAGCCTCGGAGTGAGGCCTCGCCGCCTTTTTCACCCGCCCAGGTCCTGGACCGGCAGAAGGGGCAGCACTGCTGTGACCTTAGCCTACCCCTCATTTATAGACCTCTCCAGCTATCAGCTGATCGGCAGGGATCTTTAAATGGGAGGGGGAGGCAGAAACAGCTCCAGTCTCTCCCTCCATTTAAAGACCCCCATGGGAGGTAGAGATGTGGCACGGGGGGGGGGGGGCAAAACCCGCAGTGTTGCCTCCCCCACTGGTTCGTGGAAAGATTGTCTTCCTTGAAACTGGTCCCTGGTGCCAAAAAGGTTGGGGGGGGGCCTGCTTTAAAGCACTACATGGCTTGGAACTGGGATATTTGAAGGACTGTCTTCTCCCCCATATGTTCCAGCTCAAAAATTAAGATCACCAGGAGAGGCCTTCCTGATTGTCCCCCACCACTCAAAGTAGCTTGTCTGGTGGGCGCAACCAAGAGGGCCTTTTCAGTGGTGGCCCCACAATCGTGGAACATCCTCCCCAGGGAAGCATGCCTGGCCCCCTCACTCTTCATTTTTGGGAGGCAGTCATTTTATTTAGGACTGCATTTGGCTAATTTTTTTTTTTATTTATGGACAATCCTGATAGGGGATTTTAAATAGGAGATTGTGCTGTGTTTTTTCCTTATAATGGCTGCTTTATTTCTAAGCTGCCTTGAGTTCCACAAGGTAGAAAGATGGCAAATGAATGCTTGACATTAAATAAAGAAACTCAAGGTGGGGTGAGCCTATGATCTGTAGAATGGTTAGATGTGGGTCCATGAAAATCTTTCCTGCCGTGTTATTTGTGGGTCACTTTTTTAACTCCACCCTTCCTCACAAGAGGTCAGGATAGCATGCCTGGTTCCTCTCCTACGTTGTCCTCATGACAACCAGGGGTGGGATTCTAGCAGGAGCTCCTTTGCATATTAGGCCACACCTCCCTTGTGTAGCCAATCCTCCAAGAACTTACAAAAAAGAGCCTTGGAAGCTCTTGAGGATTGGCTACATCAAGGCTGTGTGGCCTAATATGCAAAGGAGCTCCTGCTAGAATTCCACCCCAGATGACAACCCCCTGAAAAGGGAACTTTGGATGTGAGGGAGGAACAACCTGTCTGAGTCCTGTCCTCAGTTACCCCCCACCCCACCGTTGCTCAAAAGCTTCGCCTTTACATGTTGGCTGCAGGTAGGAGCCTTGTAGCACTTCCTTTAGTGGATCGTTTTTGTAAACTCTGCCCCGTGGCTCAGAGTGTTAAAGCTGCAGTGCTGCAGTCCTAAGCTCTGCTCACGACCTGAGTTCAATCCCCGGCGGAAGCTGGGTTTTCAGGTAGCCGGCTCAAGGTTGACTCAGCCTTCCATCCTTCCGAGGTCGGTCAAATGAGTCCCCCGCTTGCTGGGGGGAAAGCGTAGATAACTGGGGAAGGCAATGGCAAACCACCCCGTAAAAAGTCTGCCGTTAAAACGTTGTGAAAGCGACATCACCTCAGAGTCGGAAACGACTGCAGCTTGCACAGGGGACCTTTCCTTTTTCCTTTATAAACAAAGGAGGCACAGGGACATCGGACACATCGTTCCCAAGGGCTTGTGTGTTCTTAGTCATAAGAACTTCAGAAGAGCCCTGCTGGATCAGACCAGTGAGGGTGTATCTAGCCCAGCCTTCTGTCTCACAGTGGCCAACCAGTTCCTCTGGAGGGCCGACAACAGGGCAGAGAGGCCGAGGCCTTCCCCGGATGCTGCCTCCTGGCCCTGAGATTTAGAGGATTAGTGCCTCTGGATGTGGAGGTTCCCCTCAGTCACCCTGGCTAGTGACTCATCCTCCTTGAATCTCCCTTATCCCCATTTAAAGCTGTTTGCTCCTCTGGCAGAGCGAATTCCACATTTTAATCTCTCTCTGTGTAAAGTGGTATTTCTTTTTGTCTGTCCTGAGCCTCCTGTCCTTCATCGGATGCCCTCAAGTATTTCGATAGAGGGAGAAGAAGTTCTCCTTGTCCACTCTCTCTCCGCCGCATGCATGACTTTATAAACCTCTACAGCACCCCCCCCCCCTGCTTAATCGTCTCTTTTGACGTCCTTTAACTCGTCTCCCTCCCCACGTCTGCAGTTCTGGGAATCCACCTCTCTCTCTTCCTTGGACACGTCTGGCATCGGCTCCAGCTCCAGCAGCGCCTCCTCGTCCTCCGTCTCCTCCACGCCGGTGCCGGCCTCGCGGACCCACAAGCGCTCCGTCTCTGGCATCTCCAGCTACTCCTCCCTCTCCCTGCCTCTGTACAACCAGCAGGTGGACGACTGCTGCATCATCCGAGTCAGCCTGGCGGTGGACAACGGGAACATGTACAAGAGCATCCTGGTGAGTGGGGGGAGGCCATGCGGAGCACCGAGGGACAAGCCCTGCAGCAGGCCTGGCTCCTGTTGAGGTCTCTGGGCCAAAGGTCTTGAGTGATGGGGGGGAGCAGCTGACATTCATCCTCCCAGGCCTTTTTTTGTAGAAAAACCCCAGCCAGAAGTCATTTGGATATTAGGCCACACCCCCTGATGCCACCATTGTTTCACACAGGGCTTTTTTTTCCAGGAAAAGCCCAGCAGGAACTCATTTACATATCAGGCCACACCCCCTGATGCCATCATTGTTTCACACAGGACTTCTTTGTAGAAAAAGCTCAACAGGGACTAACTGGCATATTAGACCACACCCCCTGATGCCACCATTGGTTCACACAGGGCTTCTTTGTAGAAAAAAGCTCAACAGAGGCTCATTGGCATATCAGGCCACACCCCCTGATGCCGCCATTGTTTCACACAGGCCTTTGTTTGCAGAAAAAACCCAGCAGAGATTCATTAGCATATTAGGCCACACCCCCTGATGCCGCCATTGTTTCACACAGGACTTTGTTTGCAGAAAAAACCCAGCAGGGATTCATTGGCATATTAGGCCACACCCCCTGATGCCGCCATTGTTTCACACAGGACTTTGTTTGCAGAAAAAACCCAGCAGGGTTTCATTGGCATATTAGGCCACACCCCCTGATGCCGCCATTGTTTCACACAGGACTTTGTTTGCAGGAAAAACCCAGCAGGGTTTCATTGGCATATTAGGCCACACCCCCTGATGCCGCCATTGTTTCACACAGGACTTTGTTTGCAGAAAAAACCCAGCAGGGTTTCATTGGCATATTAGGCCACACCCCCTGATGCCAAGCCAGCGGGAACTGCGTTCCTTCACACACACACAAAAAGGCCTTCATCCTCCTGTCTCTCCCAGGTGTGGGCTGTCAAGCTTTCGGGGTTCCTGGCCCTTTTTGAGCCTGGGGGCAGAGGTGGAATTCTGACGCAGCAAAGTGGTCCCCAAGGGCTGTTTCAGGTGGCAGAGCCAGTCACACAAAGGCTGCCGCAGTGAAGCTCCGTGTGCTGTGGGGGCAGCCGCTGCCAAAGCAACATTTAAAAAAAAAAAAATCGACACAGATAATGAAAAAGTCTTGTCAGGCAAAAGCCCCAGTTGGCCCCAGCAAATTTCTAAAAACACTTGGCAGGTGTCACGGCAACCACCGGGACCATGTTGGGGGGTCCGCTATACAGCCTTATTTCGAGCAGGAGCTCACAGGAGAGGAGCTCCAGAACCTGTAAATTTCCTTGTGCTTTCTTTCTTAAACCTCCTCCTCCCCCCCCCCCCCAAATACTTGCTTCTGGGCTCCAGTGTTCAGCCCCCCTGTGAATTTTGCTGAACGCTAAGATTTGACAAACTTTGTAATATATTCCCCCACAAAAAATGGGAAAAGAACCCAAACATACAAAGCAGACGGATGGCAATCTTCCTTGTGCCACTGTGGCCATGGAGGAGAAAGTCTTTTAAAAAGTATGACGGGAGTCAGGTTTTCTTATGACGGTGATAATTCCAGAAGCATTTGAAGGTAGGTGCTGAGCTTCACTGGGTAATTTAGTCCACCTTCCGGTGATGTCGAGGGTGTGTGGCGTATGCAAATGTTAGGCAAATGAGTTGTGCTAATTAACTCCAGCACCTCTTTTTCTACAAAATGACCCCTGCCGGTATATATAGTAAAAGGTCAAGGTAGTCCCCTGTGCGAGCACCAGTCGTTTCTGACTCTGGGGTGACATCGCATCTCGACGTTTTCACGGCGGACTTTTTTACGGGGTGGTTTGCCATTGCCTTCCCCAGTCATCTCCACTTCCCCCCTCCCCCCACCAGCAAGCTGGGTCCTCATTTGACCGACCTCGGAAGGATGGAAGGCTGAGTCAACCTGGAGCCGGCTACCTGAACCCAGCTTCCGCCGGGATCAAACTCGGGTCGTGAGCAGAGAGCTCTGACTGCAGTACTGCAGCGTTACCACTCTGCGCCGCGGGGCTGTAGCCGGTATATAGAGATGGATGTAATTTAAGATGGCCGATGTAAGCAAATGATTCAGCGTTCTGTCGTGTGCTGGAGTGACCAAGAATTGTGCACATAGGAGCGGGCTTGATGCTCCGCTGTGGGCTTGTGGGGAGGGGGCCACCAGGGCTGGACCAGCAGGCTTTAGCCCTCTCGGCCACAATCCCTCACTTCCCACCCCCAGCACGCTTGTAGCGCTTTCACACACACGAAATAACATACTCTCAATGCACTTTGCAATGGGATTGACTGCATGAAATGGTGACATCGACTTGCAAACGGTGGCTGAAGTGGTTTGAAACGGCATTATTTAGCATTGATGTTCCTGGGAGGAAAACGTATTCCATGCCCCTCTGTTCCTGCTGCCACACCGGTTGCGTGAATGTCTCACAAACGCACACTCACATCTGCCTGGCATAATGATGGCCATTTTGCTAAGTGTTGTTTATAGGCACTGTTGGTGCTTAGCTGCTGATGTGGCTTCCTTCTGCGCTGGGGAAAGAACTGGTGTGCTGTGCCAAGGACAGATGCCTTCTGTCCGCTGCCTAAACGAGAGGCAGTGCGAAATTACTCCTTTTCTCCCATTTTATGGTTTCTCCCAGGCGTCACAGGCAGCGACTTCTCAGAAGCACCTCTTTGCAGCTGGGATGGGGTTCAAAACTTGCTTAGTTGAAGAGGAAAGCTGAGATTCTCAGGAAGCGAAATGTTGCATCCGTTTCTGCTGCCTGCTCTAATGTAGGATAGCTGTACAGATAAAACCCTCGCCTTGATGTGCTTGGAATAAACTGGGATTCCTTCACTCAGGGCTCCCTGATTTGCAGCAAATCCAGACAGGACTTTATGTTCTGTATTACCCTAGAGCAGAGGTGGGGAACCTTTTTTCTGCCAAGGGCCATTTGGATATTTATAACATCATTTGCGGGCCATACAAAATTATGAACGAAGGAAACAGTGCTCCGCCGAGGGAGAATGAATCAGGCCGGCAAAATTAATGCAAATAATTCTTCTATTTGAAGTCATGTGGGGAGGACCTAATTCAGCACACAGCAACCTAATTCAGCAGCTGCTCTATACAAGTTCCAAGGTCCAAGGCTTTTTTTGTGGAAAAAGCCCAGCAGCAACTCATTTAGCATGTTAGACCACATCCCCTAATATTAGCATATGAAGACACATGCTCATTAAGATATTAGGCCACACCATCTGGGATAATCAAGTGCAAATTGAAGTGGTGGTAGCTGGCTCCCACCCGCCTTCATGTGGAAACTGCAGTTGCTCCCAGGGGACCTTTAAAAACACCCACATACCCCAGCAGCAGTCCTTCACAATGCCCACCACTCAGGGGAGAGGGAAGGAGAGAGAGAGAGAGAAATGGGAAGAAAGGGAAAGAAATGGGGGAAAGAAAAGGTAATAAAGGAAAATAAAAAGGGGGAAAGAAAGGGGAAGAAATGGAGGGAAGAAAAGGTAATAAAGGAAAATAAAAAGGGAAGAAAGGAAAAGAAAGAAATGAGGGGGCGAGGAACTTACCTGAATTGTAACAGTGACTTTTCCAGGCCCGCAGTGATCTTAGCTGGCTAGCCAGGCCCCCAGGAGGTCGCTGCACAGTGTGGCTGGGCCCCACAATTGTCCCTGGCCAGCCAGGCCCCAGGGAGGCCGCCACACGGCTCAGCCTGTCCCAGCAATCCCTGAGGGCCAGACCGAGCGATCTCAAGGGCCATAAACGGCCCTCGGGATGGACGACCCCCACCCCGGTAATAAAGAGTCAGTTAAGATTACATAATCAGTAAACAGCAACAGCGCCAATACTATCCAGAGATCTCCACGGGTATAGTGCTGATGGTATTAATGCAGCTGTGCTGGCCAAGTGTGTTCTGTGGTGACCTGACAGCTGTCTCCCATATTATTCCTTGAGCGCAAGGCGGAATAGTTCAGTCTTGCAAGCCCTGCAGAACTGTGAAAGGTCTCGCAGGGCTCTAATGTTATCTGATAGTGCATTTCATCATGTGGGAGCTGCCACGGAGAAGGCCCTGGCCCTGGCGGTACTCAGCCGGGCCTCCTTCGGCCTGGGGAGCACCAGATGTTGAGTCCCTGAGCACAGTGCTCTCTGGGGCACATGTGGGGAAAGGTGGTCCCAGACAGGCCCCAGGATATAGAGGGCTTTAAAGGTCAATACCAGCACCTTGAAATGGATCTGGTAATGCCACAGGCAGCGAGTTCCTGTGCAGAACAGAACATTCCGGATGCAGAACCATCTGTCATTTCTTCCTGAATGTTCCAGGTGACCAGCCAGGACAAAACGCCGGTGGTGATCCGAAAGGCCATGGCCAAACACAACCTGGACGGGGACCGGCCGGAGGACTACGAGCTCATTCAGATCATCTCGGAGGAGAGAGGTATGGGCCGGGCCGGAGCCCCGCAGGTGGCTTCAAGGCTGTCGGTGGCTTCTCGCCTCTCCCGCTTGATTTTCCCTCCTCCTCCCCTACCTCGGCTGCACCGCCTCCGAGTGTCTCTTGGCCTTAGGCCTCTGCTCAGCTGGCCAGTGGGGGGGGGGGGATGGCAGGAAACCTGGAATGGGGGGGGGGAGGTAGTCAGCAGCGTCTCCTACACCTTTCAGAAACTAAGCATTTGCCACACTTCCGGGAATTTCGGGTGTCGTGAACCCAGTGGGTTGCTTTGGATTGATGGTCCCTTGGAAAGGCCCGGAGTCCCCTCCCAAGCCCAATCAAAAATGCCCCTTTTAGCCGAGAAGCACAGGCATGATGACAGGGCAGAGAACATTGTTATAAAAGATAAAGGCTTATTAATACAGGGATGGGTATTTAAACAAGGCAAGGTGCTTAACAGATATAACAGTGGATAAAGGCAAATGAAGATAAACCCTAACGCGGCTACCTGTCCTTCTCCTAGCCCAGGGAGGGCCAACGGTAGCTCTCCAGATGTTTTTTTTTGCCTACAACTCCCATCAGCCCCAGCCAGCATGGGGGCTGATGGGAGTTGTAGGCAAAAAAAACACCTGGAGAGCAACCATTGGCCGCCCCTGGCCTAGCCTGTTAGTCGTCAGGGCCCACAGGCTGACTGCCTGTGACTCACTCTGCATTCTGAGTGAGGGATCTTTCTCTCAGCCTGACGCTGTGAGAAAAAAGAACACAGTTCCGCACCCCACAAAGTTTCATGTATCCATCTCCTCACACAATCCCTGGACGCTGATTGGTTACAGTAGGTGCCAAGCATTGTGGGGATTGTAGGCTGTGTCTGCTTCCTATTCCCACACTAGTCTTTAGGCCCAGGCCTCCCTAGGCCTTGTCTCCCAGTCCTGCACAGATCATGACAGCAGGCAAAACCAAATTGCAAGTTTTAGAATAGGCTTGGGAGTTCACCACTTGGAGCCACGGTCCCATTCCAGCCAACCAGCAGCGTGGGTGGGGAAAGCAGGTCTGGGGGGGTGGCTCTCCAGGCTTTTTTACTCTCCTCAGCCCTGAGAGGTAACGCTTTCCCTCTCGCTCCACTCTCCCCTTTCTAGAACTCAAGATCCCGGACAACGCCAATGTCTTCTACGCCATGAACTCCGCTGCCAACTATGATTTTGTGCTGAAGAAACGGGGCTTCTCCAAGGCCGTGAAAATCAAGCACGGCTCCAGCTCCACCCTGCCCCGGATGAAGCAGAAAGGCCTCAAGATTGCCAAAGGCATCTTCTGAACCGGGGGAGGTCCCCGGGGCTTGGCCTTCCCGGGGCAGCAATGCCTTTTCCGCTATTGGCCATTGGGCTCAGTCTGACTGTCTCCCTCTGGTGGCGGCAGCCGCTAGAGAGTTGCCCTTTCTCCGGGTGGTCACGGCCAGGGGAGCAGGGAGAGGAACCCGAAAGTGGCGGATGAAGCCGGGAATGTGGAGGGGGGGGGTCCCTCCCACATCCCTCTCACTCGGTCGGCGGCAGGCCTCTCTCGCCTTGAATCAGGTCCCCTCGCACTCTTTTTTCTACATGGAGGATTTTTATGCCAACCAGCCAACTTTCCACGGTCCAAGCGCCACATCCTCGCCACCTGTGGAGCCAGAACCCACCTCTACGCCATAGGTGCCTTCTGTCTGCGCCGCTGAGACCGCTGCCGCAAAGGGACAGGATTTTGCTCTCCTGTTACACTAGAACCCGGAAAGGCGGGACGTCCCAGCCAGGGCCGAGGGAGACGGCCAGCTTGCCTCCCAGGGAGCTGCGGCCAGTTCCGGGCTTTGGGGCAAGAGGATTCAGTGTCCTTATCGGAGACAGTCCTTACTCTTAGCAACCCACGCCTGCCTCTGTAGGGAGCTAGATCTGCACTTCTCCTCCTCCTCACGCACTGCCTGGCAAGAGGTGCTGCGGCATCTTGTACGGATTTCACCGCCAGACTCTGGACTTTCTGGGACGCAATGGCCGGCTCCCCTCGGACGTGGGAGGGAGTTTTCCCAGCACCAAAGATCAAATGTTCGTCGGCAGCCGTCGCCTTTGGCTGCCCGTCTGGGCCGACTCTTGGCCTCCGGAGTGAAAAGAACCCGTTTCTGTACAAACTTTGTAAATAAAAACTTCAGAGGGAGTTGGGGGAAAGGAGAGAGAAGGCCCTCTCCGTTCTGTGGGGCTGCCCCGCTTCTCTCCCCTTCCACCGCTTTCTTTGGGAAAATGCCACTGCTTTGGTGTTTCGGCGGACTGACGACTCCGACGCGGAAAAAGGGCACCGTCCCGTGTTCTGCCGTGATCAGATTTTTGTACAAAAAACCTCATACCCCTGCCCCACCCCGAACTTACTATTTTTCCATATTTATTGGTTGTAAATAGACCAGTTGCGTTTGTACATTTTACTAACACGGTTTAAAATCCACCTGTAAGCTCTCCTTGTTTTTAATGAAAGATTTGGGCCGGGGAAGGGGGCACGTGAGTGTATGGGGGAGATGCCTTCCTTCAACAGGGACTGCTGTTTCAGAAGCGCTTAACATGAAATTCCAAAAGGGCTGCAGAGGAAGTCGGACTTTGGGGGTTCCCGAAGTCTAAAACCACAGCAGAGCTGGAAGCTGAGGTCTCCAAGTGACCTCCAGCTCCAGCCAGCTACGGCAAAAGTCTGTTCTGAGCAGGGCGGGCTCTGGCTTCCACTGGCAGCTGCCTCCCTCCCCTCGTGGTCTCCAGTAGAGGAGCTGCACAGTAAAGGCTGCACTGTTTTTTGCGTACCCAGCCTTAAGCTGGGAGGACCAGAGACTGAGACCTGCTCATTTCGCAATTTTTGGCAAAGCCATCGGGTCAGAGGAGAGGGTGGCAAAACGGGAGAGAGCCAAAAGTCATCCTAGGCTGTACTGGAGTTCCCCTGTGCCTGTTTCTACACACTGGCCTTGTCCCAACCGTAACTGCAGCAGTGTTATTTCTCAGGATCCCAGAGACAGGTAAGGGGTGGGGGTAGGGGGAATGCTCCGGAGTTTCTTTTCTAAAAGTGTGTCTCTTGGCAGTATGCGTTCCTTTGCTTATGAAGGGAGTCTTTTGTCTCCCGGAGGGCAGGGGACGGATATCTTCCCCCCCCCTCCCGGGTCGAGCCTGAGCCTTCTTCATCGAGCGCTTCAAAGTCTTAAGGACGGCCCGCCTCTGTGGCGCCCCTTTATCGGACGTCCCTTTTGTGCTGGCTGGGAGGAAGGGATCTGGCGGGGCCTCTGCTCGGTGGCCCTTGGCAGGGATCCTCTCTGTGGATCAGCCAGCCCTGAATCTTGCCTCAGGCACCGAGGACGGACTATCTGGATCCGGGACCTGGTAGGGGGCTGACCTGGATCCGCACAGTGCCTACAGCTGCCTCGCCTAAGCCCTGTCTTTTCCCGCTTTTAAATCACGACTATTTTTAATTCCAGGTCAAAGGCGACAGCTCTCTCCCCTCCATCTGCCCCCGTTCCGGGTTGGGATGCGCACACAGGCTCCGTAGCGCCCTCCCCTACGCAGGAGTGTAAGAATGTATGTATGTATGAAATGTGTAGTTTATGGGATATATGTTTTGTAACAGTTTCCATGAAGTAGCACACGACCTTGTGTGATGTGTATACTGCACTGTAAGTAGCCTTTTCAATAAAAAGACCACCGTTTTGATAACAACTGCTTGGCTGGAAAGGGGGAGGGGCGGCGGGTTTCTTCCCGCAGGAATCTAATAATTCCTGTACAGTTCACTGAGACCAGGGCTTTTTGTGTAGCAGGAACTCCTTTGCGTCTTAGGCCACACCTCCCCGATGTAGCCAATCCTCCGAGAGCTTACAGTAGGCCCTGTTATAACAGCCCTGTAAGTTCTTGGAGGGTTGGCTGCATAGAAGGAGTGTGGCCTAATACGCAAAGGAGTTCCCGCTACTAAAAAAGCCCCGAGACCTTTTACTGCAAGTCTCTTGGGAGCACTGAGTCCCGTCTCTTCTGCCGCTTGACGAGGATTCCTCTGGTCTTGCTTTCCCCTTGGCTGCCTCCATCTCAGCTCCGATGAAAACACAGCCGAATCAGGGGCCATCAGAGGAGGCTGCCTGTTGCACCTCTGCCTGAATCCATGCGCTGATGCCAGCAAAAGAGCCGGGTCCTGAAAGGAAGACCTCAGTGCTGCATTGAGAATGAAATACTGAAAGCACCTGATCGTCTCATTTTCAAGAAAGGGGGCGTGTGTAGACCTCTGCAGCATTCCAGAGCAGCTCTGCTGGATCAGACCAGCGGTCCATCTAGTCCAGCATCTTGTTTGACACAGTGGCCAGCTAGTTCCTCTGGAGGGCCAACAACCGGCCCTAGAGCAAGAGTGGTCAAACTCGCTTAACGCCAGAGCCACACAGAATAAGCCCCAGATGTTGGAGAGCCGCAAGACGGGAACGTCAGATGTTGGAGAGGGGGAAGGAAGCTAGATGGGGAGGGAGAGGTGGAGAGAAAGCCACTTTAAATGCATTCTCCAAGCTGCCAACTGGCTTGGCTTGGAGAAGTGATTGAAAGAAATGCCTTCTCCAAGCCAGCTGAAGGGGCAGTGGGGGCTTCGAGAGCCACGCGATAGGTGTGAAAGAGCCACACGTGGTTCCCGAGCCACACTTTGGCCACCCCTCAGGTCGAGGCCTTCCTTTGATG
Source organism: Heteronotia binoei (assembly GCF_032191835.1). Taxonomy (NCBI): domain Eukaryota; kingdom Metazoa; phylum Chordata; class Lepidosauria; order Squamata; family Gekkonidae; genus Heteronotia; species Heteronotia binoei. Next base: position 72,977,833 of record NC_083234.1, read on the forward strand.
CTGCCTCCTGGCTTTAGTGCCTCTGAATGTGGAGGTTTCCCTCAGTCACTGTGGCTAGGAGCCATCGACAGACTCCATGAATCTCATTTTTAAAAGCTTCGTTTTCGAGACCAGTGGTCCCCAACCCTTTTTGCACCAGGGACCGGTTTTGTAGAAGACAATTTTTCCACGGACCAGGGGGGAGGGGAATGGCTTCAGGATGATACAGTTTATTTTGGTGTAGTGGTTAAGCGTGTGGACTCTTATCTGGGTTTGATTCCCCACTCCTCCACTTGCAGCTGCTGGAATGGCCTTGGGTCAACCATAGCTATCAAAGAGGTTGTCCTTGAAATGGCAGCTTCTGGAAGAGCTCTCTCAGCCCCACCCACCTCACAGGGTGTCTGTTGTGAGGGAGGAAGATAAAGGAGATTGTGAGCCTCTCTGAGGTTTGGAGTGGAGGGCAGGATATAAATCCAATATCTTATTATTATTATTACTACATTGTAATACATAATGTAATTATACAACTCATGGCCCGGTTGCTAACAGGCCACGGCCCGGTACCAGGCCACAGCCCGGGGGTTGGGGACCCCCGTTCTAGAACACAAGAATGTTTGTGTGACTACTACCCTAACGTCGTAGCGCTTTCAATTGCAAGTGGTTTATTTGCAAGCCTAAAAGAGGGGTATTGCAAAGTGGTTTTGTGGGCACTGATAAAAGGAGCAATCCACTTCACCGACTCCAGCGTAAACACATGCGCACGCGCAGAGTTCGAAGCCAGAAGCTCAAATTTAATGTTTCCAGCAAATGAGTTCTACTCGTCCTCCAGGGTGCTTGCTGCATTTGGAAGGTTGCGGTAGGCGACGTTCCAGAACTGCACAAAGGGGGCTCTCAGGCCCTGCTTCACAGAATCGTAGTTGATATCTTTGTTGATCTCCAGGTAGTAGCTGTGCACGGGGTCGTAGGGGACCCAGCCGATGGGCACAGAAGACTCGCCCTTGTTTGGATCACTAAGAATGAAAAAACAGGGACGGGGAGAAAGACTAAATGACCCGAAAACTCCAGAGATCTCCCTTGTACAATGAATACAATGTGCTTAGAATCTCCAACGCATAAATAATACACAAAACACCATTACTTACGAGAAAAATTCACAATGTTGTCACACGCACGCTGTTGTCCATGAACGCAATAGCCAGAATAACACAAACCAAAACACCCAAGTTCCACGACAGTTCCAGAGTTTCAAGGACTATGTCGAGACTTGTACAACGCTCAAAGGTGATATAAATGTATTCTCCAAAAGCGGGCTCTCGACGGAATTTCGATCGTTCTCTTTCCCGTTTCGATCAATATCTTTGTCAAGAGATGCACATATGCATAACTTGAGCCTTTACTCTGAGGCTCTCTTAAACCGTACGTCAGCTTCAAAAAAGAGTCATTTTAGTATTTATCATCTCTGGAGCCTTACAAGCCTCTGTGATATTCACGACTCAGTGGTACATCCTTCCTGCTGGGCGAGTAGCTCTCCGCCACTGGCCCAGAAGGATCGCTAAGAAAACAGGACAAAACCAACACACAGCTGCTCAGCAGAAAGCAAAACCCAGCCGGGGGCAACGCCAGGGGGTGAAGCCAGAACCGCAGCTCCAGCTGGACCAAGCCTTTCTCTCTTGCCCCTGCTAGAAGTCCATCCAAGAACTGACCCTGTGGCAAAGGGAGGCATGCTCCAGCAGCTTGAGGCAGTTCCGGTACTGAGGCCTTTACTGGCGCCTCTGCACTGGCCCCATCGTTACCACCAACGTGGCTGAAGTGGATGGCACTCAAGATGTCCTCCTGCTAGTGTCTATGCCTGTGGCCAGGGCTTTTTTTTTTGTAGCAGGACCTCCTTTGCATCTTAGGCCACACAGACCTGATGTAGCCAATCCTCCAAGAGCTTAGAGCAGGCTCCATACTAAGCCCTGTTGGCTCTTGGAGGATTGGCTACAGCAGGGAGGTGTGGCCTAAACTGCAAAGGAGTCCCTGCTACAGAAAAGCCCTGCCTGTGGCAAAAGCAGGATAGCCAGGCAGTCACCAGTGGGGCTCGGGTTGCCCTTCAGCTGGCTCTGGCCTCCAGCAAATGCCCCCCACTGCCCCACTGCTGGTGCCAGCAGCCCCATCTTGTCAACAGATTTGTTTCTTGTTGACACGGAAAGCAGGAGATTCTTCCACAGACCCTGCACATCTTTCCTTGCAAAGAGGAGCTGCTGATAGGCGCTTCCTTGCAAACAGGAGCTGGCCACAAAACGTTTGTCTCACAAGCGGTAGGTAGGCAAAGAGAACGGAAAGAGGGGCCAGGAAAAAGGTGCAATCGAGGGAGGGAGGGGGGAAGCCTACTAGGAAAAACGGCCCCCCAAAGAACTCCGTGAAATGCCCTCGAGAAGGATGAGTATGTGGCCTCCTTGGTTCCCCCGCAGCCATCTGCAGCTGGGGCTGATGGGAGTTGTAGGCAAAAAACAGCTGGAGAGCTACCCTTGGCTACCCCTGCTCTATGACGAAGAGATTAGATTCATACCCCACCCTTCACTCGTAAGTCAGAGTGGTTTACAATCTCCTTCCCTTCCTCTCCCCACAACAGACACCCGGTGAGGTAGGTGGGGCTGAAAGAGTTCTTTCGAGAACTGCTCTTGAGAAAACAGCTCTGAAAGATCTGTGACTGACCCGAGATCACCCAGTTGCCTGCAGGTGGAGGAGTGGGGAATCAAATCCAGTTCTCCAGATTAGAATCAGAGAATCCTGGAGTTGGAAGGGATCCCGCAGGGCCATCTAAATCAATTTCGCAGGTCTTGTAAAACCACCCTCTGTCAACTCGCATTTAAGATGGCACCCGGAGATGACACCTAGCCATCCTATACACATCCTGAACTGCGGCACTTTAATTTTATATTTGATTAATTTTAATTGTTAACTAACTTAATCTGAATTGTATTTAACTATTTTAACTGTTTTAACGTATTGATGGATTTTAGTGTAATCATGGCGTAAACCATGTCATGTGAGCCGCCCTGAGCCCGCTTCGGCGGGGGAGGGCGGGATATAAGAATAAATTTATTATTATTAATAATAATAATAATATTATTATTATTATTATTATCTAGTCCAACCCCCTGCACAATGCAGGAAACTCACAAACACCTCCCCCTAAATTCACAGGATCTTCATTGCTGTCAGATGGCCCTCTAGCCTCTGTTTAAAAACCTCCAATGAAGGAGAGCCCACCACCTCCCAAGGAAGCCTGTTCTGCTGAGGAAGAAGAATTGCAGATTTATACTCTGCCCTTCTCTCTATGCCCCACCCTTCTCTCTGAATCAGTCTCAGAGCGGCTCACAATCTCCTTTACCTTCCTCCCCCACAACAGACACCCTGTGAGGTGGGTGGGGCTGAGAGGGCTTTCACAGCCGCTGCCCTTTCAAGGACAACGCCTGCAATAGCTATGGCTAACCCAAGGCCATTCCAGCAGCTGCAAATGGAACCGCTCTAACGGTCAGGAAGTTCTTCCCAATGCTGAGCCGGAAACTCTTTTGACTTTTTTAATTTCAACCCATTGGTTCTGGTCCTACCTTCTGGGGCCACAGAAAACAATTCCACCCCATCCTCTAGATGACAGCCCTTCAAGTACTTGAAAATGGTGATCTGATCACCTCTCAGCTGCCTCCTCTCCAGGCTAAACATGCCCAGCTCTTTCAACCTTTCCTCATAGGACTTGGTCTTCAGACACCTCACAATCTTCGTCGCTCTCCTCTGGATCCGTTCCAGCTTGTCTATATCCTTCTTAAAATGTGGTGCCCAAAACTGAACACAAGTCTGAGTCTTCATTTGACTGCACACCCCTCTCTCTCTCTTCAAGACTGATGAAGCCAAGTTGATTTTCACATGGAAAAGCCAAGCTAAAGAGGGAAGATGATTCCTTGGAGATTGTACAAGGGGCCTGTGGGGAAATAAGGGGGCTGCTGCTGCTGCCCAGCCGGGAAACACCCGTGAGCTACATCGATCTCTTACCCCGTTCTGGCAAAGTTGGTCCAGTAAGCGATCATGGCCTTGGAGACGGTTCTGTGCTGAGGCCAGTAGCCCAGTGGGGTGGCAAAGGGCTTCCCAAACACGTATTGAAGATCGTCAGCATGGTCCGCCCCTACCCAACTGGGATAAACTGGCATTCGAGACGGCTGGGAGAACAGGTAGCTGTAGGTCTTGCCGCTCCTGAAGACAGAGAGGGAGAGATGGAGATGGAAAGACATACAGACACAGGAGTAATTGTTCAGTGACATATAGGGGAGTGACAGTGGTGGTTCAGCAGTAGAGCATCTGCTTGGTATGCAGAAGGTCCCAGGTTCAATCCCTGGCATCTCCAACTAAAAAGGGTCCAGGCAAGTAGGCGTGAAAAACCTCCACTTGAGACCCTGAAGAGCCACTGCCAGTCAGGGGAGGGACGGTGGCTCAGTGCTAGAGCATCTGCTTGGTAAGCAGAAGGTCCCAGGTTCAATCCCCGCCATCTCCAACTCAAAAGGGTCCAGGCAAGTAGGCATGAAAAACCTCAGCTTGAGACCCTGGAGAGCCGCTGCCAGTCTGAGTAGGCAAGACTGACTTTGATGGATCCACGGTTTGATTCAGTATAAGGCAGCTTCATATGAAGTGATATTATCATATCAGGTGAGGCAGTTGGCCCCCTTCCTCGAGCGCCAGGACCTAGCAACAGTGATCCACGCAACGGTCACCTCAAGACTGGATTACTGTAATGCCCTCTACATGGGGCTGCCTTTGTGCCGAACCCGGAAGCTGCAGCTGGTGCAGAACGTAGCGGCTAGGCTATTGTTAGGGCTCCCGAAATGAGAGCACATACAGCCGGGGCTGCGTGGGCTGCACTGGCTGCCGGTTGCATATCGAGTTCGGTACAAAGTGCTGGTTATTACCTTTAAAGCCCTATATGGTCAAGGGCCTGCCTACCTGAGGGACCGTCTCTCCCCATACGAACTCCAGAGAGCACTGAGGTCAGCGGGAAAGAACCAACCGAATATCCCTGGGCCAAGGGAGGCCAAATTGAAGAACACAAGGGAACGGGCCTTCTCTAGCGCAGCTCCACATCTGTGGAATCAACTTCCGGACGAAGTCCCTAACCTTTTTGAGCCTGCGGACACATCTGGTTTTCTGATACAACATTGTGGCTAAGGGTGTGCATTTGGTATAAACCTAACCAAATAAATAAAATACCTTATTGGTATTTTTCGGGTATTTATTCAGCCAAATGCAGATTAGACAATCTGATTCGGTTACTGATATATCTGGCACCCAAAAAAACCTGGTATTATTTGGCTTTTATTCGGGCCAGCTATATCACTGAGTGACACCACTGCACGGCTTGGAGAAGATCTTGGCACCATGACTCTGAAGGGTGAAGGAAAGGCATTTTAAATGCCAAATGAATGTGACAATCCCAATTATTTGAATATCCTGATTATTTCAGCAGTATCAGGAAATACAGGCATTTTTCAGGTCCCATAGACCCGAATCCAAAAAAACAGCCAACTTTTTTTTGTGCACACCCCTATTGGTGGCAGCTGCTGCCAAAGCAGCATTTTTTAAAAATTAAGGTCAAGGTAGTCCCCTGTGCAAGCACCAGTCGTTTCTGACTCTGGGGTGATGTCGCATTATGACATATTCACGGCAGACTTTTTTACAGGGTGGTTTGCCATTGCCTTCCCCAGTCCTCTACACTTCCCCCCCCAGCAAGCTGGGTAATCCTTCTACTGAACTCAGAAGGATGGAAGGCTGAGTCAACCTTGAGCCAGCTACCTGAACCCAGCTTCCGTCGGGATCAAGCTCAGGCCGTGAGCAAAGAGCTCGGACTGCAGTACTGCAGCTTTACCATTCTGCGCCACGGGGCAGATGGCTAATCAAATTACAGTTAAACAAATTGCAGCTAATCAAATCTCCAATGGCCAATCAGAGGCCTTGTTGAGCAAAAGCCCCACCTGGCTCCACCCACTTAAAAAAAACCTTGGTGGGCACCTTGTTGGGGGACCAGTGCTTTAAGTATTACAAGGTTTCAGACTACATTTCGATTCAAGCTTTCCCAAGGGGGAGCTCAAGAGTTCCACCCCTTCAAAAGAAGATCCCTCTTCAGAGACTTCCTCTAACTCAGATTGTGGCTGACTTCTGGAATCCAACGAATGGTGGATCCCACCCACAGACACACAGGAATACTACACCCCCCCGACACGCTCAAGCCTCACCCCGGGAATACTCACTTGGCATTTTCATAATGGAGTTGAAGGGCTTGCTGGGTGGGCACCAGGAATATATAATCGGTCTCCAGATCCACCACGGTCCTTTTCATGACTTCCTGGGTGACGCTGTCACTCCACACCTGAGTGTAGAGCGAGAAGGCTGAGCTGGCCCCTTCTGTGCCCTTCTCCCAAGTCAGCCCCTGGATCACACGATACACCTCCTCCCTGCAAAAGTCAGGACAATATTACTGGGACTCCGGGATAGCCAATGAAGTAGACGGGCAACAGGTACAGGACAGACACAAGGAAATAACTTCTGTACTCAATGGATAATTATGGAATTCACTGCTGGTGGAGGTAGCAATGGCCACGGGGCAGATGTGGCTTTAAAAGAGGGCGAGACGTCCATAGAGGAGAGGTCCACCAATGGCTACTGGCCATGATGAATCAATATTCAAAGGCAGTAAACCTCTGAAACCCAGTGGCAGGAGGCAACAGCAGTGAGAGGCCTTGGGCCTCCATTAGCCCTCCAGGGCAACTGGTTGGCTGCTGCGTGAATGAGGATGCTGTATTAGATGGGCCACTGATCTGATCCAGCAGGGCTCTTCTGACGTTAAACTGGCTTCCTCCACATTGCTGTCAGCATTGGACACTCCAGGCAAGAGCCTGCATCCACCTAAAAGGGAGACATCCCATGCACTGGCTGGGCTTCTGGTTCTTAAGAACATCAGAAGAGCCCTGCTGATCCATCTCATCCATCATCCTGTCTCCCACAGTGGCCAACCAGTCCCTCTGGAGGGCCAGCAACAGGGCAGAGAGGCCGAGGCCTTCATAAGAACATCAGAAGAGCCCTGCTGGATCAGACCAGTGAGGGTCCATCTAGTCCATCATCCTGTCTCCCGCAGTGGCCAACCAGTTCCTCTGGAGGGCCAGCAACAGGGCAGAGAGGCCGAGGCCTTCATAAGAACATCAGAAGAGCCCTGCTGGATCAGACCATTGAGGGTCCATCTAGTCCTGTTTCCCGCAGTGGCCAACCAGTTCCTGTGGAGGGCCAGCAACAGAGCATACAGATTGAGGCCATCCATCCCTTGGCTCTGAGATTCAGAGGCTTCGTGCCTGTGAATGTGGAGGTTCTCCTCAGCCACCATAGCTAGTAGCCACCGATAGACTTCTCCACGAATCTATGAAATCCTCTTCTGCAGCCTTCCATAGACAACTGATGCTGCCTATGGAAACCAGGCATCCAGAGCCACGGTCCCCTTTCCAGGGACAGGAATTCTTCTTGGCCGATGTACAGTTCTGCACTCCTACCAGGCTACGGATAAGGAGGCTTACCTACAGTTTGCTGCCCTGATTGTCAAACGGTGGTTTACAAATGGCTGCCAAAGCGGGCACGGAAAGTGAATTGATGCAAGACTGCCGATCAGAGTTTGGTGCCATGTCAGACAGAGCTCTGCTGCCAGGGGACCATGAGCCCAGAGGCTGGGATCTCTGAAGCCCCAGATGGCTAGATGTATGCTTGGGAGCTCACACTGTTTAAGTGGGGTTAGCAGATAATGTCAAATTAAGCGTATCTAGCGCAGGGGAGGCCAAACTGTGGCTTGGGAACCACATGTAGCTCTTTCACACTTATTGTGTGGTTCTCGAAGCCCCCAATGCCCCATTGTCCAACCACAAGCCTATGGTTGAGGCAGTGGGCGTCCTATTAGTCCATCATTCGACCTCCCTTGTGGTGACATCGTGCCTTACTACAGTGCTATCCTATTGTTATGACCATCGTATAAGGTGGGCCTACAACTGGTTATGGATATGCTGTGCCCTGTCCGCTGGTGGGGCGTTTTATTTATCGTTCTCACTGCTTAATTTTAATATGGTTTTTTTATTGTTGTTATTATATGCTGTGATCGGCCTCGAGCCCGTTTACGGAAAAAGGCGGAATATAAGCCTTCTAAATAAATTGCCTGGCTGGAAGAAGAAGACTGAAGGCTGCAGATTTATACCCTGCCCTTCTCTCTGAATCAGAGACTCAGAGCCGCCTGCAATCTCCTATATCTTCTCCCCCCACAACAGACACCCTGTGAGGTGGGTGGGGCTGAGAGGGCTCTCACATCAGCTGCCCTTTCAAGGACAACTCCCTCTCTCACAATACAAGAACTCGTGGGCATTCAATAAAATGGCTGAGCAGTCGGGTTAGAACGGATAAAAGGAAGTACTCCTTCACCCAAAGGGTGATTAACATGTGGAATTCACTGCCACAGGAGGTGGCAGTGGCTACAAGCATAGACGGCTTCAAGAGGGGATTGGAAAAAATATGGAGCAGAGGTCCATCAGTGGCTATTAGCCACTCTGTGTGTGTGTGTGTATTTTTGGCCACTGTGTGATACAGAGTGTTGGACTGGATGGGCCATTGGCCTGATCCATCATGGCTTCTCTTATGTTCTTATGAGAGCTATGGCTGACCCCAGGCCATTCCAGCAGCTGCAGGTGGGGGAATCAAACCCGGTTCTCCCAGGTAAGAGTCCACACACTTAGCCACTACACCAAACTAGCTTCTCTTGGACAAGCCTTTTCTCTCTTTAAATCACTTCTCCAAGCCAGCCAGCAGTCGCTTTAAAGTTGCTTTCTTTCTACCTCTCCCTCCCCCCATCTTCCATCCTTCCTGCTTTCAACTATCTGACGGTTTATCCTGTGTGGCTCTAAACGTTAAGCGAGTTTCGCCATATTTCGCCGCATTTCGCATCTAGTGCATTTAAGTTCCCTTTTCTCAAGGAACTCAGGGGCGGTGAACTTGCACACAGAAGCGGCAACTGACTCTTCAAACAAGCTCGGTTGTGAGAGGCAGACTGCAACAGCTTCTCGGAGCCCGGCTTAGTCTCTCCAACAGTCCTTTCCGCCTTACGCTGTGATCTTCACCAGGGGGCGGTTGAGGGCTGGCAGGTCGAGCCCGGCAAAGAAATGCCCGTCCATGTTGTTCACGCCAGCCATGTAGTCGATGTCGGCAGCGTTGGCAAAGAGCTTGTCGGGGCTGTCGGGGATGAAGTCTCCATCGACCACCGGGGAGAAGGCCAGGTAGTGGACCAGGGGGTCTGTGGGGAGAGGAGAAGAGACCAGAGGATTTGACCCAAGGAGTGAAGCAGGAAAGCAGCCAGGGCAGGGAGCTGCAACACCACACCTGAACTACTTGCAGGTCCTCACTGTGCACAGCCAAACAGGTGTGCAGCTATAGCCGTTTCCAAAAAATAGTCACAAAGAGAGTCTGTACTTGGGGAAACGTCTCTCGGAGACTGGAGAAAGTCGGAGCCCTCGGCACTCGCTGGAAACACTAAAGAATTGAGGGGGGTTGTATTTGGAATTTGGGTTTGTAAGGCTGGGATGGAACCAGAAATATGGGAAGAAGAAGATATTGGATTTATATCCCATGCTCCACTCCAAATCTCAGTCTCAGAGCGGCTCACAATCTCCTTTATCTTCTTCCCCCGCAACAGAAGACGACGACGACATTGGATTTATATTCCGCTCTCCACTCAGAGTGGCTCACAATCTCCTTTCCCTTCCTCCCCCACAACAGACACCCTGTGAGGTGGGTGGGGCTGAGAGGGCTCTCCCAGCAGCTGCCCTTTCAAGGACTGCTCTGCCAGAGCTATGGCTGACCCAAGGCCATTCCAGCAGCTGCAGGTGGAGGAGTGGGGAATCAAACCCGGTTCTCTCAGATAAGAGTCTGCACACTTAACCACTACACCAAACTGGCAGGAAGGGAGGTCCTTAGCAGCAGCTTCCAAAAACCCAGCCCCAGCCTCTGGCCCAGCTTACATTGCAGGTTGAGCACTTCCAGGTGGTAGGCCAACGTCAGAGCTTTGGGGTCCGTGATCTTCAGGCAGTTGGCCAGGGCCGTGGTGTTGTGTGTCGGGCAGCCCACCTTCTGCGCTACCTGCAAGAAACAAGGCAGCCCTCGTCAGCCATGCAGCTCCAGCAGCCTCTGTGGCTCGTTGTTGGCCCTCCCTCCAGAGGAACTGGCTGGTCGCTGGGTAAGACGGGATGCTGGTCTAGGTAGGCTGCTGGTCTGAACCAGTAGGGCTCTTCTGGTGAAGACAGCAGGGATGAGGGGGGCTCCTAGTTTAGGCCTGCGGCACAGACAGGCCCATAGCCAGGAAACTGGGGGGGGGGGGGGCGGGCATGGAGATGCATGCGCCTACATCACTTCTGTTCTGACCAGGGCTTTTTTATCTTGTAGCAGGAGCTCCCTTGCATCTTAGGCCACACTCCCTTGATGTAGTCAATCCTCCAAGAGCTCACAGGGCTCTTCGTATAGGGCGTACCGTAAGCTCCAGGAGGATTGGCTACATCAGCCATACATGTTGTATGGAGATGCGTGGCCTAAGATGCAAAGGAGTTCCTGCTACCAAAAAAAAAAAAAGCCATGCTTCTGTTCTGACATCATCTGCAGCTATGCGAAGCCCTCCGCCCTGTTCTGGGCCACAGTTTAAGGGGGGTGGGGGAGCCTTCAAAAGGTAGCTTTTAAAACAAAATACCCAGCTTTAACCAAAGGGGGGAAAGTAGCCTTTAAAAAAAATACCCAACTCGGCCTTGACACAGGCCTGCCCCACACAGCACCACACAACAAAAAATGCCAGCTAGTGACCAATTTACTAAGTATATAGAAACCAGTCCAAATGTCCAAAACATGTATATTCAAGTCCCAAAGTAGTGTGGTGACAAGCCAATCGGTTAAGTACTTGTTTCTTTCCAGTCTTCATCAGAACTGGGACCAATATTGATTCAATGATATAGATTCTTTACACAATTTTCAAAAAAGAGGGACGCAGAGCGTCTCCAGCAGCAATTTCACATCAGCTACAGCTCAGTATGAGGCTTCTTGCTGAGCTGCAGCCGATGTGAAATTGCTGTTGGAGATGCTCTGCGTCCCCTTTTTTAAAAACTGTGTAAAGAATCTATATCATTGAATCAATATTGGTCCCAGGTCTAATGAAGACTGGAAAGAAACAAGTACAGTACTTAACCGATTGGCTTGTCACCACACTACTTTGGGACTTGAATGTACATGTTTTGGACATTTGGACTGGTTTCTATATACTTCTTAGTAAATTGGTCACTAGCTGGCATTTTTTGTTGTGTTATCCATTATAGTGACCTCTCTCGGATTGTATTCTCTCTCACACACAGCACTACAGCCGCACAGCACGCATGGCCCCCCTGCCCCCCATGAGTAGCAAATCCAGTCACAGGCCCAGAATTCCTTCCTGAGAAAGTCAGCCTGTGGATCACTGGAAATGACTGCCCGTGGCTGGCAGGCTAAAGTAGTCTGTTCTGCTCGTAACAAGAATGGTCAACATCCAGTCCAGGGGTGTCAAACATGCAGTTTGGGGGCCGAATCAGGCCACTGGAGGGCTCCTATCAGGCCCCCGAGCAACTGGCTGTCATCTGCTTCCTTCTCCCTCTCTCTCTTGCTTCCTTCTGCATCACAGCTTGCTTTGTGAGGCTTGCTCCATTGCACAGGAGCTGCAGAGCAAAACCTCTATTTTCTCCATTGGCTGAGGCTCCACCCTTGGGGAGGAAGGGGGGAGGGAGAGCTTGCTTTGCCAGGCTCTCCCAGTTGCACAGTGGAGCTATGGAGCCAAGCCTCTCTTCCTTCTATCGGCTGAGGCTCCTCTCCACCCCCCTCCGCCCCAGTCCCCTCGGGAAGGAAGGAAAGGTCCAGAGCTTCCTTTGCTCAGCTTCCTGGATCTCACGCGAGAGATACAAAGAAAGCATCTTTAAAAATGCTAACGTATTAAGCATATGTTAAGTTTATTTTTAAATATATATTTGTGTTTGTCTGTGTTCTTTATAAAATTTATCTGCTTAAATAGGTACACACATGGCCCGACGGACACGGCCCGGCCCAGCAAGGTCTCATTTATGGCAGATCTGGCCCCCATAACAAATGAGCTCGACGCCCCCAATCTCGTCGTTTATTTCATTTACTTCAGGTACCCCTTGCCTTCCTCCTCAACGGGAAGGCAAAGCAGCCTACATCTGTCTTCTCACGACACCCCTGCGAGGTAGGTGAGGCTGAGCGTGTGGAACTAGCTCACGGTCAGTCCACAAATTCCCCTAGCAGAAGGGACCCTCGCTCCCTGGGTCTCTCCCAGATCCTCGTCCGATAGACCAACCACCACGCGGGCTCTCTCAACGTAGGCTCAGCAGGCCTGAGAGCCACCTTCTCTTGGATTGCCAGGGCCAGGATTTATTTGGGGGCGGGGAGAGGGAGGGCCCGCTGCTGCAGCACTTGCTCCGTTTCCACAGGCCGCTTTACCTTGCTTGCCCAGAAGAGGGGGTTCTTCTGAACGGCCCAGGAGCACAGGCCCACTCCGCTCTGGCTGATGGCCCGCTTGATCAAGCCTTTGTTGTACGGAGACAGCGTCTGCAGAGCAAATCGTTTGGAGAAAAGGTTAGAAGACCATCGATTTATACCCCGCCCTTCTCTCTGAATGAGAATCTCAGAGCGGCTCACAATCTCCTTTCCCTTCCTCCCCCACAACAGACACCCTGTGAGGTGGATGGGGCTGGAGAGGGCTCTCACAGCAGCTGCCCTTTCAAGGACAACCTCTGCCAGAGCTCTGGCTGACCCAAGGCCATTCCAGCAGCTGCAAGTGGAGGAGTGGGGAATCAAACCCGGTTCTCCCAGACAAGAGTCTGCTCACTTAACCATTGCGGCAAACTGGCCCTCTGCACCAAACTGGTTAGGGAGAAGAGTTCTAGTCCAGTCCTCCGCATGCACTGCTAGTTTTCCACCCACTAGTTTTCCGCCCACAGGGCATTATTAACGGAAGGGAACTTGGAAAAACACAACCTTCCACTTGCGGTTCATTCTACCACCTCTCTGCCTCGTCAGCTGCCTGACTCTGCTGCAGGTTTCTCCTACTTCTCTAACTAAAAGGCATGCTGGAGCGTGCAAGACGGGACTGGGGAATCGCTACTTTGAGAGGAAGATCTTGTCCAGGGGCACGTTCCCGATGGTACAGGTGCCTCAGAGGATGTGCCCAGCTTTGCAGGTGAAATTCTAGCACATCAGCTGACTTCTAGTGTTCTGGCCCCGCTGGTGGACCTCCTGTTGGCATCTGGTTTTTTGGCCACTGTGTGACACAGAGTGCTGGACTGGATGGGCCACTGTGTCAGGCGTAGGTTCATTGAAGCTCACAAGTAAGCAGACTTTGGTATTTTGAAACAAAGTTGCCTTTATTGGATACTTCAGAGTTACTCCAGCATAACAGTTACTGGAACTGATGGAGATCAGCTCGAACTATTGGCATTTAACCTTCTACATCAAACCTTCTACATCTACGCCCTGATTCCCAAAACAAAAGGTTGCTTTGCATGTGAGACTTTTCCCAACACTTCCCCCCCTTATCTTGTCCGTTGGTGGTTACAATTCCCAGAGGCAATGTCCTTGGGCCTCCGGAGAGGAGGTGAGAATTTGGCACATACTGTATGCTTCAAAGGGATCTTGGCAACCTTTGATATTCATGGGAAGCGGCCTCTTCCCCCCTCCCTCCTGGTTGTTTCCAGCTTCTATGTTAGTTAGCATTTCTATGCAGCATTGAATATGGTTAGTAACAGCATTTCTTAATATCATAAATGAACAGAGCCTGACACACTGGCCTGATCCAACATGGCTTCTCTTTTGTTCTTACGGCTGGTTATCGCAAATAAATCAAAACACAGGCTCCCCAACCGTTTCAGGGCTGAGGGCACCTTTGAGGTTATGACTCAGGATGGTGGGCCCAATAGTGTTGTCAGGTCTCTCTGGACAACTGGGGGTAGAACTGACCAGGAGAAAGAGAAAAGCCCAGGACACATTGCTGGTGTTGCACAGGAAGTGATGACATCGTGCCAGCGACTTCCGAGGGATGCTCTGGTACTTGGGCAAAAATATATGGTGAAACTGGCTTCTACCATAGAGGTTTTGCCCAAACACCAGAGCATCACCCTGAAATCACTGATTTGATGACATCACTTCCTGTGCAACGTAGCCTAGGCAGCTGGGGGTGGGGCCTGGAGGTAGGAGACCCCACAGTGGGGGAGGGGTCTGGCAACCCTAGAGCACAACCACAAAATGGGCGCCAAAAGCAACAGTGCCAACCACGAAACGTCAAAGAATGCGTTCATTCATCGCTCTCATAAGTAACTCTTCAACATTTAAGGCAGAATCTCTGCTTACCAGAACGGTGTTTAAAATGAAAAGGTCAAGGTAGTCCCCTGTGCAAGCACCAGTCTTTTCCGACTCTGGGGTGACGTCGCTTTCACGTTTTCACGGCAGACTTTTTAACGGACTTTTTAACTGGGCCTTCCCCAGTCATCTACACTTCCCCCCCAGCAAGCTGGGGACTCGTTTGACCGACCTCAGAAGGATGGGAGGCTGAGTCAACCTGGAGCTGGCTACCTGAACCCAGCTTCTGCTGGGATCGAACTCAGGTCAGGAGCAGAGAGCCCTGACTGCAGTACTACAGCTTTACCGCTCTGCGCCACGGGGTTGCTACTGTCTTCCTGCACGGACACTGCTTACCCTCAGCTGTGCTCTGAAGATCCTTGTCCTACGGTGGCAGCGGCTGCTGAAGCAACTTTTGTTTTTGGAGGAGGGGGGACTGCACAGCGAATGAAATCTCCAGTTGCCACTAACAAGCCCCTCCCCCCACTCCCTCACTTTCTCAAAGCACTTGGTGGGCAATGGGAAAGGTATCAGTGGGCACCACTGGCAACCCTTGCTCTACTCAGGGCCCAGGAAGAAGTCCTCACCTGCAAGGAGACGCTGACGGCCCCCGCAGACTCCCCAAAGAGGGTGATGTTGTCTGGGTCCCCTCCGAAGTTCTTGATGTTCCTCTTCACCCAGGCGATGGCCATGTGCTGGTCTTTGAGCCCGTAGTTTCCTGCAATGGGGGAGGGGGGGAAGGCGTTTCAGAGGCGGGAAAGCCAAAGGCAGGCTGGCTGAGAGCACGTTCTGGTAAGGTCTGCGCCCGAACCCCTTCACAGGTTAAAAAGAGATCTGTTCATTCCCAAAGGATGCATGAAGTATCGATGGAAGCAGGAAGCTCGTTCACGACGGTGATTATTGTAGGCATAAGCTGTTTTTGCCAATCCTCCTGGAACCTACAGTACGCCCTGCATGAAGAGCCCTGTAAGCTCTTGGAGGATTGGCTACATCAGGGGTGTGTGGTCTAATATGCAAAGAAGTTCCTGCTACAAAAAAAGCCGTACTCATTCAAAATACCCCTGACTACTGAAGCGGTGATCATGGCTTCTAACTAGGAATGTTCCTAACCTTCCAACCCAAAAAGAGGACATTTTCATCAGTTGTTTTTTTTTTTAAACGAGGCCAAAAGAGGATAGACACCAAAAAAAAAAGAAAAAGGACATCTGTGTTAACCCTAAAAGAACACACAATTATAGCCACTCGTCTGGTCATCTGTGGTAAGTGTCATTTAGTTAAAACATCTACGCTCAGTTCCAAGAGCATCTGTTCCAATGTATCCGTGCTCAGAAACTATGAACTATCAAATAAAGTCTTAACATTGTAACAAATGGAAGTCTGCCTACTTTCAAGTCCCATTGTCTGACAGTAAGTCAGTGCTGTCTACCAGTGACGGGTTGAGAAAAGTTTTAGGAAAGTTAGTTCTTATATTCCCTCTACGCCACCCACACGAATAACGAACAGGTTTGGACTGGTGGCCCAGTAACTTTTTGTGAACTTCTCTGCAAGGCTGACAGAGTGCAAGAGTTCAAAGTACTTCTCCTCTTCAGGGCAGAACAGCACACAAGAGAAAACAGGACTAAAATTGGCATCGGGCAACCAAGCCCAATCAGTTATCTTTGGATAACAACCCTCTGGCACCTTTAATCGCTCCCTTGTTCAAACTTGCCAGGACGGGGAATAATTGATCATTGTTTGTTAAACTCTGGCACAAAAGGTATGAACTTGCTGGATATTCACCCTGCAAAGTCCTACAGGAGTAACACAAGTTTTCTAAAAAGATCAAGGTAGTCCCCTGTGCAAGCACCAGTCACTTCCGACTCTGAGGTGACGTCGCATCACAACATTTTTGCAGCAGACTTTTTACGGGGTGGTTTGCCACTGCCTTCCCCAGTCCTCTACACTCCCCCCCCCCCCCAGCAAGCTGGGGACTCTTTTTACCGACCTCGGAAGGATGGAAGGCTGAGTCAACCTGGAGCCGGCTACCTGAACCAGCTTTCGCTGGGATCGAACTCAGGCCGTGAGCAGAGAGCTCGGACTGCAGTACTGCAGCTTTACCACTCTGCGCCACAGGGCTCAAAATAGCAGGGTTTCCCAGAAGCAGATCTGGGGAAAGAACTGGCTGTTTACAGTGAACAACGATGCATGAACGTTCTTCGTGGTTTTGAAACCATGGCACCTTTGGTGCATCTTGCATGAAGCAGAACTGAAACAAAGACCAACGTTTTGTAAAAGCGGGGGTTGGAGAAGTCACCCCTCTCGCATCCCAGGATGAGGGGGAAACAGCAGCATGGGGACATCTGGAGTGTAGAGTTCACTCTGCCCTCCCGCCAGTCGCACACAGATCCCTGGGGTTCAGCCAACCAAGCATTCATCATCTCTTCTCTATCTTCTCTGAATCAGTGCACCATAGAAAATGAGCAAATGGCCCGGGCCGTATTGGGGAAGGGACGGTGGCTCAGTGGTAGAGCATCTGCTTGGTAAGCAGAAGGTCCCAGGTTCAATCCCCCGGCATCAACAAAAAAGGGTCCAGGCAAGTAGGCATAAAAAACCTCAGCTTGAGAACCTGGAGAGTTCCTACCAGTCTGAGTATACAATACTGACTTTGATGGACCCAGGGTCTGATTGAGTATCAGGCAGCTAGATAGACTGATTGATTTGTTGGGGAGGGATGGTGGCTTGGTAAGCAGAAGGTCTCAGGCTCAGTCCCTGACATCTCCAACTAAAGAGGATCCAGGCAAGTAGGTGTGAAAAACCTCAGCTTGAGAACCTGGAGAGCTGCTGCCAATCTGAGTAGACAATACTGACTTTGATGGACCGAGGGGGGTCTGATTCAGGATAAGGCAGCTTCATATATTGATACATGTTCATATGACTCTTTTTTAGGGAGCGACAGTGGCTCAGTGGTAGAGCAGCTGCTTGCCAAGCAGACGCTCCCAGGTTGAATCCCAGGTATCTCCAACTAAAAAGAGTCCAGGCAAAGAGGCGTGAAAAACCTCAGCTTGAGAGTCTGGAGAGCCACTGACAGTCTGAGTTCGATGGACCCAGGGTCTGATTCAGTAGAAGGCAGCTTCATATGTTCATATGCATCCAGTGTTCCCTTTCAGCCATTGAGTTTTGTGAGCAAAAATTCTACTCTGTGAGCTACTGGCATTGAAGTGCTGAGCGACTGCATCAATTAGTTTGCTCTGGGGCTATTTCTCCTCAGCGAAGACAAAAATGTGTGAGCCAGAGGCCAAAAGTCTGGGAGCTGGCTCACACTAACTCAGCTTAGAGGGAACACTGGCTGTATCCCAGAATCCTCAGCAGCCGACGTAGAAGGACTGCAGAAGGGCCTCTCTGAGCCAGCAATTAGCCCAAATGGGCAACAGACAGCAAAGGGCTATATAGCTGTGGGCTTTGGGAGGAGGCTTTGTGGAAGCAACTAGTCACTTACCTGACGTTCTAGCATCCACTTCGGCTCTTGACTTTGGCTTCTGGACCCCCTGACTTTGGCAGTGACTTCTGGACCCCCTGACTTCGGCTTCTGAACCTCTGACCTGCGATACCTGGACTGTGATTCGGTTTTGGTGCCTTGGACCCCCTTTGCTCACCAGCTACAGACCTTGGACTGCCCCTGGACTTTGCCTGACCCAGTCCCAGCCCGTGACACTGAGGAGGGGTGAGGAGAGAGACACCCCCCCCCCCCGCAAGGGCCCTTACCTGGCAGGTTCTCATCTCCTGTGCTGAGGAAGCCGAGGGGTCCCAGGCGGTAGTTCAAGGTCACCACAATGACCTTCCCCCGGGTGGCGATCTCCTCCCCATCGTAGAGGTAGTTTTTCAGGAAGTTGGGGCCCTGCCCACCTCCCCAGATATAGGCGCCCCCGTAGATCCAGATCATCACGGGTAAGTTGGTCGAAACTGAAGCGGAAAAGGCAGGACCGGGAGAGAAAAGGAAAGTAGGTGAACAAAAAAGGCCAGAAACGCACAAGCGTTAAATCCACGTTCTCACCCAATTGCATTCTGGGTGGTTTGCCACGGAATTGGTGGTAAAGGGTGCCCCAGGAATCAGATCAGCTTCCCCCCCCCCCTCTCTTGCCAAGCAAAATCCAGGGCACTTGGCCCCTCCCCACATCCAACCCCCCTTCCCCCTCCCTTCTAGATCTCACCTTGCTTTTTGCCTTGAGGGATCCAAATGTTCAGGTACAGACAATCTTCGCTGCCCCGAGTGTCCGTCTGGGGAAGCGTGGACTGCATGCAGCGGTTCTTGTAGTCCTTGGCTTGCAGGGTGCCTAGTGAAAGGGAGGAAACTGTGACAACTTCTGGGGAAAGAGTCCTGGGAGCTGGATTCAAATCCTGTCCCTCACAGCCAACATTCCCTCTAAGCTGTGGAGTCCTGTGAGCAAAAATTCTACATTGTGAGCTACTAGAATTAAAGTTGTGAGCTACTACATCACTTAGTTTGCTCCGGGGCCATTTTTTTCCTGTGCTCAGACAAAAATGGGTGAGCGGAAGGCTAAAAAACTGTGAGCTAGCTCACACTAACTCAGCTCAGAGGGAACACTGCTCACAACTGCAAATCCTAATCCTCACACCTGCATCAGCAGATGCTCTGCTGAGGCAACAGAGAGAGAAGATGATGATGATATTGGATTTATATCCCACCCTATAGTCTGAATCTCAGAGTGGTCACAATCTCCTTTACCTTCCCCCCCCACACACACAACAAACACCCTGTGAGGTAGGTGGGGCTGAGAGCTCTCACAGAAGCTGCCCCTTCAAGGACAACTCCTACGAGAGCTATAGCTGACCCAAGGCCATTCCAGCAGCTGCAAGTGGAGGAGTGGGGAATAAAACCCAGTTCTCCCAGATAAGAGTCTGCACACTTCACCACTACACCAAACTGGCACAAAACTGGGATCCCCCAACGTTTAACAAAAATGCCAAAATGTTTTTTCTTATTGCCAAGAAAAATGTAAAATTTAAACTGGTACTTTTGGAGGAGGGGGGTTTGGCATGTTTGTATTTTGTGCTTGTGTGTGTGTGCGTGTGCACACACACTTTGAAGTCATGGGCACCTCTATTGATTGCCCCCTACTGGGGGCCTGGAGGATATTCAGGGAGGTGGCTGAATAAAGCCTGCCCCTGCCTCCAGCTCCGGTATTCCAAGGAGGTCTCCCATCCAACTACTTGCCAGGTCAACTTTGCTTAGCTTCTGAGATCTAACGAGATCAGGCTTGTCTGGGCTATCCAGGCCAGGGCAATTTTAAACTGGGGTGCTTAATAACCCCCCCAAACTTTATGTGAGGCTGCACAGCATGAAAATCAGCCTCCCAAATTAACCGGACATGCAGAATATTGCAAGGTTATGTGGACCCTAATGGGGCAGGTAAGGCTGTGGAAAGTCACCAGTTTTGGTCACATTTAGCCTGTGTCTGCATTATAAGACATCCAGTCCCAGAACTTAGGATGCTGCAATTCTTCCAGAACTCAGAAGGAGGGACCCAAGGCGATACTGACTGCAAAGGGGAGCTGCCTGAGAAACTGGACATCCAGGTGGTGGTGGTTGCTTTAAACAGCAAATGAGCAAGTTTCTTGCTACTAAGGTAGGCTTGGGAGTTATCTAGCAGGGCTTACAGAAGACTTCAGGTAGCTGAATAAGATTCTGACCTATCTGGCTTCCACTATGCAGCCAGAAGGCATAACATTTTAAGACAGTTATTTCTGGCCTGGGAAGAGTCCATTCCAAAGCAGGTTGCTCATTACAAGTACTAGAAGACGTGGCAGAAGGAATGGGGAACAAGCGCTCATGGCTCAAGGCATTCAGCACCGTTACTAGCAAAAAAAAAAACCTTCTCCCAGCCTGGATAACACAAAGTAAGAAAAAGTATACAAATTGAAGAAGAAGAAATTGGATTTATATCCCGCCCTCCACTCCGAAGAGTCTCAGAGCGGCTCACCATCTCCTTTACCTTCCTCCCCCAATACAGACACCCTGTGAGGTAGATGAAGGTATTGGATTTATATCCCACCCTCCACTCTGAAGAGTCTCAGAGTGGCTCACAATCTCCTTTCCCTCCTCCCCCACAACAGACACCCTGTGAGGTAGATGAAGGTATTGGATTTATATCCTGCCCTCCACTCTGAAGAGTCTCAGAGCGGCTCATAATCTCCTCTACCTTCCTCCCCCACAACAGACACCCTGTGAGGTGGGTGGGGCTGAGAGGGCTCTCCCAGCAGCTGCCCTTTCAAGGACAGAGTCTCAGAGCAGCTCACAATCTCCTTTACCTTCCTCCCCCACAACAGACACCCTGTGAGGTAGATGAAGATATTGGATTTATATCCCGCCCTCCACTCCGAAGAGTCTCAGAGTGGCTCACAATCTCCTTTACCTTCCTCCCCCACAACAGACACCCTGTGAGGAAGATGAAGGTATTGGATTTATATCCCACCCTCCACTCTGAAGAGTCTCAGAGTGGCTCACAATCTCCTTTCCCTTCCTCCCCCACAACAGACACCCTGTGAGGTAGATGAAGATACTGGATTTATATCCCGCCCTCCACTCCGAAGAGTCTCAGAGCGGCTCACAATCTCCTTTCCCTTCCTCCCCCACAACAGACACCCTGTGAGGTAGATGAAGGTATTGGATTTATATCCCACCCTCCACTCTGAAGAGTCTGAGTGGCTCACAATCTCCTTTCCCTTCCTCCTCCACAACAGACACCCTGTGAGGTAGATGAAGGTATTGGATTTATATCCCACCCTCCACTCTGAAGAGTCTGAGTGGCTCACAATCTCCTTTCCCTTCCTCCCCCACAACAGACACCCTGTGAGGTAGATGAAGGTATTGGATTTATATCCTGCCCTCCTCTCTGAAGAGTCTCAGAGCGGCTCACAATCTCCTCTACCTTCCTCCCCCACAACAGACACCCTGTGAGGTAGATGAAGATACTGGATTTATATCCTGCCCTCCACTCCGAAGAGTCTCAGAGCGGCTCACAATCTCCTTTCCCTTCCTCCCCCACAACAGGCACCCTGTGAGGTAGATGATGATATCGGATTTATATCCCGCCCTCCACTCCGAAGAGTCTCAGAGCGGCTCACAATCTCCTTTCCTTTCCTCCCTCACAACAGACACCCTGTAAGGTGGGTGGGGTTGAGAGAGCTCTCACAGCTGCTGCCCTTTCAAGGACAACCTCTGCCAGAGCTATGGCTGACCCAAGGCCATTCCAGCAGGTGCAAGTGGAGGAGTGGGGAATCAAACCCGGTTCTCCCAGATAAGAGTCCACACACTTAACCACTACACCAAACTGGCTCTCCTTGAGCTGGTTGGTAAGGCGCTGTGCTCTACCACTGGGCCACGGGCCCTCCTCCATCTCCTCTACCCCACTGCAGGAATAAGCAATATATTTTTGACCTGTTTTATAGGGCTGCCATAATACGATCAAGAGAGCTGTGTGAGTCACCAAGCCAGTATGTCACTTGAGATGCTATGGACTGTAGTGTTCGGAGTCAGGGGGCCCCCCTTCTCCCGGAACCCCAGGCGGGGTGCCGGTGGGGGGCACGCCCCCCGCCACAAAAGATACAGCCACCACCAGCTGTCCCACCGGGACTTCCGGTTCCTCAGTCCCACCCGATGGTTCCCCTGCGAGTGAGGCTCAAGCAGGCAGCCCGAAGCGAAACACCTGCGCCCTGCAGGGCTTGACTGGGGGCAAGGGCAGAGGGAGCAGGGAGGGGGATTTAGCCATGGGTTACAAGGGCGGCCAGGGAGGACGAGCCTGGGGCTCACCACGAAGCAGCTGCCCACAGAGAGGAAGAGAAGGGAGCAGTGGTAAGTCCCAGGAGGAGGTGACAAAGGACAACAGGTGAAGCCAGCCCCCTTTCCACCCTCCGTTCTGAGGCCGCACCAAACCCAGTGTTGGATCCCCCGCCCTCGAGCCGGCACCCCCACCTCCAGCTAGCGAAGACCCCCGTATACTGACACATAGCAGAGAGAGACCCTTACCTGGCCAGCCAGGGTGTGGCTGGGGGTCTTCGAGGGTCTTCGTAGGCGCAGCAAAAGGGATTCCCTTGAAGATATCCACATAGTCCCCAAAGAGGCCCAGCTTCTTATTAACCCCTTCGACGAAGCCTCCTTCTGTGTTCACGATGCCCAGCTAAACTCACGCCAAAAGAGAAAAAAAAAAGTATCATGGACTCTTCAACACAATCCTAATACTGTCAGGTCAGAACTAACAGGTGATAAACCAGAACATAAGAACACAAGAGAAGCCATGTTGGATCAGGCCAATGGCCCATCCAGTCCAACACTCTAGGTCACACAGTGGCCAAAACTCAGGTGCCATCAGGAGGTCCACCAGAGGACCAGAACTCCAGAAGCCCTCCCACTGTTGCCCCCTAAGCACCAAGAATGAGAGAGCATCACTGCCCCAGAAATAAGAACATTGGAGAAGCCATGCTGGATCAGGGCAATGGCCCATCCAGTCCAACACTCTATGTTACACAGTGGCCAAAACCCAGGTGTCATCAGGAGGACCAGAACTCCAGACGCCTTCGGACTGTGCCCCCCACCCCCGCAAACACCAAGAAGACAGAGCATCCACTGCCCCAGACATAAGTGCATAAGAGAAGCCATGTTGGATCAGCCCAATGGCTCATCTAGTCCAACACTCTTGTGTCACACAGTGAGCAAAATTCAAGGGCCATCAGGAGGTCCACCAGTGGGGCTAGAAGCTTTTAATGGGGGGGGGGGGGGGGAAAGCCTATACAGGTTTCTTAAGACTTATAATGAATGGAGGAGGCCTTGGTGGATAAAAACCATCACAGTGGCTCAGTGGGAGAGAATCTGCTTGGTATGCAGCAGGTCCAAAGTTCAATACCCAGCCTCTCCAGCTGAAAGGATCAGGTGTAAGGTGATGGGCACCTGGAGAGCTGCCTTCAGTCTGCAAAGACAAGACTGACCTTGACAAACCAGTGATCTGACTCGGGATACGGCCCACTTAGGGGAGGGGCCTCTAGCTCAGTGTTGGAGCCTCTGCTGCGCTGCAGAAGGCCCCAGGTTCAATCCCAGACATCTCCAGTTAAAAAAGTACCAGGCAGTTGGTGATGGGAAAGACCTCTGCTGAGACCTGGGAGAGCCACTGCCCATCTGAGTAGGCAAGACTGACCTTGCTGGACCAAGGGGCTGATTCTGTATAAGGCAGCTTCATGTGCCACCGGAACACGAACTACAGTACTAGAGGGGTGTCAACAGGCATCTGGAAAGCTCAGGTTGGCTTTGCAAAAGCCCAGCAAAATTTCTTCCTAGTCTCTTTCTGGCACACGCATAAAAAGGTAATAGTCCCCTGTGCAAGCAGCAGTCGTTTCCGACTCTGGGGTGACATCGCATCAGGATGTCTTCACGGCAGACTTTTAACGGGGTGGTTTGTCATTGCCTTCCCCAGTCATCTACACTTTCCCCCCAGCAAGCTGGGAACTCGTTTTACTGACCTCGGAAGGAAGGAAGGCTGAGTCAACCTGGAGTCGGCTACCTGAACCCAGTTTCTGCTGGGATCGAACTCAGGTCGTGAGCAAAGAGCTTCAACTGAAGCACTGCAGCTTTACCACTCTGTGCCACGGGGCTCTCACGTGCATACCCACAAGCTATTCCACAAACTTCTTTTTGAGAGTTTAAAAAATCAGTTTGCTAGGCAACACAGGGGGTGTTGTTGAAGAGAACACAAACAAAACCAAACTGAAAACCCTCACAGCACCAAAACCGGCTCTTCAGAGCATGAGTTTTGAATGCTAAAAGGAGAAGGAGAAGATATTGGATTTATACCCCACCCTTCACTCTGAACCTCAGAGCGGTTCACAATCTCCTTTACCTTCTTCCCCTACAACAGGCACCTGTGAAGGAGGTGGGGCTGAGAGAGAGAGCCAGTTTGGTGTAGTGGTTAAGTGTGCGGACTCTTATCTGGGAGAACCGGGTTTGATTCCCCACTCCTCCACTTACACCTGCTAGCATGGCCTCGGGTCAGGCATAGCTCTGGCAGAGGTTGTCCTTGAAAGGGCAGGTGCTATGAGAGCCTTCTCCAGCCCCACCCATCTCACAGGGTGTCTGTTGTGGGGGAGGAAGGTAAAGGAGATTGTGAGCCGCTCTGAGACAATTCGGAGTGGAGGGTGGGATATAAATCCAATGTCTTCATCTACCTCACAGGGTGTCTGTTGTGGGGGAGGAAGGTAAAGGAGATTGTGGGCCGCTCTGAGACTCTTCAGAGTGGAGGGCAGGATATAAATCCTGTATCTTCATCAACCTCACAGGGTGTCTGTTGTGGGGGAGGAAGGTAAAGGAGATTGTGAGCCACTCTGAGACTCTTCAGAGTGGAAGGCGAGATATAAATCCAATATCTTCTTCTTCTTCTCCCACAAGCTGCCTTTTCAAGGACAACTCCTGCGAGAGCCATGGCTGACCCAAGGCCATTCCAGCAGCTGCAAGGGGAGGAGTGGGGAATCAAACCCGGTTCTCCCAGATAAGAGTCCGCGCACTTCACCACGACACCAAACTGGTCATCCGTGTCCTTCTCCTCTCAAGCGAGCCGCTCTTTCTCATCACCGGACAAAAGGATTTTAGGACTATCAGTTGCCATCTCCTCTCCCCTTCACTGACCTTGGCAGCCCTCACTGCCCCCAGGCAGAAGGTGAGGGACAGGCACACAACCTCCCAGCGAGCCATGATGTATCCTCCACTGGAAGACTTGGCCTCTGCGCCGCCGCCAGCCTTTATACCCTGAGCACCAGTCAAGGGAGCTCTATATAGGCCCAAACGGTTTGGCTGGAATTTCCACGGCAAACAGAAGGAGGGGTCCTTGATGCAGGCTCGTTTCCCAGCTCCACACCTCTAACAGCTGCCACCCTCCCACACCTCCAGGGGCTATCTGAAGGAGGAGGAACATACAACAGGAATAGGTCAAATGGCAGGTTGGATTTTTCCAAAATTAATCCTAAGCCCCAACGTTACATTTTTAGGGAACAGGGCCAAAGGTTATCCATGCACCTGCACTGCCCAGGTCTTCCTGCATCAAATATTTCCAATGCTTGGGGTCCAGCAGCATCGACTCTGTAAGGGCCTGGACTTATCGGACTCTCGGGATTGTTTCCAGTTCTATTGAAATGTAGCTGATCTTAAGAAAAGCGCCGGGTGCAGAAGGAGATTCAGGACAAAAAAAAGAACAGCCCAGGGTGCTTTAGAAAACATGACTCCGGCACCGAAACGTGACAATCTGGGTAGATCCTGCAAATTCAGTCGGTTAGCGTAGTTTGTGTTTTGCAGAGTTTAACCCCAGGGAAGGGCCAGGAATTGTGACAGGCACTGAACCATTGGCCCCAAACGCTGGGCATCTTAACTTGCCACTTCTCTGGTTTGAGGTTTCAAACCCTTCTGGCTATATGGATTAGAATGTGGCCCAAGTCTCCAGACCCTCACCAAACTGGCCTCGGCTATCCCGACCTCATTAGATTTCAGAAGCTAAGCAGGGTCAGCCATAAGAACGTAACATAAGAACATAAGAGAAGCCATGTTGAATCAGGCCAATGGCCCATCCAGTCCAACACTCTGTGTCAACAGAAGAACGTAAGAGAGGCCATGTTGGATCAGGCCAGTGGCCCATCCAGTCCAACACTCTGTGTCACATAAGAACATAAGAGGAGCCATGTTGGATCAGGCCAATGACCCATCCAGTCCAACACTCTGTGTCACATAAGAACATAAGAGGAGCCATGTTGGATCAGGCCAATGGCCCATCCAGTCCAACACTCTGTCACATAAGAACATAAGAGAAGCCATGTTGGATCAGGCCAGTGGCCCATCCAGTCAAACACTCTGTGTCACATAAGAACATAAGAGGAGCCATGTTGGATCAGGCCAATGACCCATCCAGTCCAACACTCTGTGTCACATAAGAACATAAGAGGAGCCCTGTTGGATCAGGCCAGTGGCCCATCCAGTCCAACACTCTGTGTCACATAAGAACATCAGAGGAGCCATGTTGGATCAGGCCAATGGCCCCTCCATTCCAACACTCTGTGTCACATAAGAACATAAGAGAAGCCCTGTTGGATCAGGCCAATGGCCCATCCAGTCCAACACTCTGTGTCACATAAGAACATAAGAGAAGCCATGTTGGATCAGGCCAATGGCCCATCCAGTCCAACACTCTGTGTCACATAAGAACATAAGAGGAGCCATGTTGGATCAGGCCCATGGCCCATCCAGTCCAACACTCTGTGTTACATAAGAACATAAGAGAAGCCATGTTGGATCAAACCAATGGCCCATCCAGTCCAACACTCTGTGTCACACAGTGGCCAAAAAACCCCAGGTGCCATCAGGAGGTCCATCAGTGGGGCCAGGACACTAGGAGCCCTCACAATGTTGCCCCTCCAAGCACCAAGAATCCAGAGCATCACTGCCTCAGACAGAGAGTTCCATCTATACCTTGTTGCTGATAGCCACTCATGGACCTCTGTCCTTGTTCATACTCAGATGGGAGACCACCAAAGAAGTCCAGGGTTGCTCTGCAGAGGCAGACAAGGGCAAACCGCCTCTGAATGCCTCTCGCCTTGAAAACCCGCAAGTCAACTGCTGCTTGCTGGCGCTTCCCACCACCACCACGAGTCTTCAGAAACTGAACTACACACCCAGCCTTGCCTTCTGCCCTGTGAATCTGCAGGACACAATAACATAAGAGAAGCCATGTTGGATCAGGCCAGTGGCCCATCCAGTCCAACACTCTGTGGCACACAGTGGCCAAAAAACCCAGGGGCCATCAGGAGGTCCATCAGTGGGGTCAGGACATTAGAAGCCCTCCCACTGTTGCCCCCCAAACACCAAGAATGAAGCATCTCTGCCCCACACAGAGGCCTCCATCTATAAGAACAGAAGAGTAGCCATGCTGGATCAGGCCAATGGCCCATCCAGTCCAACACTCTGTGTCACATAAGAACATAAGAGAAGCCATGTTGGATCAGGCCAATGGCCCATCCAGTCCAACACTCTTGTCACCAAAAAAGCCAGGTGCCATCAGAAGGTCCACCAGTGGGACCAGGACACTAGAAGCCCTCCCACTGTTGCCCCCCCCAAGCACCAAGAAAGCAGAGCATCTCTGCCCCACACAGAGAGTTCCATCTATAAGAACATGAAACACCATGTTGGATCAGGCCAGTGGTGTCAGACTTGGAACTTCAAAGCAAAACGGACCATCAATTGTAGCAAAGTTAATCCATTTATTTGAGAACTAGTAGTCTGGGACAGGAACGAGTTGAGATTGATACACTTCAAGGCAAGACATACTATTTTAACCTCTCACATCAAAAGCTAAACAATAAACCCATTCTCACACTTTTGGGAGGCAATTGCCGGTTTTCAGGCCTCCTTATCTCTTTCCCAAGGAAGGAACCCTGCTGGTTACCTTGAGGCTTACTATCTTCAAAGTCTTACTGTGTTTGTTAGTGCTATGCAAGGAATTTCTCACTGTGGTTAGTAACGGTTACAAAAGCGTTTGAAATGCAAACCTTTATTCACAGGATTAGTGGAATCGTTCAAAATGGAGTTAGTTAGGGCAAGGGAACATGAGCAGTTTAAAGAAGAAGAAGATGAAGATATTGGATTTATATCCCGCCCTCCACTCCGAAGAGTCTCAGAGCGGCTCACAATCTCCTTTACCTTCCTCCCCCACAACAGACACCCTGTGAGGTGGGTGGGGCTGGAGAGGGCTCTCCCAGCAGCTGCCCTTTCAAGGACAACCTCTGCAGAGCTATGGCTGACCCAAGGCCATTCCAGCAGGTGCAAGTGGAGGAGTGGGGAATCAAACCCAGTTCTCCCAGATAAGAGTCCGCACTACACCAAACTGGCTCTTGAGCAAGTAAGTTACAAGGTCTAACATACTGCCCCCCCTAAGCCCTTGCTCGGGGTTTGCTGCCCCTTACTGACCTATTAAAGACAAAATGGAACATGAGCAGTTTAAGGCATACTTGAGCAAGTAAGTTACAAGGTCTGACAAGTGGACCATCCAGTCCAACACTCTGTGTCACACAGTAGCCAAAAAAAGCCAGGCGCCATCAGGAGGTCCATTAGTGGGGCCAAAATACTAGAAGTCCTCCCACTGTTGTCCCTCCCGAGCACCAAGAATACAGAGCATCACTTCCCCCAGACAGAGAGTTCTAACAATACGCTGTGGGCTAATAGCCATTGATGGACCTCTGCTCCATAGGTTTATCCAATCCCCTCTTGAATGCTTGTTTCAAACCCTTCCGGCTATATACATAAGACATAAGAATACCCCGCCGAAGCTGCTGCTGCATGAAATAAAGGCAAGTCTTGCGGTGACTGACGCACCACCGCTTGCAGGATCAGCAGGTCTAAGGTAAAGGCAGAGTCCCAGAGAACAGAGGTCTTGAAAGCAGGAACAAGGACTGACGCTGGTGAGTCACAGGACAGAAAGAAACGCAGGGACGCAAGTTTAAATTCCTTGTCAACATTTTAATCGCCTCCTAGAAGCTGCAGCTAAAGACACGGGACAAAACACTTTGAACATGCATGTATAAAAGAATGTAACTGCCCTTGGACAAAATGTTTTTGGAGGCTCAGTCTTTTTTAAGAGGAAAAGGCAACATCGAGACAAGAGCAGGTTTTAGAAAGCTCGGTTTGTTTCGAAAAGCAGGGGAGGCACTAGGACCATCGGGAGCCCCCGTTACACGAACCCGAAGCCCCCTTTCTTTAATCAACTCTGTTCCTGAAGTCCGCACAGCAAGAGTGCTAACATGTGCTTCTCTCGCCGGTGTTCAGCGATCCAGAAGGCCGACGTTAGTGTGACAGACACAGCAGCTGCCTCAGGAGCACATCTGAAAGGGTCAGCGTTGGAATCAAATGTCCTCATCCCCTGGTTGGTCCAAGGCAACAGCAGGCTGAGACGCAGCGGAGAGGCACGCGGAAGAAAGCAGGCTGCAGGCCGCTGAAGATGACGCACACTTGCAAAGAAACAGGGAAAAAGCAAGGCCCAGGGGGGACACGAAGACGCCCAGGCTCAGGGGCCGATTCCAGCGACTCCACACTGGCCAATTCAGCTTTGGACAAACCTCAATATTCATCAGAGATGGAAAGAGGCGGATCGGCATATGTCAGATCAGGCCTGCTGATGGAGTGAGTTCGCTGGCAAAGTGCTGGGATCAGGGAAGCCAAAGCCCTCCCCCCCAGCAAGAGGTCGGCAACGTCAGTTCTGGAGGAATCACACGTAATCCAGAATCTCTGTTTCCATTTCATTTTCGCTCCCGTCGGAGGGCTTGAATTCTTCCTCCTCCTCCTCCTCTTCCTCCTCCTCCTCCCCGGATTCAAAGGTGAGCTGCTCTTTGCCCTCTTCAGCGTTTGACACAGTGGTGAAGAGAGCTGAAACAGAGCGGGGGAAAGGACTGAATGCTGATCAGGGGAGGTCTCCAACACATGCAGGGCGAGAGCTACCGGGGCCTGTTGTGCTGGTCTAAGACCGTTTTCAAAGCTTGCACCTTACTGAGGCCTGCCGTCCTACTGCGTCACTCGTTCAGTCATGAAGAGACCCCAAAGCTACAGCCTGTTAAGTTGCTAGCAGGTTTCTCTTACTCAAGGGTCCCCCCCGCAACCTTTTTGGAGCCTGTCGGGCACCTTTGGAATCCTGACACAGGGCGAAATGGCACAGCCCTAAAAGGGCCGAGAATGCTTTGGACATTCTGGAAAGGCTATGCCAAGTCTCAGAAGCATTTCGGGAGAAAAACAGAATTAGTGCCTGCAGCATGACAGCCCTCCCCCTCTGCTAGATGAAGAAGAAAAAGATATTGGGTTTATATCCCACCCTATACTCTGAATCTCAGAGTGGTCACAATCTCCTTTACCTTCCCCCCCCCCCGCCCCACAACAGACACCCTGTGAGGTGGGTGGGGCTGAGAGAGCTCTCACAGCAGCTGCCCTTTCAAGGACAACCTCTGCCAGAGCTATGGCTGACCCAAGGCCATTCCAGCAGCTGCAAGTGGAGGAGTGGGGAATCAAACCTGGTTCTCCCAGATAAGAGTCCGCACACTTAACCACTACACCAAACAAAGAAGTAGAAGTAGAAGAGACATTTATACCCACTCTTCTCTACCTTCAGGAGTCTCAGGGCAGCTCACAGTCGCCTTCCCTTCCCGCAACAGGCACTTTGGGGGGTAGGTGGCGCTGAGAGAGCTCTGAGAGAATTGTGACTGACCCCAGGTCACCCGGCAGGCTGCATGTGGAGGAGGAGTTGGGGAATCAAACCTGGTTCTCCCAGATTACAGCCCACCGCTCTTAACCATTACATCACACTGGATCTCACACCAGGTGCTGCACCAGTCTGCCATTTCCCCACCACTGCCTTAATCTGCTTCCTAAAAACTCCAGACTGGCAGAGGGGGAGGTACACAGACCATTACAGCATACATCTAATTTATTAAGCATCTACAGGCAGAAGACAGCTAGAAAGAAGCAGTTCCTGCTCATGGTCTTTCGGTCTAAAGAGATATGAAGAAGACCGCAGATTTATACCCCACCCTTCTCTCTGAATTCGAGTCTCAGAGCGGCTCACAATCTCCTTTATCTTCTTCCTTCACAATAGACACCCTGTGAGGTGGGTGGGGCTGAGAGAGCTCTCCCAGAAGCTGTCCTTTCAAGGAAAACCCCTGCAAGAGCTATGGCTGACTTAAGGCCATTCCAGCAGCTGCAAGTGGAGGAGTGGGGAATCAAACCCAGTTCTCCCAGATAAGAGTCTTCACGCTACACTAAACTGGCTCTCCTAATTCAGAGAAGGAGGAGGAGAAGACAACAGTAGATTTATATCCCACCCTGATCTCTGAATCAGAGCCTCAGAGTGGCTTACAAACCTCCTTTCCCTTCCCCTCCCCACAACAGACACCCTGTGAGGTAGGTGGGGCTGAGAGAGCTCTCCCAGAACTGCTCTTGAAAGGAACAGCTCTATGAGAACTTGTGGCTGACCCAAAGCCATTCCAGCAGCTGCAAGTGGAGGAGGGGGGAATCAAACCCGGTTCTCCCAGATAAGAGTCCACACACTTAACTGCTACACCAAACTGGACAGGAGGACAGGGCAGAGGGGAAAGACCAGAGCAACCTTCTCAGCATCTCTTGAAGAGGTCCCTGGACAGGAGGAGGCTTCTGTCTGACAGTGAGTATTCCAGCAAGGGAGACACAGAAAAGGAAGGCAAGCGCCAGAAGACAGCCTTACCTGGCCTTTTGGAACGGATGATCTGCTTGATCATGAGAGACATGGTATCCCTCAGGTCGTCAGTGGTCTTGGGAAAGCACCATCCATCCCGCTCCGTGCACACTGCCTCCGTACCGTCGTTCCTGTGGATGATCTTCTGCAAGCTGAAGAGAGACCAACCTCAGGCTCAGCCCCTGCCCAGGCAAAGAGAACTGAACCACCCAAGGTGGTGCTCCAAAAGGTTGGCCTTGCCCTGGAGCAGGCTGAAGGAAAGGGCTCGGAGTTGAAAAAACCCAGACTCGTGAACCTGACGCTGCCTTCTACTGAGTCAGACCCTGGGCCCGTCAAGGTCTGTATTATCTACTCAAGACTGCCAGTGGTTCTCCAGGGTCCCAGGCAGGGGTCTTTCTCATCCCCTATTGCCTGACCCAGTTTTAAACTGGGGGTGACAAGGATCGAACCTGGGACTTTCTGCATGCAAAGCAGAGGCTCTGCCACTGAGCCATGGCCTCCCATAGGTCGATGTGCCAAGCCAGCAGCGTGACCCTTATGTCCAGAGTGCCTCTTGAATATATTTTCTGACGGTCTGTAATCTTCTGGACCCTGCTTTGCTTGCTATCAGCTTCTTCTTGTACACTATGGCCTGTCGTGTCTGCACTGTCAAGCATGATATTTCTGAAGTTTAATTTACAGTTGCGCTCTCCCCTTTCTCTCCCCCTTTCCCTAGTCTCTCTCTGAATAAAGGTTCCTTTTCTCTTTCTGAATAAAGATTCGTTTTCAAAGCTCCCCACCTGTGGATCTTCAAGGATGCAGTAGGGGCCAATCATCTTCACAAGGCAAAGTAGAAGCACCTCCCTCGTATTCCCATACATAACCGCAAGCTAGGAATGTGTGGGAAGTGGGGGATGTTACGGTACCCAATGGTTAGCAGATAGCACGCTTGGAACTCTGAAGTTTTTCACATCTGTATGTTACGTTTTGGGACTATCTGAACTGTGCCTTTGATGCAGCCTTGAAGATGCCACGCTGTGTTTCAAACTGTATCACTTCCAAGGTATCTTACCTTGGACAAGTATGGGATTATCAATAAAATGAGTCTTTTAATTAAACAATAGCTCATTTATTCGAAATACCGATGCTTGACATGCACTGTATGAAGTATCTATTTCAGCCCTGGGAACAGGGAATGCACCGGCTCCAAGGCCACCTGCTGTTATCTAACTCCCAGAGACTTTCATTTCTTTTTTCATACTTAAAATTTTTATTAATTTTTCTAAAAAAATATCCACATTAAACAAAATAAAGAACAAAAAATAAATACATAAAACAATTCTAATAAGAGCACTCTTACAGTCTTCTATTAATTAATAGTTTTGCATTTACAATTCATATTTCAAATATACTATCTTTCGCTATACTATATTATATATATAAAAAAGCTTCAAAGATACGAGACGTTTATGTACTTATTGGAATACACTTTTCAAATTCGACTTCTAAGTTGACGTAATTAAAAAAATGGGAACCAGTTTTCAATAAAATTGTTTTCTTTCTGCGGTAAGTCATTTACCCTTATCTGTATGGCTAGTTTATCTAATGCCGCTGTTTCCCATACTTTAGACATCCATTGTTGTTTTGTAGGAGACGCCTCTCGCTTCCAATGTTGAGCTATCAGAAGTTTAGCTGCCGTGAGTAATAGAGTTGCCAATTCTTTTTTTACTGGAGAAAGTTTTAAATTTGGCCAGTAATTCAAAAGGATTGATTCTGGGGGTAAAAGGAATATTGCCCTCTACAATGTTGTCTACAATTTGTTGAGTCTCTTTCCAAAAATTAATTTTCGGGCACAGCCACCAACAGTGCAAAAAAAGACCCTTCCTGTTTCATTTCCATTTCTTCGTGCTTAGGAGGGCTTGGAATGCCAACAGAGGGGAGCAATTGGTAGGTTTTGGCGCTTAGTGTCCTGAATGTATAACGGATGGGCCCAAACGTACACCTATGAGGGCTGAGGCCCTGCACCTGAGTTCCAGCAAGAGCCACCTTGCACTATAACTGTCTAGCTCAGGGGTGTTGAACTCTTTTTCTTATGAGGGCTGGATCTTGTAGGGCTGGGCCACGTGTGTCATAAAATGTAATGCCAGGTAGCGGGAGGCATAAACTTTATAAAGGACACGGAAAAACACAAAGATTTTTTTAAAACAAAAACAAAATCAAACATGCTTAAAAAATTAGAACTCTTGCAATATTTTGTTCAACAGTCTCTGATAACTGAAGGAGGCAAGAGAGAGGGAGAAGGAAGCAGCCTTGCTTGCAGGCCTGATAGGAGCCCTCTGGGGGCCCTGATTCGGCTGCTGGGCCACACATTTGACGCTCTTGGTCTCGCTTATTCAATAAACCAGGGGTGGCCAAGGGTAGTTCTCCAGATGGTTTTTTTGCCTACAACTCCCATCAACCCCAGCCAGCATGGCCAATGGCTGGGGCTGATGGGAGCTGTAGGCAAAAAAAAAAAAACACCTGGAGAGCTACCCTTGGCCACCCCTGCAAAACTACCTTTATTCAACTATGAAGGAGTACTGATTGGCAAAGGTTGTACAGTACTTGACACATTAATTCGTTGGCTCCAGGCTTAAAAGCTTCCAGGGCTCCCTTAGACTGGATTTCCCAGGGTTCAGCGAGGAAATTGAACGAAACCTCCCCCCACCCAAGCAGTAACTGGAAAAAACAGTACAGCCAACCCTAAAACTGAATTAGAGGCAAAACCAGGTTTGCAACTACCACTGGGAAGCAGTGGCCAAAATCATGACTCCCAGGCACGTACGTTGGTGCAATGCATGTATTGAAAAACAGGTGCCTGTCATAGTAACCCTTTCAGGTGTACGCTTATATGTGTGAAGGGGAAACATGAGAGTTCAGAGCAGGAGGGGAGAGTGAAGAAGAAGAAGAAGATATTGGATTTATATCCCGCCCTCCACTCCGAAGAGTCACAATCTCCTTTACCTCCCTCTCCCACAACAGACACCCTGTGAGGTGGGTGGAGCTGAGAGAGCACTTGCAGCAGCTGCCCTTTCAAGGACAACTCTTACAAGAGCTATGGCTGACCCAAGGCCATTCCAGCAGCTGCAAGTGGAGGAGTGGGGAATCAAACCCGGTTCTCCCAGATAAGAGTCCGCACACTTAACCACTACACCAAACTGGCTCCCCCCACTGGGTGGGGGGGAATGGAAGAATGCCAGCCTCTTGTTAAGGGGCCAGCAAAAAGGTAAAGGTAACCCCCCTGTACAAGCACCGAGTCATTACCAACCCATGGGGTGATGTCACATCACAACGTTTTCACGGCAGACTTTTGACAGGGTGGTTTGCCATTGCCTTCCCCAGTCATTTACACTTTCCCCTCAGCAAGCTGGGGACTCATTTGACCAACTTCGGAAGAGTAGAAGGCTGAGTCAACTCGGAGCCGGCTACCCGAACTCAGCTTCCCCTGGGATCGAACTCAGGTCATGAGCAGAGCTAAGGGGCCAGCAGCTGATGCCGAAATCCCCCCTCCCACTGCAGACCCCCAACTATTCCCATTTCTGAGGTTCTGCTGAACTCCTCCCCACTCACAACAGATTTTCAGAAACTGCATCAGTGGTCTGTATCAGCAATGGACAGACAGACAAACCCAGCAGATCCCAGGATCAGGACGGCACTACGTACCATTCCACGTTCAAGTCACAGAGCTGATAGAACATCTGTCGATAGGGAGGCAAGGATCCTTCTCGGAAGATGTAAATCGAATCCTAAGGTGGAGGGGAGGGGGTGGGTGAGAAAAAAACAGTTGAGGGGTTCCAGATGAGTGGACTTGTTAGTGCGTAGCAGCAAAATAAGACAGCAGCCCAGTGAAATCTTAAAGACAAACACGACTTAAACCAGCACGGGGATTGAGGATTCCCAGGTTGTGTTTCATCCCAGTGGCTCTACTACTAGAGAAGTGTTTGGCTCAGTGTGGTGGAGGAACTGGTTGGGAAGGGGCTTGTCCATCACTACAGCCTCCCTATTCACTTTTGGCAGGGTCATCTAGTTCAACCCCCCGCACAATGTAGGAAACTCTCCCCCCACATACATCCCCAGTGACCCCTGCTCCATGCCTAGAAGAGGGCAAAAACCTCCAAGATCCCTTGCCAAATTGGTCTGGAGAAAAACTTCCGACTGACCCCGAAGTGGCAATCAGCATCTCTCCGGGCACGTTAGAAAGAGCCACAAGAACTAAGCACTGATTCAGTCTTTCCTGCCCTCCTTCTCATGATCTGCCTAATTCGCAAAATCAGCATCGCTTTCAGATGGCCAACTAGCCTCTCTTGAAGAACCTCCAAGGAAGCAGAGCCCACCGCCTCCCGAGGAAGCCTGTTCCACCACCGAGGAACTGCTCCGTCAGGAAGTTCTTCTTAATGTTTAGCCAGAAACTCTTTTTGATTTAATTCAACCCGTTGGTTCCAGTCTGACCTTCTAGGGGAACAAAAAACAATTGTGCACCATCCTTCCTTTCCACATCACCGGCTCCAAGCCTGCCCGAGTTTCCTAATTTCAGTGGTCAAAGTAAGGAAGCAGAGAGATTCTGCAGACTAGTCGCTAAGCACATCTATCAAACAACTCCTATCAAACAACTTCAAAGCACCTGGTCAGCCTACAAGTCAGAAAAGGGCATCAGCCGCCCAGAGCTG
Source organism: Heteronotia binoei (assembly GCF_032191835.1). Taxonomy (NCBI): domain Eukaryota; kingdom Metazoa; phylum Chordata; class Lepidosauria; order Squamata; family Gekkonidae; genus Heteronotia; species Heteronotia binoei. The sequence continues at coordinate 73,014,230 of NC_083234.1, forward strand.
AGTTCTCCTCCCACAGCATCAGGCTGAGAACGAGTGAAGCCAGAACCTGCACGCAGTAAGCCAGACTGACCTTCAGTTTGTACTTGCTAAAAGCTGGCTTTCTTGGGCTGGGGGTCCCAGATGTGCTCAGTCCTTGCTTTAGGTCTTGGATGCCGACCGTGTGACTTGCTGAAAAAAAGATGGGAGAACGGACCCAAATGGTGTTAGGGCAGCAAGGACTCGGTGCCAGGCAATGTCTTCCCTCCCCTTTCCGTTGGTGTTTGGGAAAGGAACATCTGATGTTCTTAGAGATCCTCCAGCACAGTCAGCATCATGAATACATGGTCAACAGCAAACAAAGCTGAGATGGCAAATTTTCCCCAAAGGACAACTTGAACATATGAAGCCTCCTTATACTGAATCAGACCTTCAGTCCATCAAAGTCAGTCTTGTCTACTCAGACCGGCAGCAGCTCTCCAGTGTCTCAAGCTGAGGTTTTTCATACCTACTTGTCTGGACCCTTTTTTCGTTGGAGACGTCGGGGATTGAACCTGGGACCTTCTGCTTACCAAGCAGATGCTCTACCACTGAGCCACCATCCCTCCCCAGAACATATGAAGCTGCCTTATGCTGAATCATACCCTGGGTCCATCAAAGTCAGTCTTGTATACTCAGACCGGCAGCAGCTCTCCAGAGTCTCAAGCTGAGGTTTTTCATACCTACTTGTCTGGACCCTTTTTAGTTGGAGATGCCGGGGATTGAACCTGGGACCTTCTGCTTACCAAGCAGATGCTCTACCACTGAGTCACCATTTCTCCCCTTAGACATATGAGCATATGAAGCTGCCTTATACTGAATCAGACCCTGGGTTTATCGAAGTCAGTATTGTCTACTCAGACTGGCAGCAGCTCTCCAGTCCAGAGTCTCAAGCTGAGGTTTTTCCACGTCTACTTGCCTGGACCCTTTTTAGTTGGAGATGCCAGGGGTTGAACCTGGGACCAAGAGAGAGAGAAGGAAGTAGATGACAGTTAATTGCTTGTGGGCCTGATAGAAGCCCTCCGGGGGCCTGATCCAGCCCTCAGGCTGTATGTTTGACACCACTGCCTTAAAATATTTCATTTGTTCCAAAACAGAAAATTATAGAAATTATAGGAAATTATAGGAATTTCCCCCCAAAACCCACTCCCTACTCCAATTTTTCCAACAGAAAAATTGGGGGGGGGGGTTCCCTCAAAACAAACAGTCCACACATTTTTTAATAATCTTTTTTGGAGAGCCAGTTTGGTGTATTAGTTAAGTGTGCGGACTCTTATCTGGGAGAACCGGGTTTGATTCCCTCCTCCTCCACTTGCAGCTGCTGGAATAGCCTTGGGTCAGCCATAGCTCTCATAGGAGTTGTCCTTGAAAAGGCAGCTTCTGTGAGAGCCCTCTCAGCCCCACTGACCTCACAGGGTGTCTGTCATAGGGGAGGAAGGTAGAGGAGATTGTGACCGCTCTGAGAATCTGAGATTCAGAGTATACGGCGGGATATAAATCCAGTATCTTCTTCTTTTTCCATCTCCACCCCAGGTCTTCAAATACCTCTGCTCATCTCATTCAGAGCCTGCCATGCGGCCCGTTAATGGCTACCAGGTCTCAGTATTCACATTTCTCGCAACAGCCCACAGCAGCGGACACCCCACTCTTCCCCCCACCCTTGCCTCACACTCGCAGAGCACACCTGGCTTTTTCACAGTGATGGGCAGGCTGTAGTTGTACGTGCTGCGTTTCGCTTTCACCGGCATGTCATTTGGAGCATACCCTACGGGAGGAAACAGACATTTTCAATCAGGAAGAGCACCTGCAGGCGATGACGTTTTGCTGACTTGTTAATGAGAGAGATCAGGAAATCCAAGGGCTCCGGATACAAACTGCAGTGTCATAAGAGTGGGTTTCAAATGGCATTCAGAAAAAGCTTAGGCGTCAGAGCAGTGAGATGCTTCCCTGGAAGACAGCTTTGGCAGTCTGTCATGATCCTGGGCCTAGTGAGGCCTGCAGGCCCCAGGGAAGCCTGCTTAGGAGTTGCTGGGAAGAGCCTACATTTCCCAGGATCCCTCCTGTCCCTCTGATTGGGTTGCCAGGTTTTGGAAGGAAACTGGCCCAGAGAGGGGTGAGGCCTGGGAGGAGAAGATAAAAGGACCAAGCCCAGGAAGGGGGTGTTCTTTTCCTAGGAGGTAGAGCTGAGAAAGAGCTGCTGCCAGGAAGAGTCCCTTGCCCTGTGAGGAAGGGTGAGTAGGCCCAGGTCTAACTGACAGTTTAGGGACAGTAAGTTCAGACGCATTAAGCCATTTGGTTATTTTTCCCTTCACCCCTTTTACTGTTTTATGCATTTTGTTTGCTATATTGCACTGACCTTTTAAATAAACCATTTCCCCCCCCCATTGTTCACTCTGCCTGGTCCTCACGCCTATTATTTGGCCTAAGCTAAGGGAGGCCTGGAAGGGCTTGGGAGGGGACTCTGGACCTTCTCAAGGGAGACCCTTAACCCAAAGTGGTGGCAGCAATTGGTAAGACCCCTCTGAGTCGTGACACGGTCTTCTCGGCTTCCCTTGCCAGACGCTGCCGCAGGGGATGTTGGGTGTCTCTTGACGATGCAGCAACAGAATCCCCTTCCCAGAATCCTCTGCAACATGCAAGGGTGCAGTGGCACACAGGTCAGATTGGGGTTCCTAACCAGACAGGGATGTGGAAAGAGTGCCCTGAGGCCACAACGTTTGAACACCACTGCATTCTACAAGAGATTTGTTTGCAAGACTCTTCACCCCACAAGTAACTGGGATGAGATCTGCAGCTGAAGGGAGATGGGGAATGAAGTGGATCGTTTGTTGATGCTCAGATGCTAGGCTACGATTGTGAAACCAGTTTGTGCAGATTTTGATTCCAAGCTGGAAAGCCAACTATAGGCAGCCCTGTGGCACCCTAGAGACTAACAGCATTTATTCCTGCACAAGCTTTTGTGAGTCAGAGTTCACTGCATCTGAACTGCCTATCGGGCAGGTATAACACTATCAATCATTCACTCTTTATTTCAGTCAAAGACCAGAACAGCAATAAAGGAAGACAACACTATCATCAATAACCACATCTTTTCACACTTGCTTTCACAACAACCAATACTCCAAACTTGCTATTTTTTTTAAACAAATGCTTGTGATTCTGCCGGCTATCTCACGATTCATAAGATAATGACCAATAAAGTGGGGCAGCCCCATGGCTGTTGGTTTCCATATTTACCATATTTCATTCCACAGCGAATTCTGAAGTCCAGGACCTGGTAGATCTTTGCCTCTGGATGTTTTCTGGGATCATAACCAAAGCGAACCCACAGGCTTCTCCAGGGCCCTGTTAACTAAAGGAGCAAACGAAACAGCAAACGTAATATGCTGTTACAAGAAAGAGCAGGGAAGTCATTTTCTAATTCAGGGTGAAAGAGCCTGCTGAGACAGACCACTCCAAAACTGGCATTCTCAGCCCCAGACCAAAGACATCTTTCAACTACACTTGTTTGACCCACCACTGCAAAAACCTAGTTGTCTAGCTAATGATGACATCCAGCATTTATGCAGCACTCTGAAGACTCTGAAGCACTTCAACATACCCTTGCCATAGATCCCGCAACAGTCCTGCGTCATAGGCCAGAATCATCCCAATTGCAGACGGGCAACCTTAACAAATTGCCTTTGGCTCTAGGAACCAGCCCCAAAATCTAGGAGCTGGACTCCTTTTTCAGCCTTCAGGGTTTTGCAATTTAAGGACCACACCATTTAACTGTATTTTGGAGCCAGCTCAGTATGCAACTGATTAAGAAATGAATTCATCCACCACCAGTAAATGGTGTAGAGTTAACATATAAACAATGATATGTTTACAAACAATTATATGTTTAGGGAGGGACGGTGGCTCAGTGGTAGAGCATCTGCTTGGTAAGCAGAAGGTCCCAGGTTCAATCCCCGGCATCTCCAACTAAAAAGGGTCCAGGCAAGTAAGCGTGAAAAACCTCAGCTTGAGACCCTAGAGAGCCGCTGCCATTCTGAGTAGACAAGACTGACTTGGATGGACCGAGAGTCTGATTTAATAGAAGGCAGCTTCATATGTTCACATATATATATATGACCAACAAAGTTTTATGGGGAGGAATGGTGCCTCAGTGGTAGAGCATCAGCTTGGTAAGCAGAAGGTCCCAGGTTCAATCCCCGGCATCTCCAACTAAAAAGGGTCCAGGCAGGCAGGCATGAAAAACCTCAGCTTGAGACCCTGGAGAGCCGCTGCCAGTCTGAGTAGACAAGACTGACTTTGATGGACCGAGAGTCTGATTTAGTAGAAGGCAGCTTCATATGTTCACATATATATATGACCAACAAAGTTTTATGGGGAGGAATGGTGCCTCAGTGGTAGCTTGGTAAGCGGAAGGTCCCAGGTTCAATACTGGCATCCCCAACTAAAAACGGTCCAGGCAAGTAAGCGTGAAAAACCTCAGCTTGAAATGCTGGAAAGCCACTGCCAGTCTGAGTAGACAAAACTGACTTGGATGGACTGAGAGTCTGATTTAGTAGAAGGCAGCTTCATATGCTTACATATATATATGACCGACAAAGTTTTATGGGGAGGAATAGTGCCTCAGTGGTAGAGCATCTGCTTGGTAAGCAGAAGGTCCCAGGTTCAATCCCTGGCATCTCCAACTAAAAAGGGTCCAGGCAGGCAGGCATGAAAAACCTCAGCTTGAGACCCTGGAGAGCCGCTGCCAGTCTGAGTAGACAATACTGACTTTGATGGACTGAGGGTCTGATTCAGTAGAAGGCAGTTTCCTATGTTCATGAAAAGAACTGTGTGCGTGCATTGTTACGTCTTATCACTAAACATATTCTGATACGAAATAACACCTTTTGAAGTACTACTGAGGATTATTGAGAGACACAACAGTAAAAACCACTACTGAAAGTGCTTGGTGCCACGTTGAAATTTTTAGGTGCCTTGCCATCCTGGCACCTGGAAATTTGTCAAGCCCTGAGACAGGTGCTGGGGCCAAGAAAGGCTTGCTTAAGGCTGCTTCGGGATTTTGTAGCCAAGGAGACATCTGAACCACAGAGTTGCCAGGTCTTAACTGCTGGCAGCCTCCCTTCCTTCTGGCACTGGAAAGAGGCTGCAGCCCTCTTTCCAACTGGGCATGACGAGTTGCTGGAGTTCTTGACGGCGATACGCCCTTGCTGAGAAGAGGGAATGAGCAATGAGCTGTGCTTTACAGTCAGCAGGGTGGCACAGCCTGAGAGTCAGACCAGAATCTAAGAGACCCAGGTTTAGATTCCCACTCTGCCATGGAAGCTTGCTGAGTGCCCCTGGGCCAGTTATACTCTCAACTTAGCCTACCTCACAGGGTTGGTGTTGAGAGGATAATAGGGAAATGAGGAGAAGAGCGCCCAGCTGCTTTGGGCCCCTTGTGGGGAGAAAGGCCAGAGATAAATGAAATTTTTAAATAATGTACAAAGAAATGTCTCTTGATATTCTTGCCCCTTTGGTCTCCTATCATTGCCCCGCCCCCCTTTTTACTTCTGCATAATGAGACAAAATATGCAAAGCTTTACTTCTGTTATACATTCCAAGAAAGAAGCTTTCCTTGGGATAACTGATATCACTTATATCCAAGAATGAAAATGAAATGCTTGGACAGCAGCAAAAATGGCAAGTGCACAACCCCGGAAAAACAAAAGTGCAGTTTTCAGTGTCAGCCAATAAGAAGACGACGACAGGAAGTTAATCCAACCAGGCACATTCAGATGGACAGCTGCATTGGCTTGAAGCAACGGAATAAAGTTTGAGTCCAGTGGCACCTTTTTAAGAAAACTTATTATGCCCAGAATAAAACTTCGTTGGTCTTAAAGGTACCACTGGACTCACATTTTGTTTGAAGCAGACAGAGTTTGTGCGCTACAGCGCTTACATCTTTTTTGAAGAAGCCTTATTTGAAAGATTTCTTTCTTTTTAGATTTCCCCTCAACGGCCAGATTTCTGGAAGAATTTCTGATCGCTGCCTCGACCATGGGATGTCCTACGATTAACCAGTTAAAAAAAAAAAAAAGCACCGTCAATAAAAAAAATGAACCGCCACTGTGCCAAAACACAACTCACCATGTAGTACGCCAAGTAGGGCAGGAGAAACTTCAGTTTGTCCGGATGAATGCTAATATTGGCCTTCACGGCATTGCGAGACCAGATAGGACGGACCTCAAAGAGCTAAAATGAAATACAAGAATGCAAAAAGGGACAGATCTTCCCCAACCCGTGCAAACCCTCCTCGTTAGCCATCACACCGAGATGCCACTTTAAAAGCTGCAAGAAAGCCATGTTTAAGAGGGGACGGAGGGGCCACCTCGCTGGGTCCTAACAACCAACTGCAATTCAGATGAACCAGCAGCTTGTTACAGTGCGTTCTAATGCTTTAGTGCAATACAGCGTTATAATGCTAAAGCACAACAGCGACTATTGCCGTTCCAAAAAAAGCCCTCCGACTTGGCACGACAGGAGGGGGAAAGGCAGCCGACGGAGGAAAGTGCACACACAATGCTCATATGGACACCTGGTTGCCAAAGCACATGCCTCTGCGGTCACCACGGCAATATCAGGGAAACAAAGAACCCTCACGGTGCAGGTGCAGCCTACACCTTGTTATTTTCTCTCCCTTTCTGTAGGCTTAGGCCCAGTCTGCCCCTTACACAGTAGTACACCCAGGGCTCCTGCCAACCATACTTTTCACACCAAGAGTCACAGGCAACCCAAGCTCTCAGATGAATATATCCCCATGACGCGGGTGCAAGACAAACGTTCCAAACGTTCCAAAATGGGAATGCACATAAAGAATATGGAAAGAACCCTTCAGGGTCCACCTACTTTTCTCAGTTCTTCTTCTGCTTTGTGATCGAGGGCGTTGCTGCAAACTCTCTTCCAGGTCTGCTCAGCTGCATCGAGTGGTTTTGCAGGGATCTCTTCATCCTCGAAGGTGACAAAGACAGCGTTGTGGGGCCGACGGGCCCGGCTGAGTCCTATCAGGTTCTCGCTGGACAATGGGGGGTTATGATATCCTTCCCTAAGGATCAAGGGAGAGGGAGATGGCAAATCCAATTTCATTTAACAGTTAGCCGCGTTTTGCAATGCAGTTTACTTCAGGGTCCGTACAAACGTCAAAGGTTTTAACAAACTGTATCTATAAAATGGTTTCCTTCCTCTTAGCAGTAGCAGAGAATGAATAGGAAAGTTGTGCTTCAGAGAATCATTATCTGCATTAACCACATTTCTTTCCCTTTCAGGGGGAAACGCATGAACTTGAATGGATTTCTGTGCAATTTGGAAGCGGGCTGGATGAATTTGGAAAGGTTCTGAGGAACACATATGAGTCAGGGAAGTTCACCTGCCAATTAACAAGCTGATGCTATTTATTTTATGCTGGGCGACAATTTTAATTTTTGCCGTTAAGTCACAGCTGACCTTTGGCGACCCCGAAGGGTTTTCGATCTCGGCGGAAGCTGGGTTCAGGTAGCCGGCTCAAGGTTGACTCAGCCATCCATCCTTCTGAGGTCGGTAAAAGTGTCCCCAGCTTGCTGGGGGGGGGGAGTGTAGATGACTGGGGAAGGCAATGGCAAACCACCCCGTAAAAAGTCTGCTGTGAAAACGTTATGAAAGCGACATCACCCCAGAGTCGGAAACGACTGGTGCTTGCACACGGGACTACCTTGACCTTTTAAAACCTTTTTACACCAGTAAGGAGAGACCCTGGATGCCGTCGGTGGTCTCCCGTCCATGTACTGATCAGGACGAACCCCGCTTAGCTTCTGAGATCTGACAAGATCAGGTTTACCTGGGCTCTCCAGGTCTAATTATTTTTGCTTAATTTTTAAAAGAAAAACAATGGTTTATTTGAGGAGGTGGGTGGCTAGATCACATTGTTATTAATGTGGCAGAGAAATAAAGTCATTGTTTTTTTGGGTTTTTTTTTAAAGATGAAACATGAAGAATGGAAAAGGTGGGGAAAAGGTTTTTCACTTCAAAGAGAGACAAAAGCAGGACTGGTGCGAAACAAAAAGGATTCCCCATCCGACTCCATCCATTTCCTATATGCTGCTCCTATATACCCAACTCCTGCTGACTCAAACATTTCAAGTGATTATTGTCGCATCCTTTCATCTTCTATTCTGAAGGGCAGCAGAGACTTTTTGGGCAAAGCCAGGCGATTTTATTTTTCTTTTGAAATGTTGCAAGACCCACTTATTTGGACTCACATTTGGAACTCAAGGTTAAGTCAGGAAAAGTGGAACAATTTCACTGGATCGGGGCAAAAACAGATGTGACGTTCAACACAAACTTCCAAACTTCTCCCCTTTCTTCCTGCAACGTTCAGGGACCTCTACTACCGATGTTATCATGTTGCACATTTCTTTACATACAAACACACAGACACCCATGTAACTAACTGACTCTGGTAGGGGCAGGAAAAAACCTATGGAAAGTTTGCCTTGCATGTTTCAGGAAAAGATGCTGAGAATTCAAGATTCTGAGAGTCCGTGTGGCACAGGCAAAGTAGAAACTACCAAACATACTCTGCTTGGGTGTAGTCTCTATAAAGGAATACGAGCCAAATTTATTCAACCTCTACTGGTGAAATTTATGGGTCTTCTGGACTCTGATTAAGGAATATACTTTTGGCAGACTCTAACTCTCAAGTGACACTCGCTTGCTCCATATTTTTGGCTGTAGCCTTTAGAATTTGCGAAGATTACGCAAAGGCATGATATATATGTCCCTTAGGTTTTGCATTCTTCTTCCCGCCCCCCTCAAGAATGCTATAAGTTCCCTTCCTCCCTTAAATACCTCCTTCTTAATACAATACTCCCATACAGGGCTTTTTTTGTAGCAGGAACTCCTTTGCATGTTAGGCCACATACCCAATGTAGCTAATCCTCCTGGAGTTTATAGGGCTCTTAGTACAGGGCCTACTGTAAACTCTTGGAGGACTGGCTATATCAGGGTGTGGCCTAATATGCAAAGGAGTTCCTGCTACAAAAAAAGCCCTGCTCCCATACAAACGGCTGTGTGCTTTCTGTATTTCACGTAAATCAGTTTGTTTTGATCTGTGGCCATGGGCCGTAACAATTGACTGACTACACAGGGGGCAGCAGCTGTGTCAAGCTTAATCCAGTTCCGCCCTGACCCTCTTTTATTGATTTTTATTTTGTTCTCCTTCCTGAGCCTGTGGGATGAGATCTAACCACGAAACAAGAAGGAGCTCGTTAACATTTCTCAAGGGAAAAGTCACTTTTCCAAGAGAAAATGCAGGATTCCCAAGAAACCAGAAGAGGTAGAAGAGCATATATAAAGGAGATTGCCTGAACGGCAGCTGGATGATAATTTACCTCCTTTTTTAGCTCAAACGAAGGTCAATGGTGGTAAAAACTGAAGGTGCTGCGGTGGGAGCCATTGCAGGTGTTACCTTGACTAAGTGAAAAGCAACCGAGATTATGCAGCGGGGTCTCCTGTGGTCAATGTCAGCTCAGAGATAAGGTGGCGTTTGTGCCAGATACAGGCAACTACCCACATCCCGGAATTTGCGTGATGGGACAGGAGCAGCTGCATGCAAGGTGGGCATAACGCCCTTTGAAGAGGAGTGCATCGTTCCCTTTGCACCTTGTTTTCCTCCCACTGCGTACCCAAAACAAAGAGGAGTTAGGACACAACAAAGGGAGACAGAAGCAATGGATAAGCTCGCTACTCAAATATATGTAGCAGTAGTTTCTGCGAGGAAGAATAATGTTTTGGGATAAATGCTTTTCTTTCTCTGACTATGTAAACAAGGAGGTGTTGTGTCAAATTGCCTTCTTTTTCTGCTAACTCTGCTGAACTATTCTGTAAAGCTTGTGATATTGTGTTGAAGCTGTCGCTTACAATGTATTATGATTTCAAAGTGCAACGGGGGTATGTTAGTAACCCTTCACTGTGTAATGATAATTGCTTTATGGTTCTGTAGTTGTTATCAAAAATTTTAAAAAATAATTTTGTATGGTTTTGTTTTGTATTTGTTATGAATTTAAAAAAAAAACACAGTATCAAAAGCAGTGTATATTCTGAAATACCTAAGGAAGATAAAAGATTCTGAGACTGTTGCTACAGGCACTCAGAGCATTCATTCCAGTGGGAAAATGCAGGTAACCACATGGGGAAAGTATTTGCTCCCTTTTAAACACATGAACATATAGAAGTTGAACATATGAACATATGAAGCTGCCTTCTACTGAATCAGACCTTCCGTCCATCAGTCAGTCTTGTCTACTCAGACTGGCAGCGGCTCTCCAGGGTTTCAAGCTGAGGTTTTTCACGCCTATTTGCCTGGACCCTTTTGAGTTGGAGATGCCGGGGATTGAACCTGGGACCTCCTGCTTACCAAGCCGATGCTCTACCACTGAGCCACAGTCCCTCCCCAAACATATGCTAAAGTGCTGAAAGACAGACAAACTCGGCTGATTTGACAATAGTCTATAGCTGGTGTTCTCCACTCCTAGCATGGAAGGCTGAGTCAACCTTCAGTCAGCTACCTGAACCCAGCTTCCGCTGGGATTTGAACTCAGGTTGTGAGCAAAGCTTGAACTGCAGCTTACCACTCCACCACGGGGCTACTTAAGCATACCATTATATTTATACTCTATTTGTTCCCAGTGAGATACTTTTTTTTTTCCTGCCTCCTGTCCAAAGCATATCCTTAAGGCTACTTTGCTCTCACTGCAAGAGAGCCACTGACCTATGCCTTATTTCCGGCCGGTAGTAATAATCCGCAGGAGTGTCCAAGCGTGAGAAAATGGGTGGAGGGATGTAGAGCGGCAGGTCGTTCATGAAGAACTCCTCTTTCTCCGGCTTGAGCATCAACACTTTGTCATACATGGAAGTGTGCTTGCCCTCAGGTCCAGAGTGCATTGCCAAATACTGGAAATCAGACATCCCTGTATGTGGGAAGGAAAGGGAGGATGAGAAGAAGACATTGGATTTATATCCCGCCCTCCACTCCAAAGAGTCTCAGAGCGGCTCACAATCTCCTTTACCTTCCTCCCCCCACAACAGACACCCTGTGAGGTAAATGAAGATATTGGATTTATATCTCGCCCTCCACTCCGAAGAGTCTCAGAGCGGCTCACAATCTCCTTTACCTCCCCCCACCACAACAGACACCCTGTGAGGTAAATGAAGATATTGGATTTATATCTCGCCCTCCACTCCGAAGAGTCTCAGAGTGGCTCACAATCTCCTTTACCTTCCTCCCCCCACAACAGACACCCTGTGAGGTAGATGAAGGTATTGGATTTATATCCCGCCCTCCACTCCGAATAGTCTCAGAGCGGCTCACAATCTCCTTTACCTTCCTCCCCCACAACAGATACCCTGTGAGGTAGATGAAGATATTGGATTTATATCCCACCCTCCATCCGAAGAGTCTCAGAGTGGCTCACAATCTCTTTTATCTTCCTCCCCCACAACAGACACCCTGTGAGTTGGTTGCGGCTGGAGAGGGCTCTCACAGCAGCTGCCCTTTCAAGGACAACTCCTGCCAGAGCTATGGCTAACCCAAGGCCGTTCCAGCAGGTGCAAGTGGAGGAGTGGGGAATCAAACCTGGTTCTCCCAGATAAGAGTCCACACAAGAAGATATTGGATTTATATCCCACCCTCCACTCTGAATCTCAGAGTGGCTCACAATCTCTTTTATCTTCCTCCCCCACAACAGACACCCTGTGAGGCAGGTGGGGCTGAGAGGGCTCTCACAGCAGCTGCCCTTTCAAGGACAACTGCTGTGATTGCTATGGCTAACCCAAGGCCGTTCCAGCAGGTACAAGCGGAGGAGTGGGGAATCAAACCTGGTTCTCCCAGATAAGAGTCCGCGCACTTAACCGCTACACCAAACTGGCTCTGCACCCCAAGATGGACAGGTTTGCCACACAATGTCAGCTCTGGGACTCTCTTCAATATAAGCAGATCTCGCTTAGTTCAAAAAGGTTAATTTTATTGAGGCAGGTAACAATAGCATGAAAGTTCTGGGTCAGATCTGGCTCTCCTGGGGTTGACCAGATCTTTATACCCTTTCAGGGCCATTAGGGAGCCTGCCAATTGTATCAGTAAAAAGCCCGCAAAAAAAAGGAGATAAGGTGGCCTTGAGATGTAGTTTCCCTCACAGGGCAGAGCAGTTACTTAAAACAGGTTCATCAGCACTACCCCCCAGAGTTCCCAGAGCCAGAGTACAATAATATCAAAGCATATGTAGTACAGTACACAGCAGTAGAAAATGGCAAACGCCCTTGACATAAGGGCCCTGCGGGACCTCTCCCAATTCTGCAGGGCCTGCAAAACCAAACTCTTTCGACAGGCCTACAACAACTACGGGGGATGAGGCTGCAACTGCTATGCTGCTGAGCAATACTATCTGCAAGTCCGCTAACAGAGTAACAGAAGAACTGGGATATCTATATAAACCGCCTGGTTAACAAAATCTTTTTCCTAGCACCAAACGTTTGGTTTTTTAAATTGTCTATATATGTTTTTTTATCTTTTTACCACTAATTTTAAAATGTTTTATTATGGCTGTTAGTCTCCCAGGGTCCGCTTGCCGAGTGGGTGCCACAAAAATCCAAAGTCAGTAAAATAAACAAACAGACTAAACAAGAGAAGGGAGCCTCTTGCACTGCACCACCTAGGTGGTGCCACAAATTGAGGAACACAGTCAATTTGTGCAAGATTAGATACACAGTGGAGTACTTAATGCTCACAATATGCCCCGCCAAGCAATGTGAATGCGTATGGCAACATGACCCAAAAGATGGCATTTATTTATTTACTGCACTTATGCCCCCATGTTTTTCTCCAATAGGAAACAAATGGGGCTTACAGCATTCTCCCCCTCTCCATTTTGTCCACACCAACAACTCCGCAAGATAGGCTAGACTGAGAGCATACGACTGGCTTGTGGTCATCCCGTGAGCTTCCACGGCAGAGTGGGGATTTGAACCCGAGTCTCCCAGATCCCAGTCCAACACTCTAACCATTACGCCATGCTGGCTTCCCAGAACTGCAGTTTCAACCCAGTGGGCAGCTGGACTCAAGTTTCCCTCCCATGTTCCCAGCTGAGTTTGCCCAACTTTTGCCACCTGCTTTCCCTGCTATCCTTTTTTCAGCAGAGACTTGGGGGGGGGGGCGGGGAGAAGAGACACAAGGAGAATGGATGGAGGAAGCAAAGGCTACCTCTTCGCTCCCTTCTTTCAGACATCTGTGCCTTCATTGCCCTGCCCTTCCCTGCCCGCCCACCCCCCAGCCGCTGTTTCCTTCCTCTCACTTCATTCTAAACTTCCCGGGGCTTGGGCTATCTAGGAAAACAGATGTGACCATTATTTAGAAGAGCAGAGAGGTAATCACAGGCAGGTCATGCTGTGCATGTCACCTTCCTGGAGGTATGTGCCTAGGCACTGTAGCCTCAGCCTGATCCAGAAAGAGGTTCTGAGAATATTTCAAGACAGTTTTTAAAAAATGAATGACTTTTAATGAGCTGTTGTCACGTAGCAAATGCACATTGTACCATATTTGCATGTTTTAGGGCAGAACTGGGGCATCATAGTTGGGAAAGGCCTTATTCTGCGATTCCAGAGAGCACTGACCATCAGTGGAGACCATCCTAGACTAGATGAGCCAAAAATCTGACTGAGACACATGCAGCTTCACAAGTTCACACAGGCCCCCTGCAGCAGACAGGTCACACCACAATTATTACCTTGAAACTTATAGACGGTGTTGACAATCCCGAGAATCTCTACTTCAAACTGGACGTCTTGCTCAGACTCTCCGGCTTCTGTCCGCTTCCTCCTAGTGGTCCTTCTCACTTTAAGCAGCATGGAAGACGTAGGGAAGCGGTTGGCGCACACGGGGTGGCAGTAGGGGTCCTTGGGGCGGAAGTAGAGCTCAAGCCTTCTGTTAGGGTCAGCGTAGACCTAAAGGGAATGTTCATTACTCATGAGTAACAATGGCTAGATCCAATCTGCAACAGGCACCCTCCCTTCCATACTTACCTCCACCTCCCACAAAGGACAACAATTTAATGCGAACTATACCATTGGGACTTCCCTGAAAATATATATAAGCAGTAAGCTGCCAGCTACCCTTGAGCCTTGGAAAGAGTTGTAATTCAGCAACAGAGACTCTGCCTGGCATGCAGAAGGTCCATGTTCAAATCCCGGCATCTCCAGGTAAAAGGACAAGACAGAAAGTAATATGAAAGACCTCTGCCTGAGACTCCAGAGACCCATTGTAACTTAAGTCTAAGTAGACTATATTGTAACCTGCAAGTCTAAGTAGATTATACTGACTTTGATGAGCCAAGGTTCTAATAATTAATTCTCATATGGCCAGGAGGTGCTACGATTGTCTGGCAGCCGGAGGTCAGAATCACAGTATCATAGAGGGACCTCCAGAATCATCTAGTCCAACCCTGTGCACAATGCAGGAAAACCGCAAGTACCTCCCCCTGCCCTCCTTCTCATGATCTGCCTAATTCACAGAATCAGCACTGCTGTCAAACGGCCATCTAACCTCTGGTCTCCAGAGTCCTCACCATCTTTGTTGCCCTTCTCTGGACATGTTCATGTTCATGTCTATATTCTTCTTAAATTGCAGAGCCCAAGACCGAACACAGTGCTCTAGGTGAGGTCTAACCAGAGCACAGTAAAGCAATACCATAACTATACTTCTGTTGATACAGCCCAAAACTGCATCTGCCTTTTTAGCTACTGCACTATATTGCTGACTTATATTCAGTGTATGGTCCACTAAGGCCCCTAGATCCTTTTCGCACAAACAAGTCTCCCCCCTCTTATAATTAGGCATTTGATTTTTTCCCACCTAAATGGAGAACTTCATATTTATCCTTGTTAAAATTCATTTTATTTGTTTTAGTCCAGTTTACCAATTTGCCAAGATCATCCTGCTATCTTGACTCTGTCTCCTACTGTATTTGCAACCCCTCCCAATTTAGTATCATCTGCAAATATAATAAGCGTCCCCTCTATTCCTTCATCCAAATCATTTATAAAGAAATTAAACAAAACAGGTCCCAGGAAAGATCCTTGAGGCATCCAAGAGGTTGAAGAACCATTCACAAGCATTTTTGGGGTGCGATATGTCAACTAGTTACAGATTCACCTAAAGACAAGCAAGTGGGATTCCCACAACTCTTCCTTTTACACACAAACAGGGAAACATGAGAAATAAAGGTTATGACAGGCAGCTGTGTTGGTGTGCAGCAGCCCTTAAAGATCAGCAAAAATAAACTTTCCAGAGCCAAGAAGAAAACAGTAGATTTATATCCTGCCCTTCTCTCTGAATCAGAGAGGCATTTAAAAGGCACGTGGTCCCTTTCAATGTGATGGCCGGAACTCCCTTTGGAGTTCAATGATGCTTGTCACACCCTTACTCCTGGATCCACCCCCAAAGTCCCCAGATATTTCTTGAATTGGACTTGGCAACCCTACAGTTTTCACTTCATAGCATTAACGAGGCTGGGATGGAAAGAGCTCCCCTGAGCATGTGCCAAGTATAACTCCTTCTCTTCTCGCCCCCTCCACAAGCACAATAGCTGAGACACGAGGGGAGGGGATTCCAAAGACCCAGCCCCTCTTCATTGGGGAGGAAAGCCCGATAAGGAGCAGAACCAGGGGGCCCTGTCCTCACCCGAGAGACTCCCTCTTCGCCCCCCAGAGTCTGCAGCATCTTGTCCTCGTTCCGCACCACGCCGGGATACTCGACGCACACCAACCGCTTGTCGCGCACCAATTGGGGAGTCGCAGCCCCCGCGCCCGGCTTGCCCCCCGCCATTTTGCTCCTGTAGAAAAACGCCGCGGTCCGACTCTTCAAACGCCCCCTCTTCCCACGCAACAACCCGACCGCAGCTTCTAAAGTTCCGGGGAATAAGAGTTCCTACGCGAGGGACACACCTCCTGTAACTCTCCTGCCGGATAAGATGAAACAATTATACTGGTGTTTATCCGGGCTCGCAAAGGGCTCTGGGAGTTGTGGTGTTTCAGCTCCTTGTAGCTTTAGGACACTAAGCTTGCAGAAGAAGGCAAATAATTTAGAAGGGACTATTGAATAATGTAAACTATGCATGCAAGAGGATCTGAGAATTCTCTCACTGGTAGGGTTGCCAAATCCAATGCAAGAAATATCTGGGGACTTTGGGGGTGGAGCCAGGAGACATTAGGGGTGGAGCCAAGATAAAGGCTGTGACAGGCATAATTTAACTCCGAAGGGAGTTCTGGCTATCACATTTAAAGGGACTGCACACCTTTTAAATGCCTTCCCTCCATTGGAAATAATGAAGGGGTACTTTTGGGGGGGGCTCATAGAATTGGACCTCCTGGTCCAATCTTTTTGAAACTTGGAGGGTGTTTTGGGGAGAGGCACTAGGTGCTATACTGAAATTTTGGTAACTCTACCCCAAAAAACAGCCCCCCCCCCCCAGAGCTCCAGATACCCGCAGATCAATTCTCCATGATTTTCTATGGGAATAAATCTCCATAGGGAATAATAGAGTTCCCAACAGACATTTCCCTCCCCTTCCCCCGCTTTCTGACTACCCTGCAGCGGGGGGAAGGTCTCCAAACAGGGGGATGCCCTACCCCCACCTGGGGATTGGCAACCCTAGGGACAGGGGTGGATAAGTTAGTGAGGGTGAGTGGGTTAGTGGGGGTGGAGGAGGGAAAGGAAAGGAAAGGAAAGGAAGAGGGGTTGATGAAAGTAGAGGAAGAAAGGGAAAGAAGAGGAGAAAGAGTAGTGGGGAAGAGGAAGCAACAAACAGCAGAGATGCAGGAAGTAACTGATGAGGAGACATAATGTGATAAGAGGAAATACTAGCCACTCTTTGTTAAACTTTTGATGTTGCATCCCAGGAGTCCCAACGTGTGTTGCTAGGATACTTTTGTGTGCAGAATGAGGAGAAAAATCTTGGCGGCTAAAACGTGGCAGAGAGGATTTCATTTAAAAAACTACATTTCAAAATCTAGCACGGACACAGGCTTTCTGAATCGAGTTGTGTGTCATCCTTATCAATCCAATTGGGATATGCTGGAGAGAGTAAGCTGTTACACAACCGAATCGAAGAAATTAGATGATGATTGCACTGGGAAGACGGGATCGGAACAATTTTTGACTGCAGAAGCGTGACCATTAGAGCCCTGAGAGCATTTTCTACTTCTACTGTTGGTATTCCCCCCTCCAATTACAATGGCAAGAGATTTTCTTCCGCTGCCAGTACCAAGGTCCAGAAGAGCCATTTATGTTAGCAATTTTAGTGGGAAGATACCAAGGCATACCATTTCCTGATAGGTGATGTACGTGTGGCTCAGAAGGCCCAGGGTTTCTTCCGTAGAAAAAGCCCAGCAGGGACTCATTTGCATAATGGGCCACACCACCTGACACCGAGCCAGCCAGAATTGCATTCCTGTGCGTTCCTGCTTAACACACACACACACCCCGCTATGGCCCATATACTATTTGATTGTCCTGTATTTTCAGATTTCAGATCAGGCTTAATTTCCCCATTATTTGCAGCTGGTTTTGATTCCCCAGTACAGCCTATTTCTTCACTATTTGGAGACGTAGAAGATCAAATTACTGAACAGACAGTCAGCAACAGTTATAGCACAGAGTATTTAAAGAACCATCTGGCCGCTTTGTTTTCCCTGATTGTGTGCTTCTGTTAATGACAAGGGTCAAAAGAATTGTAATTGGATTTGGACTGCACTGGACCTGTTCTTGAATATCCTGCATGAGAATGAAACTCTCTTGAGAGTCATTTTGGCGTAGTGGTGAAGTGTGCAGACTCTTATCTGAGAGAACCAGGTTTGATTCCCCACTCCTCCACATGCACCTGCTGGAATGGTCAGCCATAGCTCTGGCAGAGGTTCTCCTTGAAAGGGCAGCTGCTGTGAGAGCCCTCTCAGCCCCACCTACCTCACAGGGTGTCTGTTGCGGGGGCGGGGGATAAAGGAGATTGTAAGCCACTCTAAGTCTCTGATTCAGAGAAAAAGGCGGAGTATAAATCTGCACTCTCCTTCTTCTTCGAATTCTGTCATTGACAAAATAAAAAACCTATGATTATAGATATGAGTGATGGTGAGATTTAATATTAAATGACACCACATAAATACAAACATTTGACACTCTCTACAATTAAGATGTTTAATATATTAAGAAAAATATATAAAGTTTTCTTTTTATTGACAAAGTAAAGGAAATGGTCATAGAAGCTATAACTGAAAAAGCTATATGAAAATATACAACATTAACCTAGCTAAAGGAACAATATCAAGCAGTGTTAATGAATATGGAATGTGTTTTTGCAATTTTTAACAAAAATACAAAAAAAATTGTGTAAAAAAAAAGAAAGATGAAAACTTCACACACACATATATGCAGAGTTAATAAAATACACTGCAGGGGCCCACCAAGAGTACCTCAGCCTGCTACTAAGAGCATTTTGACGTGACATCAAAATACCAGCGGCAGCCATGAAGACCCCATCAAGTCTAGTTTGGACTGAGATTTCATAGAGACGTTAGGGATAGCCAAACTTCACAGAGATCTCCATCTCCTTCTGCCGCTCCTCAAAATAATGGACCCGCCCCAAAGAAGTCCATTTTGCTGCCTCCTCCCTCTGTTTCTGAGCTAGCCTTTTCATCATCTCCCTTCCGGGGCGTTGTTCTTCAGTGATGGGGGTGGAGACTTCCAGATCCCTGGGGGGAGGTCTCCAGTTTCGGAAGGCGGCCTGAAAGGGTAGGACTGGTGGACAGGGATAACAGCGAAGACCCAGGCCATGATCTCTGGGGAGCGTCTGTGGGCAGAATCTGGGTATTGTCTTCATCGGCTCCCTGGGCTGGCTGTGGATCGGCCTCTGGTTCGGTGGCCTCGAAATGCCCTGCCCCGAGTGAAGAGTTGGTGGTCTCATAGCAACACTACTGGGGTGGCTCCTCTTTAATGATGTCAGCTGAGGCTTCTCTCTGGGAACTGGCTGTGGCACCAGCACAGGGATATGGGATGGCTTTGCCAATGAGGAGGGCGGTGGTTTCGGCAGTGGCTTGGGGACTGGTGGCTGGGCTTTGCTCACTGTGGTGGCCGATGGGTTTTGCAGTGGTTTGGGGACTGGTTTAGCCAGAGCTTTTGAATCAGGCCTTGCACATGTAGAGGCTGGCTTCACGGGAAAGGTGGAAGAAGTCCTTGAGGGAGCCTTTGGAGCAGCCGTGGTGGAAATGCTGTTTTTCCCCAGGGGATGGAAGACCTTCACAGACTCCATCATCCGCCAAGCCAGATTGCTCTTGGGCACAGGTTGTAAACGCTCTGTGCTTGCTTTGGCCTGCATCTTATTTCTTGCAGTCGGTCGTCTAGGTGCCTGTGCCTTCTTAGGCTGCGTGTTTTTCTTGTCCGTTGGCAGGTCTTTTGATTTTGAGCCACTCTCTTTGATGTCTAGAGTCTTCTCCTTCGTTCTTAACATTTGGGGATCTAGTAGATGGATTTTTATTTTGGGCTGTGCAGGTGAAGTTGGATCGTCCATTTTTCTCTTCCTCCATCGTTTCTTTGGGGGAAGTTTCTCCATTTGCAGATGTCTTTTGAGAGTCACTGCTGTATTCAGAATCCCTTCCTTCGATTCCTCTGTAGTTTCCCCTCTTGCCACTGGAAGGATTTTGGTCTCCGTAAGCTGACCACTCTGGACTGGACCACGGGAATTAGTTTTCTTAGCTGCTAATGTCCCTGAGCCTTCATCTTCTGATGCATGCAGGTTCAGGATGCCCATCGGCCCTTCCCTTGGAGTTGGTATGGGTGCCACAGATGACGAGGCTGTGTTGGTTCTGCTTGGAATCTCAAGCGGAGGCATGTTGATGTCCTGACGCTGTCTTCCGCCAGTTTCAACAAATGCCGTTCCTCTGGCTTCCTGGGTGTCAGGGGAATCATCTGCCACTATAAGGAAGAATAAAAGCAAAAGTAACGATTAGAAAGCAAAGAATCTCTTCTTGGTGATGAGTGAGAGGGGTCTGGAAGGTTCCTAATGAAGAGATCAGGTCCTTTCGATCAACTCTAGCACGTGACAAGACCATGGGAGCGATGGTGGCTCAGTGGTAGAGCATCTGCTTGGTAAGCAGAGGGTCCAGGCAAGTAGTTGTGAAACACCTCAGCTTGAGACCCTGGAGAGCCACTTCCAGTCTAAGAGGACAATACTGACTCTGATGGACCCAGGGTCTGATTCAAGATAAGGCAGCTTCAGATGTTCATAAGACCCTTTGGGCAAGCTCTGGCCAGTGGTTCTGAACTAATGGGCCTGACTGGATTAAAGAGCCAACCCTGTGTCAGAAGGTATCTGACTTGTAGGGGATGATGGGATGTGTCATAGAGTACATGACTGATTCAACTGGCCAGGCCTGTTGGGGCATCTCATTCCCAAGAAGTGAAAATTCAGTGGCTCCTGAAACACATCCAACCCTGACTTCTGCCTGTGGGGCCTTATTTATGGGGCTGGATATATTTGGTGCCTGCAGGAAGAGGGCCACTGTTGACCTCCTTCTGCTTGATGACTCTCGTTAGCAGCATCAAGGCACCCGGGAAGACTCTTTGAAAACAGGTCTCCAATCAACCTGAAGTAGAATGCAGCCAGGACCGCCGGAATGCTTGTGTGGCCTTTGGAAAGTCAGACTAGCACAAACCTTTGGTCCTCTGGTGACTAGCCGCAGGCTGCAGATTTGCAGGCCACTGTTCCACTGGACGGTATGAAGATGACATTGGTCCCGTGAATGAGCCAGGAAAACTGCCAGTCATTCCCCAGCCATGGGCTGAAGGATGAAGAGCCACGGACTGGGGGATTGGCAGTGGGTCCTCCCTCCTGAGTGATGTTGGCTGCAAGATGGAGACGTTCGGCGGCAGATAGTTGAATGTGACGGTCGTTCTCAAGCTTGGCTGGACCACCAGGGTGGGAACCAAAGGCTGGAGCCAAGCTGCCCTCAGACATGGTGCAAATGTTCTGAAGAACCACTGAGAAATCTTTGATAACCACTGAGAAGGCTCTGCAGGTGTTCTCTGAGGCTGGGGATTCGACCCTTCTGGCTGATGAGAGTTATGGGCCTCAT